>NW_027142360.1:5764907-5971108 GCF_026170545.1 Melanerpes formicivorus | reverse complement strand
AAGAAAAGAAAAGAAAAGAAAAGAAAAGAAAAGAAAAGAAAAGAAAAGAAAAGAAAAGAAAAGAAAAGAAAAGAAAAGAAAAGAAAAGAAAAGAAAAGAAAAGAAAAGAAAAGAAAAGAAAAGAAAAGAAAAGAAAAGAAAAGAAAAGAAAAGAAAAGAAAAGAAAAGAAAAGAAAAGAAAAGAAAAGAAATCACACCATGAGCTAAAACTAAAAGTTAAAGAGCATGTACAGTTTTTCTCTTCTGCATAATACAGTCCTTCTCGGGCTGAATTAAGGGAAAAAAACAATTGCAAGACTTCAAAAGAACACTAATATTGGCTGGTAGCAGTATATATCTGGAACCTCTCACCTTCAGAATGATTTGATCCAGACTGAGAGCAATTTAGAAGAAATATTGACTTCTGGATGCTTAGCGACCTGTGTAAAAATGAATTAATAATCCCAGCTGTTTCCTATAGGACACCACTAAAATTGCCAGTGCTGTTGCCAGACCAAACGGCACCTTCATCGAAAGGCCTAAAAGATTTTTCACTTCATTTATCAATACAGCACACATAAATAGGTCACAGGCTATCCAAAGAAACTGAAATCCTTCCAAGTCCCTGGCAGATTTTGCTACATCCTGCAATCCATCACTTAGGCTACACATGCATGGACAAGCGTTGCATGTGTTCATGTGTGGGATATCGAGTTGGATGTCAAGTGACCAACTTCCTCAGGTTACTCAGTCTTAGATTATTGGACAGACATAAATGGAGGGTGCCAGACCTCTCTGGAATGGATGGACAGGTACAGCATGAAGAAAAAGGTAAGGAATAAACAAAACAAAACAAAACAACATTGACTTCCTTTCCTAGCACAGATCCAGACCACGCAGCCAAAGTCATATTTTGTTGTTGGCAAAGGCCAGCTATCAATTACTATTCAGTGGAGGATAGGCAATAAATGGAGAGAAGTGATATATCTTCTGAAGGTGTCTCTTAGAGATGTCACGGATAGGTCAGAGCAGAAGAAACATCAGCTCTTGCACAGATCTGTGTGAAAGTTCAGGTTTTACTGAAAGAGCTGTTCAGGTATAAAAAGAATTCTTTGGCATGTATTTATTTCCCAAGCTATTTGAAGATGGTTAGAAATACATACTGATCCAAAACTTTAAAAGTGAAATGAAAAATGACTGCTAGGTCAAATCAACATCTGTATTTTTTAATCAGATAAAGTGTTTAAAAATGCAGTTACCAAGAAACATGTTTTAAATGCTCTGAGTCTTATTCTCTTCTGTCGCTGTAATTGTTCTGTCTTCCATTTCTAACATTTCCCTCCATCCTTTGAGCTCCTGAGAAGCTTGCTCTCCTCATACAAGACTAAAATGTGAAGCTGGAATGAGGTGACAGGCAAGCAAATACACCAGTTGCTTTCCTAGTCCTCTTCACTCCAGAATAACTCAAGGAACAGCATTTGTCAAGCACATCTACAGGAGCCATCAGAGCAGGAACAGAAATGAGTTGTTCTAGGTTTCAAATTGTCTTGTAGCACATTTCATACATGACAGTGGACAGATCACTTTTTCCCATGTGTAAAAGGAGGAAGGCAGCTATTCAAAGATGCAGTGCAAGAAGAAATCTATTTGAATTGGCAAAACTCTTTGACATCCTTTGTAAGTCACAAATGAAGGATGATACTAACTCTGTATGTTTTGGCAACTGAATATTTATTTTATTCATTATTGATGCCTAGTATTGAATAGAGTATTTCAAAGGATCTGGCTACTGAGGAAAGGCATGCAACCAAAAAAGTTACTTTTAACAGAGCAGTTTAACTTTATCCCTGTGCCACTTCTAAAGGGATAGCTAAAACTGCTTTGGAGTAGAGAACCCCCCTGTCTCCAAAGTGGCCTTCTTAGTTAGCAAGAAATACTGAGAAACACCATCCCAGCAGCTACACAGGCTGGAACATTCAGTCTGTCTAACCTGAAGATCTACTGGCACTCTAATTAAAACCAAACCAAACCAAAACTAAACAAAACAAAACTAAAGAATATCATAGAATCGTAGAATCAATAAGGTTGGAAAAGACCTCAAAGATCATCAAGTCCAATCTGTCCAGCACCTCATGACTACTAAACCATGGCACCAAGTGCCACATCCAAACCCCCCTTGAACACCTCTGGGGATGGCAACTCCACCACCTCCGTAGGCAGCACATTCCAATGGCTAGCAACTCTCTCTGTGGAGAACTTTATCCTCACCTCCAGCTTAAACTTCCCCTAGCACAGCTTGGGACTGTGTCCTCTTGTTCTGGTGCTGGTTGCCTGGGAGAGGAGACCAACCCCCACCTGGCTACAACCTCCCTTCAGGTAGTTGTAGACAGCAATAAGGTCTCCCCTGACCCTCCAAGCTAAACAATCCCAGCTCCCTCAGCCTCACTCCTTTTTCATGCTGGATAGGATGTTAACCAAAACCAAACACAGTATGGGTGGGAATACCTCTTCTAACTTCAGGCAGCTTCAGAGAGTAGGTAACTTTGATGTTTAAAGCGCATGTCATCATGTGAGGAAAACACTTTCAGACTCCATTCACCTTTATCCAAAACAGCTCTCTGAATTAGCCAAATTAAGAAAATGTAGCCATCAAGCTTAGATGAAGGCATCCATGCTGCAGCTATATAAG
Organism: Melanerpes formicivorus; assembly: GCF_026170545.1. Classification (NCBI taxonomy): domain Eukaryota; kingdom Metazoa; phylum Chordata; class Aves; order Piciformes; family Picidae; genus Melanerpes; species Melanerpes formicivorus. The sequence goes on along the minus strand of NW_027142360.1, from coordinate 5,968,440 downwards.
GTTAGATGAGATGAATCATGCAATAAAAAGCAAAGAGACTAGGAGATGGACTGCTTTCAGGAAGATGGTACTTGTGTTGTTCTGACAGTCTGTTGAGTGCTTCTAGCAACCTAGAAACATCAAACCCTCCTCACAATACTAATTCCAGCCAAAGACTTTGACATCTGAAAAATGAATCAGAATAATGAGGCCCTTATTTGCAACATTCAGATGCATAAGTAAATGATAACATGATAAATCGAGACTCAAATGAAGGCAAAAAGTTGCACAGAGTGCATCTCTCTTTTTAATTTTATTCCCCCCTCAGGCATTAACTTATCTTGGCCAAAACCTCCTTTCTACAAGTTCAGAGATATTTTAATTTTGAACTTCAAATGAAGTGCAAATAAAACACCAGACAAACTTAGGATGTTGCACAATTGTCAGTGGGGCCCATTTTAATATTTAATGACCTGGACACCTGTGACTACCGCAAGAAATAAAAAGAATTCATTTAAAAGGAGTTATTGACATAATATAACACATGATAGTCTGTTAATAAAAATGCATACTTCTAATTGAATGCTGGCACCTAGCCACCAACTAAGCAGAACTTCAAAAGCAACAGCTGGGAAAGCATCTTTTAGATTTTAATTACAGTAGCTTGTAAGCCACTTATCTTTTCAACTTTTTTCTTCAGAAAGCACTTCTGTTTCATAGGAGTGAGTTCAAAGGTATTTACAACATTCAGAGCAAGAGAACTAGCTCTGACATAGTCAAACTTCACCTGCAAATTTGGATTCCAGACTGAGACAACAATTCTCAGCTTTGAAGTGTAAGTTCCACATGAGCCTGAAAGAACACAAAGCTTCAGGCTTGCTGCTCAGGTTTATTTCTTTTTTGTCTCTAGACTCAGGATAAGAATTTTTATCATATTTGGGGTTTTATCTAATATTTGTATTTTAGAGTTATCTCAGGGCTGAAGTTGCAGGTTCATTGTGCAAGTCTTGTAGTATTGAAATATGTAGAGAGCATGCACAATGTTAGATGACTCAGTCATGAAAGGGAGAAGGAACTGTTGAAGAATTTGGAAAATAGGCATGGAGAAAGGCCTGAGTCTGGCAAGTGGAAAATTCTGTGTTTGGATCCAGAAAGCTGCTATGTTTGTGTTTAGGAATTCAAAAAGTCCTATTGAGTAGAATAGAATAGAATAGAATAGAATAGAATAGAATAGAATAGAATAGAATAGAATAGAATAGAATAGAATAGAATAGAATAGAATAGAATAGACCATATTGGAAGAGACCTTCAAGATCATTGTGTCCAACCCATCACACAACACCATCTAATCAACTAAACCATGCAACCAAGCACCCTATCAAGTCTTCTCCTAAACATGTCCAATAATGGTGATTCTACCACCTCCCCAGGCAGCACATTCCAATGGGCAATCACTCTCTCTGTGTAGATTTTCTTCCTAACATCCAGTCTGAACCTCTCCTGGTGCAGCTTGAGACTGTGTCCTCTTGTTCTGGTGCTGGTTGCCTGGGAGAAGAGACCAGTCCCCGCCTACCTACAACCTTCCTTCAGGTAGTTGTAGAGAGCAAGAAGGTCTGCCCTGAGCCTTCTCTTCTCCAGGCTAATCTGTAGTTACAGATTAAAACATTAAATGCTTGTAAGTGATAGCAAATTACTTACTAGATTTGCTACAGTGTTTGGTATTTGTTATGAACAAGTCCAGAGGGTGCTATGACTTATTTCACCTAAGGTCTTAAATCTTAAATCCTATGCAGCTACTCTAGACTTGCTCCATCATTAAAGAGTGTCAGAGAGCAGTGACAGCTTAATGACTCTGTCCAAACTAAGAAAGGTTTCTACAGCCCATCTCTATTCACTGACTCAAGAAACCCAGATAATTTTCTTACATTAAGTATGAACATTTTATCCAGATAAAATTAAACTAATTACATCATCTAATATCCAGGTGTGTGGAACAACCCTCTCCCAAAACCTAGGAAACAACTGTCTGTTATTTGAGACAAGAAAGTCACCTGAGACCTTTCCCCTGCTGGAAAGCTTTTGACGGAAATAGGAACTAAAGAAACCAAAATAACCTTTATTGTTTCCAGTATACAGTTAACAGAAAAAGCTGTAACAACAGAGGTCTTAAAAGGAACAAAGTCATCTCATTTAAAAGTCACACTGAGACAGCCATGAAATGTAACAATATTAGCAGATAAAAACATGACAAAAAATATTGGGGTGAGTTAATAAGTACCCCTGACATTCATAGAATGGTAGGAGCTGGACAGAACCTCTGGAGATCATGGGGTCCAACTCCCCTGTTAAAGCAGGATCATCTTGAGCAGGACACACAGGAACATACTCAGGTGGGTTTTGAAAGCCTCCAGAGAAGGAGGTTCTATGACCCCTCTGGACAGCCTGTTCCAGTCCTCCATCGCTCCAGCACACCCAGAGTAAATAAGATTTTTCTCTTGCTGAGGTGGAACTTTCTGCACTACAATGTGTTCTAATTACTGCTCATCCTACTACAGGGCACCACTGAAGAAAGACCAGCCCCTTCTTCTTGACACCCACCCTTCAGATATGAGTAAACACTCATGACATTCCCTCTCAGTCTTCTCTTCTTCAGGCAAAACCTTTAAAGATGACTTCTTAGAATGCTGTGGACTCATTGAAGTCTTGTAATAAAAGCAATGAGGTAAAAATAAATGAATAGATCTAACATTGGTAGTAAAGATGGATTAATTTACAAAGTAAAATATTTGACCTGTCAAGTGCCATGGAAGGGGATGTAACCAGAAGAGCTCTGCAGGTCTTTTCTCGTCCCACAGAAATAGAATAGATATGTAGGAACATCACATGCTATTAAATGTGGTGGAGGGGTTTTTTTTAACAGTAATTCTACTATCTGTTAATTAAAAGCTATCTCTAAAACAGTTAATATAAAAGACATATTTGTCTACTTTTTCTGTAAAAAACCCAAAATGTTCTTCAGCTGTTTTTATAGTTTTTTCAAGACATTCTTCACACATTGATAACAGAACGCCTTTGTAGGAAGATAAATAGGATACAGGAAGACTTTGAGTCCTCTATGCACTCTGCAGGCATTATTCAGGGTAGAATTTGTCAAGTGACTATGAAAAACATCAAGTCCGACCTACCACCCAACACCTCATGACTACTAAAACATGGCACCAAGTGCCATGTCCAATCCCCTCTTGACCACCTCCAGGGATGGGGACTCCACCACCTCCCTGGGCAGCACATTCCAAAGGCTAACAACTCTCTCAGTGAAGAACTTTCTCCTCACCTCCAGCCTAAACTTCCCCTGGTGCAGCTTGAGATTGTGTCCTCTTGTTCTGGTGCTGATTACCCTCTCCTTCCAAAACATACAGGGCCTCTAGGACAGAAAATGACAGATAGGAACTGTGCCTCTCCCTTCTTAGACACACATGAAATGGTCAAAGGAATTTAGAGCCTTGAGTAACAAATTTATGAAAGAACATCTCTTTTTGCACTCAATGTCAATCCCACAGGAAGTGGCAGAATGGGCTGCCTGGGGAGGTGGTGGAGTTGCCATCATTGGAGGTGTTTAGGAGGAGACTTGATGGGGTGCTTGGTGCCATGGTTTAGTTGTTTAGGTGGTGCTGGGTGATGGGTTGGATGCAATGATCTTGAAGGTCTCTTCCAATCTGGTCTGGTCTATTCTATTCTATTCTATTCTATTCTATTCTATTCTATTCTATTCTATTCTATTCTATTCTATTCCATTCCATTCCCTGAATCCTGTTCTCTTCCATTGAAATTGTGCTTTTGAATGATAGCTATGTAATGGACCAGAGAAGTCTATAAGACAAAAAAATAACCCAAACAAACAAAACCAAGCCACAAACAATATGCACAAGGATAAGCATACTCAAGTACAAAAGAAACCCCAAGACTTCAACCAGCACTACTGTAACCCAGATGTTATGTGCAGAGTTCAACATCAATTTTGATCATGGTTGTAAAGCCCCATATAATTGATTTTTGCATATGGAGCTACAGCACAGGAAAGTCAGAGATATTTCCACAAATCTTACATTCCACATTTATACTGAAGGATGCAAGTAAAAAAGAGAAGAGTTAACAAAGAATCAGTGATCCAGTGCAAACAGGATGACTGGAGTTTATTAATCATAAATGAAGGTGATGAGTAGTTCAGGAGGCATATAAATGAAGCAGCAACCTTGTTGAAAGGTCAGCACCTTTCAATACTAAGCTGTCTCTGCTCATTTCAGTGCAACTTTCTGGTTTGGGGGTCAGAAATCATCTCAGTTGCAACCCCTAAATCTGAAGGACACTACATCATCTTAGCTTTCTGTTGTCTCTCTTGTTTAACAGCTCTGGGTTTAGAAGTGTAAATAACTTGGCAGTTGGGTTTTTAATGGATTCAACAGAAACATTTTGACACAGGTAGCAGCTGCAAAAGCAATGAGATTCCGTTTCCAAAAATTTGACCTTCTGCTTCATTGTAATTACTCTTGTCCCAGGCAACCAGCACCAGAGCAGGAGGCCACAGTCTTGGGCTGCGCCAGGAGAGGTTTAGGTTCAATGTGAGGAGACAGTTCTTCATGGAGAGAGTTGTTGGCCATTGGAGTGTGCTGTCCAGGGAGGTGGTGGAGTCACTGTCCCTGGAGGTGTTCAAGAGGGGATTGTACATGACATGAGTGCCATGGTTTAGTAGTCATAAGGTCTGTGGTGACACATTGCACTTGATGATCATTGAGGTCTTTTCCAACATTATTGTTTCTATGATTCTATGATTCTACAGTCACTAGGCTAATCCTGAAGAAAAGGATTGGAATCATAAAATGCATTGTTTGTGTTATGGATGCTAGTATACTCCAGTGTGTGCTGACATTACTGTAGAATAGGGATCCAGTTTTAAAGACTCCTGTTTCCACTTTGAGATAAAAAAATTCTCAATTTGCTAACAGTTTCTTCTTCAGAACGTGGGTTCAGTCTTTCTGAAGGGAACCTTCTCCTTACTATGCAAATTTCTCTTTTAAAATTGAAATAAACAATTAGTTGTACACATGTCCTCTTTTGTCACAAATATTTGAGGGAAAGGGGAGATATTTCCAACGGCAGACATCCATTTAGATGTCAGAGTTTTGCACGTCCACTAAATTAAAATACCATTTGCTGTCAAGCCTTAAAGAAGTTGGCATTTCTTCTGATTTCTGTTTATGACAGCTCTCAGAGGACATGCTGTGAAATACTTTAGCCTGCTTTAGGACCAATTGCGTGTGACAAATGCATTAGTTTTTAATACCAGAAGTGGACATATAATTTGATGAAGTATGTCTTTATGCCGTCAGCTGTTGTCTACCACCAGCTTTTTACAAAGGCTTTCTAAACAAGATCACCCTCAGCTGCCTTGACAATTCAATTCCTTTTTCACAGAATCACAGAATCACCAAGGTGGGAAGAGACCTCAAAGATCATCAAGAACAACCTGTCACCCAACACCTCATGACTACTAAACCATGGCACCAAGTGCCATGTCCATTCCCCTCTTGAACACCTCCAGGGATGGTGACTCCAACACCTCCCTGAGCAGCACATTCCAATGACTAATGACTCTCTCTGTGAAGAACTTTCTCCTCACCTCCAGCCTAAACTTCCCCTGGTGCAGTTTGAGACTGTGTCCTCTTGTTCTGGTGCTGGTTGCCTGGGAGAAGAGACCAAACCCCTCCTGGCTACAACCTCCCTTAAGGTAGTTGTAGAGAGCAATGAGGTCTCCCCTGAGCCTCCTCTTCTCCAGGCTAAACAACCCCATGTCCCTCAGTCTCTCCTCATAGGGCTTTTGCTCCAGGCCTCTCCCCAGCCTTGTTGCCCTTCTCTGGACACATTCAGGAGTCTCAATATCCTTCTTAAATTGAGGGGCCCAGAACCAGACACAGTACTCGAGGTGTGGCCTAACTAGTGATGAGTACAGGGGCACAATGACTTCCTTGCTCCTCCTGGCCACACTATTCTTGATGCAGGCTAGGATGCCATTGGCCTTCTTGGATACCTGGGCACACTGCTGGCTCATGTTCAGCCACCTTATCATCACCACCCTAGGTCCCTTTCTGTTTGGCAGCTCTCCAGCCACTCCGACCCCAGCCTGTAGCTCTGCATGGGCTTGTGGCCAAAGTGCAGCACAAGCACTTGGATTTATTAAATGTCATGTTGTCGGGCTCCACCCATCTGTCCAGTCAGTCAAGGTCCCTCTACAGAGCCCTTCCACCCTCTAACAGATCAACATCTGCTCCCAACTTGGTGTCATCTGCAAATTTGCTGATGACTGACTCAATCCCCTCATCCTTATCATCATCATCAATGAAGATATTAAAGAGCATGGGGTCCAGAACTGATCCCTGGGGGACACCACCAGTGACTGGCTACCAGTTGGATGTGGCAGCATTCACCACCACTCTCTGGGCTCGGCTCTTCAGCCAGTTCCTAACCCTTTTCCCCTGGAACCAAACCAAAACCATCTCAAAGTCAACAACAATTATACTTCAAATGGGGTTTGGATCAAGACTATAAAGCTAAAAATTCCAGAGCTCTGTCAATCCTTTTCATTAGAAATAGCAATGTTCCCAAATTCACATGGGCAGTGCTCACAGCTCCAGTTTTGCACAGATAAGCATCCACACAACTTATTCAGGCTGATGTAGGCAGTCTGATGGACTCATGGAAATAGGTATTCTGCTAAGCTGTCCAGTCTAACTCACCTAAAATGCTTGTCTGCATGCTACTGAGAATCCACCCAAACTAAACATACCTATGCAATTCTTACCGTGAACTCTCAGTGTTATGTCTCTGAGCACATTTATGCCCTTACAAAGATTGTGCTAGAGTTTGTTCTGTGTGAGAAGCAACATCTATGTATATTCAGAAATTTGACCACCTCAGTAAAGGTGCAGCCACCTCAGAAATCTGCCTTGTATGCTTGTTTTCTGAGAGCACATGGTGATAACATGGAGCAAAGATGTTGCCTTGCTGGAACATGTCCAGAGAAGGGCAACAAAGCTGGGGAGGGTCTTGGAGCACAAGCCCTATGAGGAGAGGCTGAGGGAGTTGGGGTTGCTTAGCCTGGAGAAGAGGAGGCTCAGGGGAGACCTTATTGTTGTCTGCAACTACCTGAAGGGAGGCTGTAGCCAAGTAGGTGTTGGTCTCTTATCCCAGCCAACCAGAACCAGAACAAGAGGACACAGTCTCAAGCTGTGCCACAGGAGGTTGAGACTGGAGGTTAGGAAGAAGGTCTTCATAGAAAGAGTGATCTGCCATTGGAATGTGCAGCCCAGGGAGGTGGTGGAGTCACCATCACTGAAGGTATTTAGGAAGAAACTGGATGGGTTTCTTGGTGCCATGGTTTAGTTGATTAGATGGTATTGGGTGATAGGTTGGACTTGATGATCTCAAAGGTCTCTTCCAACCTGGTTAATTCTATCCTATTCTATGTTTAGCCCACATCTGGGGATAAACCATAGCAATTACTCTATCACCCTATGACCCTGCCCCAGCAGAGAAGTGGGATCAGAAAGAGGAAAGAAAACCCACAGCTTGAAAGAAAAACAGATTTTAATGAAACAGCCAAGCTGACACCAATGTCAATACAAGATATATATATAAACTTAGGCTAGAAAAAAAGTCAACAGTTACAACATCCAGGAAGGCAGTTCTTAAGACCAAGAAAGGGAAGAAGAGTGAGAAGAGGAGAAATCCCAGAAGAAGAGCCTAGCAGAAAACTCCCAGCTCTGCAGCAACCTTCCTCTTTTATGCTGAATGTGATGCTCATGGAATGGGATGCACCTGTGAGCCAACTTGAGTAGGGTGACTCAGAATTGTGAATGACCTACAGCCCGTGGCTGGCCGGTGATTCTGTCCCAGCAAAACTAGGACAGTAGTCTACATTTTTACCCCCACTAAGTATATAAATATATCTTAATTAAATATATATATAGAATATAATATATATATATATGAAAATATATAATTCTTAGCACATCTATTTGGCTCCCTGAATGTCTGAAAACCATCTCATTAAATAACCTTTTTCTTGTCTTCTGGTTTTTCACTTTTCAGTAGCCAGCTTTACATCTGACTTACTGGTGTCGTGTGCCCAATTAAACAATTAACGCCTGTGATGCAAAAATAAATAAGGAAGTTAACATGAGCAATGAGCACTGGCTTGTTTGGTTGGGGTTTTTTTTATTTCCACTCTGGTGTGTGAAACCTTCTGGGGCAGCTGCTATAGTCTTATCACTATATTTCCATAGCTTCCATTTTGCTGATACGTTTTTATCTAAGCCTCTCTAATGCCAAAAGGATCCAGTCCTGCAGATTACATTATTTGATTAATGTTTCTGTTATTTGCTAAATAATTTATTGAATAAAGCTGCAGAAGTTAGCCAAATGCAGCAAAATGCTCCTCATCACATAAATTAAGTGATAAAGAAAATTGTTGTTGAAGAATGTACGCTAAAAATAGTAGTTGGCTTCGGTCGTTGCATGCCTGACGTTTATGACAGTTTAAAAAGTGAAAGAATTTTCAGACTGTTTGGGTCTGAAAGCAGATTTCCATTACTAATAGTGCAGAACCACTAAAACCTGGAGCTTCAGGTTGGAAAAATCACCACTCATTTACAACTGTAGCTGCCTGCCTAACAATATTAATGGTCTGTTGGGTGATACTTAAAGTCAATTCCTTCTATTAACACACATGTCTTTTTCTTTTTTTTCAGTAGTCTAGTGGAGACTAACAATGGGGTTTCTTCACTGAAAAATTAAAGGACATACCTAACTACAGCAGCATGTCATCGATACTCCTCATGAATAGTTCTAAAATTTTAGGAGACTTTAAAATATGATTTTATCTACTGACTTGCTGCAACAGCAGGGGAAATCAAATCACCCGTGAATGTCTTATTAGAGCAATCTCTCTCTGACACCTCTCTTACATCTCACTTCTACATCTTCAGTGCATTTTTTTTTAAAATTAAAGTAAGGAGTTAAAGGTAAAAAAAAAAATACTTCAAGGAATAATCATATTAGCTCTTTCTAGAAAAAGGAATTGCACATGAAATAAAGAAAAAACTAAAATCAAGGCAGCTATAACTGTGGGACTGTAATGTGAACTACATCTCTCTCTCTCTCCTCTGCTTAAATCCCAGAGAGTTGTCCCTCCTCTAGACTGCAGGCAAGTTGAAGTCTCTAGATCTTTAGTCACCATTTCTACTCTTTCAGATCCCATTTCAGCCTGATTATTTTAAAGAATGGGCCACTTGTGCCTTATGTCCTTTTATAGCATGAAGATCCATTTGAAAGACAGGAAAGCTGTATTAAGAGCCTTGATGTGTGATTCATTTTATTTCTTTTTCCCCAAAGAGCAACTTCAGAATCAAGTAAAATACCTAGCTATATTTTTTTTCCTCCTGTTGAAGTACTGCAGTTTGCTGGAGTAACTCCATGCCACTGCAATTCCTACCAGGTTATTCAAATGTGTCTTCCAAAACATGACAGGTGATTCTCAGAGAGCTTGACTTACAGACTGTATGAATGGACATGTGTGTTTCCATTGCTTATCTTACTTCCCTCTCACCTTCACCTGCACTGTTAGAGGGAGCAGGCAGGTGTTTCTCCTTAGCTGTGAGGTTTTAGTCACATGGATGTATGTGTGCACTGGCAGCCCAGAAAACAAATTACATCCTGGGCTGCATCAAGAGAAGTGTGGCCAGCAGGTCAAGGGAGGTGATTCTCCCCTTCTACTCTTCTCAGACCCCACCTGGATTACTGCATCCAGTTCTGGAGCCCCTATTACAGGAAGGATCTGGAGGTGCTGGAGCATGTCCAGAGAAGGGCCAGAGGATGATTAGAAGGCTGGAGCACTTCTCCTGTGAGGACAGACAGAGACAGTTGGGGACATTCAGTCTGGAGAAGAGAAGGCTCCAAGGAGATCTTATTGTGGCCTTCCAGTATCTGAAGGGGGCCTACAAGAAAGCTGGGGAGGGACTTTTTAGGGTGTCAGGTAATGATAGGACCAGGGGGAATGGAATAAAACTAGAAGTGGGTAGATTCAGATTGGATGTTAGGAAGAAGTTCTTCCCCATGAGGGTGCTGAGACAATGGAACAGGTTGCCCAGGAGGTGGTGGAAGCTTCATCCCTGGAGATTTTTAAGGCCAGGCTGGATGTGGCTCTGAGCAACCTGATGTAGTGTTAGGTGTCCCTGGCCGTGGCAGTGGGGTTGGAACTAGCTGATCCCTGAGGTCCCTTCCAACCCTAACAATTCTGTGATTCTATGTTTACATTCTGCACCTTCTAAGGACTACAGCAATTAAGCATTGCTGTTGATCAGGTTAGCTGTGTGGAGGTTCAACTCAACAGAGAGCTTTGTGCAAGAGCAGAGCTATGAAAGACAAAATATAAAAGGAGAATGAAGGTGATTTGTGGGGTCTCTGGGTTTGCTAAACCACTAGAAGCTCTTAAGGATCTTCTAAAACTTTTTTACAGGTAGAGTTGTCTCCTAAAGTCATTTATAGTAACACTTTAATACCTGATTAGTAAGCCTTGGACTTGGCCATCTGTTATATCTAGATATTATGATTCCAAAATTCTCTTTCATTTTGACATAAACAGGAGTTAAAAGCTTTCTCACTATGAACAACCAGAACAAACAGCACTTTTGTTCTTTGTCTCAGATGATAACAGAATGGCTGATGGAAGTTCTGAAGGAATACTGGAAAAGTACTAAAAGTCACAATTTAGCAGCTTTTGGAAAATCATGATGTATGGTCACTCAACCCTAAGTGATGAATCACAGTGAGTAAAAGAAAAGCTTATATCTACACCAAATCGATTGCTGAAACAGAGTTACATGATTCATTTGCATGCCAGCATATTATATACGCAAGGAGGACCTGAAGTGAGTCCAGAAGAGGGCCACAAAGATAACCAGAAGGCTAAAACATCTCTCCTATGGAAAGAAGAGTGTTGTGGTTGCTCAGCCTGGAGAAGAGAAGGCTCCAAAGGAGACCTTACAGCTGCCTTCCAGTACCTAAAGTGGCCTACAAGAAAGCTGGACAGGGACTTATCACAAGAGTATGCAGTAAGAATGTGGGGTAGAACAAGGGGTAGTGATTTCAAAGTGGTGGACAATTCAGAACTTTTAACCACTAGAAGCACAGCAGATTAGTACTGATTTGATGCGGAAAACAACCATGTTAATTACAAAAGCATATTTCCCCCTAGTCACTAAGCAACTCATTTCTTCTCAGCCATCAAACACAACTCTTATGCCTAGGACTGCTTCCTCTGTATTTCAGGCAAAATTTATTGACACAATTGGGTTTTTTTAAAGGCACAAAGGATATGATTTTTCCCCATGTCATATCTTTATAAGTAGCAAAGCCTGAGTCCCCTTCCCTTCCCTTCCCTTCCCTTCCCTTCCCTTCCCTTCCCTTCCCTTCCCTTCCCTTCCCTTCCCTTCCCTTCCCTTCCCTTCCCTTCCCTTCCCTTCCCTTCCCTTCCCTTCCCTTCCCTTCCCTTCCCTTCCCTTCCCTTCCCTTCCCTTCCCTTCCCTTCCCTTCCCTTCCCTTCCCTTCCCTTCCCTTCATCTTGAGAACTCCATGGCAAAAAGGACAACCAAAGACTGAGGCAAATTTCCAGAGAGATTGTATCACTTCTATTCTAGACGGTGTTCAAAATTCAATGAGGTATAACCCCTACCGTCTGTTTTGAGTTGTTGGAAGAGATCTCTTCCAATCTAAAGGAGCTTGTGATTCTAGCTAAATGTTTTGTGATGTTTTCCTGACCAATCAATCTCATTGCTCACAAACAAGCAGTCTGGATATATGTGTTGTTGTTGCTTTGCTTTTTGTTTTGTTCTGTTTTATTGTTCCCATTATTTTGTTTTGTAGTTTGGTTTGTTGTTGGTTTTCTTTCAGATTTTTCTCTCTTGCTAGTATTTCTCATACTTTTTTAGTCTCCCATTGCTCTCTCAGTAGAATTCTTCACTATTGGTACAGAGTTAATTTTGAAAGAAGAAAAAAGAAAACCTTTAGGTTTTGATTGACATTCTGCCTCCTGGAGAGCCAATAATCATTAACACTGCATTAAAGGTTCCTCTGTCTTTAATCTGGTTTCAGGTGCACTGACTAGCTGTTGCTGCCCCATTTGTCATATCTACTCTACTGCCACAGTTCTGGAGTTGGCAAAACAAGAGGTTTGCCTATGCTTCCATTACAGCAACTCAAAGTATCAAACTACAGATAAAAGTGAGTTTAAATAATACTCTGGATGGTGAAGTGGAAAGTCTGAGTTGTAAGTAATTATCACCTAATTGTGTTGATTCTCTGATGGAGGCAAAAATGGTCTGTAACAGAGCTGTGACAAACAGCTGGGTGGTACACTAAACCACTGCAAACATTTATTCAGATATAATAGATCAGAATCCTGTGGTACAGTACCATGGGACATTTCTTCTGCTGACCTATCTCAGGTAATGAGAGTGATAACACCATCTCCACTCATGATCATGAATATCTTAGGAATTTTTTTATTTCTACTTTTTGAAAGGCATCTTCAGAGCTCTTTTGTTGGCTTTCAAAGCTGATATCTATGAATATTGCTTAGATTTTCACAAAAAAACCCACCTCACAGTTGTATATTGTAACTGTGTCAGGAAGGAAGGGACAGGCTTTTCTCCCTGGCTTACTGTGATAGGCCAAGGGACAATGGATGTGAACTACAACACAAGAAGTTCCACCTCAATATGAGGAAGAACTTCTTCACTGTAAGGGTCACAAAGCCCTGGAACAGGCTTCTCAGAGAGGTTGAGGAGTCTCCTTCTTTGGAGACTTTCAAGCCCTGTCTGGATGCATTCCTGTGCAACCTGCACTAGATTCTATGGTCCTGCTCTGGCAGGGGCGGTGGACCCAAAGATCTCCATCGGTCCCTTCCAACCCTTAACATCCTGTGATCACCCATTTATTGCTATCAAGCACAATACTATTGTTTTACAAATTTAAGAAGCCTAGTTAGAGATTTTAAGATCATCAGAAGTAGAAAACCTTTTTCTGATTCATTTCAGTCAAAATACTCAGTGCTTCCTTTTACCTCTCTCTGCTATTCTGAATCCTCAGATTAGAAACACATTATTCTGATAGCTTCGGTGTGATTCAATTGTTGTGAATAGGTCTGCATTTTCACATCTAAAGCAAAAGCAATCTTTCCTCAACTAACACTTTATGAAAACCAACTAATATAGAAGAAAAGCTGATTTCTATACCTGGGGAATTTGAGGAATCCAAGCATTGTCCCTGTGCCTACACCAAACAACGGTCTGTTAGCCTTTTTGAAATAAAAAAATAGTTTCATGCTTGGTTCATTACAGTGAAACCACTGCAGATTAAACCTCTCTATCAATTACAAGCAGCTGAACATCCTTTAGCATCAAACAGAATGACAAAAAGCTACACTATAATGAGTAATGGCTAAGGCCAATTGCTATTTAATTATGTAGATGACTTAACATACTTTCATTGATGTTATCTGCACGTCTCAGGATGAAAGTTATCATGCATTTCTTTGCAACAGCTTTTGCAGTATATGATAGCAAAAAAAAGGCAAGTCTTTACCAAATAGGAATGGCTATAACTAGCAAAATATATCAGCCCAGCAATATAAGTCACACTTCACGATGCACCTACAACAGATAGATAGAAGTTTCAACATATTATGGAAAAAAGCAATTCACACATGAGAGCTTACAGAGGAGAGGAGAGAAAGCTTGAAAGAGTGACAACTACAACAGCAAGAGCCTACATCATGAGCAGTTTCCATGAAGATGTCTGGTCCCTGAATTTTGTAAGTGGGAGATAACAAGGACAGTGAAGTTCGTCATAACATGAGAGATATTTTAGATGGGAAGGACCTATTAGGTCATCTGTCCATCCCTCTGCCTAGGCAGGATTATACTTTGCAGTATCTTCTCAAAAAGATTGCACAGAACAATTTCACATGAGCAGAGGAATGGAGTAAAGGACATAATAGATCTTTTCCATCTCTAACTTCTACAAGTCAAGAGGTCCAGTTTGTAGCTGATGTGAGGCAGCTGTGGCCATGAATACTTCAAGTGCTGTTAAGAAAGAAAATTTGGAGCAAAATCCTACCCTTGGATCAAATCATGCAAGTGTATGCAAAATGATGTTAGTGAGCACTGAAATTACCCCACAAAGGGCATTTTCAATTCAGGTATAATCAGTGACCCTATTTCTATGGGCACAGTGCTGCATTTTTGACAACTTGCATACGTGCATCACATCATCCAGACAGATACATCTATACTTTAAAGGTTACAGGAACTAAATTATTTCCATGAGTATTATTGATGGAATCTTGCACTCATAATTATTTAGGCTTCCAGTCTGAGACTGTAAAATCAGATTTTATTATAGAACACATTTGCTTGTGTATTTACAGTATGAGGATGACAAAAATTTGTTTAGCAGCTCTTAATTTTCTTTAACTAAATGGAAATGGCAACACCTGAGAGTATATAAGAGGTCATTGCTAGATGTAGTGTAAGACATGGGTTTTATACACATCCAAAGTCAAAATTTCAGAATACAGAGGAAAAAATAAGTAATATGTCTTAAAGTCTTATGAAAAGCATAAAGGTAATACTCTTGAAAATGCAGTTAAAAGACAGCAATTAAAAGCCTTCTCCCAAGAAGTCCTTCCATGTGTTTAAAGCCAAGAATGAAAGGCATCTTTCTCATTAAACCTAACCATAAGCATATGCATTTGCAGAATTTTAACATAAAATAATACATAATTAGGGAGAAAACTGCAAAACAAAAGAAAACAGAACAGAGAAGCCACTGCCTGGGTGTAATCCTGAAATGAATCCATCTTCTGAGACAAAATTAGGCAGAAATGAGAACTTGAAACCTGCCTGTATTTTGCACCCTCAACATTAGGTAATTTTTGTGGTTATTAAAGTACAATTTGGCATAAAGGATTTCTAGCAGAGTTGCAAAACAGCACGAAGGATATTTCCCCGTACAGACATCAGGATTAGCACAAGGCTGAATCTGAATGGAAAATAGCAAATACCAGATCAACAAATACAGCGTTTTCTCTTGAGCTGCCAATGTCACAAGGGAAAACAGTTGGCAAATTATGACCTCCTAATATTAATCTCTGTAGATAAAATGTTCTGATTAAGAAAAAGATTTAAATGTATAGATTATTGGTAGATGAAAGTCACAACATTCTGAATTCTAACTTCCCATAATGTCTCACATATCCAGCATACAAACTCATGAAAACATGTACGTGGTATAAATTTGGACATATTCACTTCTTTGGAGCTCTTAAAGTTCCCCTCATTTGTCTCTCATGCTGTTGTCATTGAAGCCTTCATTAAATGTCTCTGAAGACTTTCAAAACTTGCCTGGATCCATTCCTATGCAGACTACCCTGGGTGATCCTGCTTTTGGCAGGCAGGTTGGATTTGATGATCTCTAGAGGTCCCTTCCAACTTCTAACATTCTGTGATTCTGTGATTGCAGATTAGAATACTTTACAGTTGCTAGGTTCAGCAGGTTTTCTTTTTCAGTAGCACTCTTTGAATTTGTAGCTAATCCTGTGGTAGCCTTTGAGTCTTGATTACAAATGCACAATCAATGTCATTGGAGTAGCTCAGTACTGATCTATCTGAAGGAGCAGAATCTTTTCTTAATTAGCACTTTCCAAAGAGCAGCCAAGATGCTCTCTTCTATTATGATAGTGGGGAAATGTTCTTGTTGAAATTGTGTATAGAACATTATTTTTTATAGAGATAAATCCCCTGCAGAGAACTTTTCTCCCATGTCCTCTAAAAAGTGCACAGCTCCATTTCTTCCCAGTGGAGAGCACACCCAAGAAGGTGTGCTTTTCCAAGATAGATGTATATAGCAAACATATTTAAGACTGATCAGTTTAGAAATAATCTTGTAATGAGTCTAGAAAAGGGACCTCATTTTGAAAGTCACTCAGCTAACATGAGGAAGCTGTGAAAAAGGGAAAATGCTTCCACAGTTTCTAGCTTTAAAAATCAGGATAACAGCTAGAAATGGGTATGAGAAGTGATCCTCTCAACCTTAAGGCACAGACTTTGAAGGAAACTAGATCAGACTCTACAGCATATCAAATTGTGTGTCTGATGAAATACCAACCAAGTGGAACCACAAATAACTTTCCCCTATCATCTAGCATAGATTAACAGGTACAGAAATAACTTTCCAAACCCATAGGTGAGAGAGAAACACGTGTTATTTCTGTTCTCATGTTGGCCTTTCTGTTACTAATGGCCAAAGTGCTTGCTTTGATAATCATTGCAGTTCCCTGAAGCCTGAAAGTCATCTCAGCCTTTTACAGTAAGGGCTGAGCACACATTTCCACTACTAATATTTGTTTGAGGCAGATCTGAATATCCACAGGCAGTGCAGGAAAAGAGTCAGTGTGTACCTTTACACAAGCACTGCAGAGGGAGGTTACATAGTTCAGTGAAGAGGGATCTATTTTCAGCCAGTGGTTTTGTTTATGACTTCAGGCGAGACACTTAACATCTTTCTGCCTCTATTTCTATCTACACTTTCCCACCTGGTCTATTCTGTTTGTTTAAATTCTAAAGTCTTCCAAGCAGGGACTCTTTCTCAACAGATATTTGCATCACACATAGCAAAAGGCTTTGTCCTTTTCACTTGGGTTTATGGATGTTGCTGTAGTATCAATAGGATGTAATCATTTATTTATTTACATAATTGCCATAGAAAGTCAACCAAGGACTCTACTATGCCGAGCATTGTCCCTACACAGAAGTCTGTACTTGCTGACTTTACTCTTGAAAAACCTGAGATAGTAAATAAATTAGTTTCATAGTATGTGGTTTGGGGATTATTTTTATGTGGTCACAGAATCACAGAAACACAGAATGTTAGGGGCTGGAAGGGACCTCTTCACACGTGTGCCCTCCTCTCCACATGCTCCAGCACCTCAGTGTCCTTCCCGCAGTGAGAAATCTAAAGAAAGCAGAGATCTTTTTCCAATTAAATCCTGCCATATACACCATTGTATTTAAAACTGACATGTTGGTAGGAAAAAAAAATCCTGATAGGTTCACCATATTATTTGTTCTTCCTATACTGTCATCTTTTCTTTTTATCATAGGTGAGCCACAAGTTTCCCCTTGAGGGGGCAGCAGAAAGAGGAAGGGCTTCACATTATTTGGCCCCTTGTGATCAACAGAGGAAGAGCTTCACATTATTTGGCCCCTGGTGATTAATAGAGGAAGGGCTTCACATTATTTGGTCCCTTGTGATCAATAGAGGAAGGGCTTCACATTATTTGGCCCCTTGTGATCAGTAGAGGAAGGGCTTCATATTTTTTGGCCCTTTGGGATTAATAGAGGAAGGGCTTCACATTATTTGGCCCCTTGTGAATACTAATGTGCTTCTGATCTGCTGAGCAGAAACAAGAAAAGTGGCTGAGGATGTTATAAAGTTAGGATTCACTTGTACCTTCTGAGCTACTTGCTATCACATCACTGTGTCTCATTTCAGCAGCATAACAAAGTGCTGCTATGCTAAACTGAGCATGCTTGGTTTCTCAGAAGCGAGCCAGGTAAGGATTTCAACACTTTTCTCTGCACTTGTACTTCCTGCAGTGTAAGCAAAGCCCTGATCCACTAGAGGTGTGCCTTGCCTGTGCAGACCACTATAATATATCATTTTCAGTTCATTCTTTTTAATTACTTTTTTTTCCCCCTCCCTGCAGAAGATTTCTACAACTAGAGGCAATCTTAATCCTAATAAAGTGAACATTTAATAAATATTACTCGTGCAATTCTTAAAGGTCCTGTTGAATTCTAATGTATAATTGCTTTATTTTAAGCTTTGGGATGTAGATGATAAAGTGAACAGAGGTGATTCAGAGTAAGGGCAGCACATTGCCACCTTTCCTACTCTAGAAAGACACTCCTCTGCAGTACTTATAATGTAGGGAAAAGTCTAGTGATTGATTAGCTAGTTAAGTGATAAGGAGGTATATCAGGCAGGGATGCAGAAAAAGTACAGATAATGAGGACAATCAAGTATCCTTGATCTGAAAAAAAAAAAAATTACAGTGCTTTCTAATCATTTAAATTATATTTTTAAGTGAGAAAAATCTACTGCACTGAGCCTCTAATTTTATACACACTTTTCCCTCCCTTTTTTTCCTCTTTTTTTTTCCCCTTTTTTTTTTTGATTGAAGACAAAAGCTGTGGGAACTGTGTCCAGTGTTGTAATCTTTCCTTGAAAAGGAAATTAACGGATCATCAGACTTTAATTTGTCCATATAACATTTATATCCTTTGATCTCTTACTGGCACCTTGTTATGCTGATAATTATCTGCTTCTCTTGTTTTTTATAATGCCATGTGGCGTTCTATTATGCTTTACATTCTTAACAACATTATACACAGAATACAACTCTGCCAGATCAGGTTGTGGAACTTGTACAGGATCAGGTAGGCTATTAGGCTTCAGATTAATGATCTCTATAGGTCACAGGCACACTAAGGATACTCATAAAATTTTTTCATTGTGATTTTCCAGACCTTGTACAATTATATTAATATTTCATATATTTTATGCATTTTATGTTCAAAAGGGAGGGATCTTCATGATCAGATGACAACTCTCCATTTTCTAATTTTTCAGCCTGTATTACCATAAAATCCTTTGCTGTGGCAATTTTGCTTTTCCTTGAAGAGGACTTGCAACAAATTTAATTAATACATCAGAAGCTTTGTTACTCATCTGAATAGAGCAGTTGCTGCCAGTTCATGAGATCCTGTTACTGGGATGTCTTCAGATCAAGTTTCAAAGCCCTTTTCCTCCTTCACTTATGTTATGATGAGACCTGAAAGACTCAGCAATCCTTTTTTCCTTATTTTTTTTGGCCTTCTTTTTGTTCTTTTTCAGTCAGTTGCTAACCTACAAGAGGTATTTCCTTCCTTAGCCATGAAAGTTTGTGTATTCTTTTGATAAAGGTCACTGTCATGAGGAGATTTTTTGTACACATTGAACCAGCTTCTACTGTTTTGTGTAATAGGCAGCAGTAGTTGTGTTTCTTGGGGGCTTTTTGACCACTGTTTAGGATTACAATAGTTATCATTATTTATATACCATTAGGAATTTAACTTTCCATCTTAGTCACTTTCCTCTCTGTCTTTTATCCCTCTCTGTAAGGAAAAGCAGTCACTAATTTCTAAAACCTCTCCTCTTCAGAAAATTTTGACTACTCTTAGAAGATTCTCAAGTGCTTTATACAAATTATGTAGTTTCCAGAAGATAGTCATCCAGAAAGAGCAAACTACCTCTAAGGACAAAGTCCTGATCTAGTATCATGTAATCAACAATCATGGTTATTCTATGAAGACAGAGAAAAGGCTTAGGTTATATTTTTTTCCCAGGGTTGTCAATATTGTTGTGTAATTGCCAGATAACAGTGAAAGCGACTGAAAGTTAAAGGGTTGAAATAAAAGTGTTTTGAGAACAAATTTCTTGGAAATAAAAATAATGTTCAAGTAGACATTGTTCTTTTCTCATACAGATGTGCACCAGGACTGAAGTCACATACACTGTTCCACAGCACAACTATCCTCTCTGCAAATCTCTGATCTGCTACATTCCTCCTCTGGTTATACTCTTACTCGCAAATCCAGTTAGTGCTGCTTGTATCCATTTGGCTTTCATTTAATCAGATGTACCTAATAGAGATAGAACTGCTGCTAAGAAGACCAGATCTGGGATATCATCTCTGATTTTGCTGGTTTTCTGGATGCTAAGGTCAATCCTCTTTTGCTTTGCTTTAATTCTCAAGGAGCAAATCTAGCTAGGTTTTGCTCTGAACTCTCCTCTGAAGAAATTACATTAGTTCCAATCTCTATGACACTATGCCAATGGATCAAAGAGTTACCAAAGGGGAAGCCAAAGCAAATGAATGCTTCTTATAGCAAAATTTACAGTCATCCACAAGGAGCTATCATCCTCTTCTGTTGAAGTTTCTGCTTCAGCCAGCTAGTGATACCAACTGCTTGGAAACAGACAAGACTTTCATTGTACTTCTGTACACTTCCATAAACACAACACCCCCCAAAAAAACCCCAAAACAAACAACAAGAAAAAATCCCAATTCTTATTCACATGGTCAAATAAGAAAAAAGCCCTTCAGTTAATGCAATAAAACAGACATAAGTGAGGCAGCTATGGGTAATCAGTATTGAGCAATGTGTCTGTGGTGGTTTAGGCTGGGTGCCTCCTGCTGCTACCTCACAAGCTACACCTGCAGTGTCCCAAGGGTCCAACCCAGTGTGTGGACACAGGAAGCTACGTACTTCATCCCACAATGCCCTTCTCCCTATAAAACCACCAGCAAGGTTCTACATCTCTTCTTTCTTCCCTCGCTGCTCTCATAGGAGATGCTCCCTGTCTGGTAATGGGGGGGGGAAGTTATCTCAAGGCCTTTTTTGGGCCTGGTCTAGGCTTAGTGCCAAGAGGAGAAGGGGGAAGGGCAATCTCAGATCTGGCCAGCTGAGATTAGCCTAATGGGGTGGGGGCTGAGGGGGAAGAAAGAGCCCTGGGGGTTTTGGGTGTACCCTCAGGTGGGAAAAGGGGAATACTGGGAGGCTTCTGGGTATGCTTTGGCATCTCTTTTGCCACTGTGCTTGTGGTTCTCTATAAAATATTCACTGCTTTTCCATTTAAACTTTCCATCACTTTTGCAATCTGTTTGTGTGAGTATTGGGTGTTTTTTTTCTTCCCTGGTGGGAGGCAAGGGAGGATTTGCCTTCCAACCCACCACAGTGTCTTATTTTTTTGGAGCTCACTTTTCCCTTTCCTCCCCTCAGAGGATAACAGGAGGGCCAGGTGTGTAGGTGTGTACCTCACCAAACAGTACTCTCACTGCTGTTTCAGACTGAAATACTCTTTCTAAATATAAAAAGAGGAGGCATTCAGCTGCCAACAGGTAGGAACAGAGGAGGTATTTTAGAGAGTAGCAAGAAGTGTGAAAGGAAGCAAGGAGCTAAAGAGAAGATCAGAAGGCTGAAATTTCTATTTTCCTTTAAAGCACCATTTTGCCTATTACCTGATTCAGCATAGACTTAAACTCTGTGGGATTTAAACAAGCTAGGTAAATATTTATGTGCCTTACTGAAAAAAAAAAATAAAAAGTAAAAAAAAGAGACATTTTCCTGGATGATGTTTTATTGAATTAATGTTCTGCTCCCTCCAATGACAATCTAACCACAGTCAGCTACAAAAGACAATAGTGTGCTTTGTTTATTTAATTATTTCTTTCCAAAGGTCATGCATTTGTATCCTGAACATCTCTTGTATCCCATTTATTACACTGTTTTAGGGTTGGTTAATCTTTACAGTATTGAATTATGTAGGTTTCTCAAGCACATTTTCCCTGTTTCCCTTTTTTTTCTCTGTAGAAAATTACTACATGTTTAAAAGGTTATGAAAATTAATTATACCCATATTTACTCACATCTGTCACACTAGAAACTGCCCTTAGGAAAAAAAAGAAAGACAAAAAGACAAAAGAGAGAGATTCACGTCTGGTATTTGTGCTGTAGAAACAGAATATGGAATACAGAATTAACCAGGTTGGAAAAGACCTTGGAGATCATCAAGTCCAACCTATCACCTAACACCATCTAATCAACTAAACCATGGCACCAAGCACCCCATCCAGTCTCTTTAAACAACTCCAGGGACAGTGACTCCACCACTGCCCTGGGCAGCACATTCCAATGGCCAATCTCTCTTTCTGTGAAGAACTTCTTCCTACCATCCTTCCTAAACTTCCCCTGGTGTTGCTTGAGACTCTGTCTTCTTGTTCTGGTGCTGGTTGCCTGGGAGAAGAGACCAACCCTCACCTGGCTACAACCTCCCTTCAGGTAGTTGTAGAGAGCAATAAGATCTCCCCTGAACCTCCTCTTCTCCAGGCTAAACAACCCCAGCTCCCTTTCCTCATAGGGCTGTGCTCCAGCCCCCTCCCCAGCTTTGTTGCCCTTCTCTGGACACATTCCAGCAGCTCAATATCTTTCTTAATCTGAGAGGCCCAGAACTGGACACAGTACTCAAGGTGTGGCCTAACCAGTTCTGAGTACAGGACAGAATGACCTCCCTGCTCCTGCTGGCTACACTATTCCAGATACTGACCAGGACGCCCTTCACTGTAAAGGAGACTAAGGCCTTCTTATCCCTGAAGAATGATAACACATAGGAAAAGCTGCCTTTTTCTCTGGTGAAGTCCTTTCTTAGGCATACGTATTGGGCTTTGTCATATCACAGTTTAGAGATGAAATCCTGAGCAACAAAATGCTTGCCCAAGGCCAAGCCCCTATTAGATGTGGTAAGTGCCAGGAACATTTACCTTCCATGCCTTTGTATAACAAAGTTCACTATACATATTCTCTTGCATTGCCATGCTGCCTCAAGGCAGCACAGTCAAATCTAAGCTGTTATTAATTTTTTTCCCTACATTTTATAAAACTCCTTTTGATCAATCAGGATAAAAAACTTTATGTAATCATAAAGTAATTTACTTCTTATTAAATTTCTTCCAATAGTAAAGATCAGTTTCTAGTCATGGCTTAAGTCAAAGATGAGAACAAAATGTGGAATTTATCTCACCATTGGTGAAAAACAACTTTAAAGCAAACAGAAACCTAAACAGTAAATTTTCCTAGGAAATAAACTACTGTTTTTCACTTTAGCAGGACTAACCTTCAAAAGAAACTTTTTTCTTCCCTCTAATCTGGGAATTGATTTCCTTAAAGTTGCTTTTTATTTCATTCTCACTGGAATAATCTAAGATTTAATATCAAATGATACCATTAAACCTCATCTTTTCCTTCCCTCCTGAATTTTAGGTCATTTCCACAACCAGACAATCCTCTTATCCTGATGGACTATAACATGTGCTATGTTTTCATAAGGCATTTTATAATCTTCTGTCACTGAGCAATAAAGTGGTTTACTTTATTTATCCTTAACAATAAACATGACTTTTCTGGTTTGTCTTCATATTCACATTGAGATTGATACAGGCTTTGCTAATTTATTGTGCATAGCATTATGGAACATAAAACTTGCAATTTAATGTAAGTATTTGGTATAGGTGTCATTACCTTAGAAGGGAGTTGTAAATGTCTCCGGCATTTGTTAAGTTTTATGGCCGATTCTCATTCTAAGTGGTCCCATTGGACAGAGGTGGTGGTTTTCCTCCATACATATCCTCCTTGTAGGCCTAAACATCCCCTTTCTGATGACAGTCATTTAAGAAGAATAAAATCTGCAAGAGTGCTTCATCGCCTTGAGCACTGCTTGTTTTGCAGTCACTGCAGTCTCATGTAGGCAAACTCAAAACTAGCCCTGTAAATAACTAATTCATGTCCTGGTAACTGCATAGCCAAAATGCCATGGTTTATCTGCCAGGCTGCATCTCCTAGCCTGCCCAGTTAAACTGCCCTGCAGTTGTCAGGCCATGTGGTGCTGCAGCTGGTTCCTAAGGCAACCCTCTAGAAGAACACAGCGCAGCTACATAACCTCTACCAAAAACACCCCATAATAAATCACCAAAATGCAGGAACTCCCAATCTCTTGGTTAGAATTTGTCTAGTCCCATAATCATATTCAGAGAAAACTCTGTGATCCAGGTGCTTAGCAATCCTGGTGGGGCTTGTTGGACTCTCCAGTGCTGCATCCTCACTATATCTGTTCTGTTTGCTTAAATATATTGCTAAGCATGGCAAGTGCATAACCTGTGCTAGTGCCAAGTTCACAGATAAATCCATCTGCATGTGTCATTACTTGGTTTCCAAGGGAAAGCCTGCATGTTCCACAGCTATACACACTGCCTTCTCTCACCTTGGTCCATGAAATAGCTGTTTTGCCTCTTATTTGACAAAGTCACTTGGGCTTAAGTGCTCTCATGTTCCAGACATGCCTGGGAACAAGAATCTACATTTGCATGCTTTGAAAATGCCACCTGCTGAAATGTCAGTTTTTGTGATTCCTGCTTAAATTAAGAGATTGGACTTGCAGATCAGTGACAGTTTTTCTACACACTGGAAGAAGTCTTTGGATGATGTTGTGTTCAGCGAAATTATAGTCACTGTTTAGAGCAGCTTACAATTTTAGATCGACAGAGGCTGTCCTAGAGACACCATGACTGCTGTTCCTGTCATCAGATGTCAAGGTAGTTACCCAGAATTACAGTTTCAAGGTAAACTGGTGCCAGTAGTTCATGGTTCATCATACAGCAATTTCTGTGCTTTCACCTAAGCATGGGAGGGGAAAAAAAAATCACATTTATGAGAAAGAGATCAGGGAACCCTAAGTGGACATTGTAGTTAATTTTACTTCACTAAGAAAAAATTTCTAATTTCTAATTGCTGCTATTTTTAATGGAAAGAACAAGACATTAATCTCCATATATAAACATGAATGTCAGATCAAATTAAATCTCCATTCCTGGAGATAATCAAAAGCTGTCAGACATCATCTTTGGCAACTCGCTGTAGGAGACTCTGCTTGAGCGAGGAAGCTGGACAAAATGACCAGCAGAGTCCCTTCCCACCTCAACTCTTCTGTGATTCTATGAAGTCTCCAGGTAATGTTGAATTTCTGAATAAGATTTAATTTGCTTTTGTGGGGTTAGAAGCCTTTCTTCTTGTATTTATCCTGTTAGTGACCTGACAGTGTTCACAGGAATATCTTTGTTTATTACATTACAGGCTGGAGAGAGGCCTCAAGCACAAGCCCTACAAGGAGAGGTTATGGGAGCTGGGATTGTTTAACCTGGAGAAGGGGAGGCTCAGGGGAGACCTGATTGCTGTCTATAACTACCTGAAGGGAGGTTGTAGTCAGGTGGGAGATAGTTTCTTCTCCCAGGCAATCAGCACCAGAACAAGAAGACACAATCCCAAGCTGCGCCAGGGGAAGTTTAGGCTCGAGGTAAGAAGAAAGTTCTTCACAGAGAGGGCTGTTAGCCATTGGAATGTGCTGCTCAGGGAGGTGGTGGAGTCCCCATCCCTGGAGGTGTTCAAGAGGGGATTGGATATGGCACTTGGTGCCATGGTTTAGTAGTCATGAAGTGTTGGGTGACAGGTTGGACTTGATGATCTTTGAGGTCTTTTCCAACCTTATTTATTCTATGATTCTGTGATACAGTTGAAAAAGATTCACTATACATGTCACTACAGAACTCTGAAAGTCATGTTTTCATCTCAACTTCATCTTGGAAAACAGAATCAGGCCTTGGCAGAAGGAAAACTACGATGTATAAGCATTTTGTCTTGAAGTGTGTGTTCATCAGGATAGCCACAGAGGGAATTTTCTCTCTTGAAGTTTAGCTTTCTAAAGGCAATTGTGAGTATAACATTGTCATTTTATTAATGAAGAGTGACCAGTTGTCACCCCCACATGGGAAAAAAGAAAAGATTGTGACACGTTAGCAATGAAGAACTATGAGACAAACCAAATGTAAATACCAATGGTTTAAAGAGATAATTAAAGCTCTTGAGACTGCAATTATGACAAGGCAGCATGACAAGGCACATGTATGTCGGCAGAATATATTTATATTGACAGGATCTGTCCGAGAAATCCTTTTGGTAGGATATATCTGTCTGTCACATCTTTGGACTGCACATGCATTTATTGACTTTGTGTTCGTGTGGCTCTTGAATTTTGTTCCCTTTGCCTTATTATTCAATGACACATGGTTAAATACATTGTGTTTTCAAGCACCAGTTCTCCAGGAGCTAATTTTCCAAAAGTTTGAATTCAGTGGGTGCATTTGTGGCAGTTTTAGGCTTGATGCCTAAGGAAAATTTCCACAGACTGAGTAGAAAAGTGGTAGGATGTTAATACATTACCATTAGATGCAAAAAAAAAACAATTATAAGGTCGAAATAAACCCACTGGTCTGATAACTAACATAAAGTTAGTTGTATAAACTAGCTCTGGACAGCTCCCTCGCTCTGGCTGGTGCTAGCTGGTTGCTTCTGCTGGCTTGCTGACCTTGGCTGCTTTCCTGTTATGGCTAAGCACTATCAAGCTACTCAATGCTTTTCTCCTCTTTCTCTTTCCCTTGTCTGGGAGAGAGAGAGGTGGAAGCTGTTGGTAGCCACCTGGTTTAGTCCAGGGGGAGGTTCTTGTGTTGTAAGTATAACACTAAGTAAGTATATAAATTGTAAGTATAACACTAAGTAAGTATATAAATTGTAAGTATATGTAAATATTATCTATTTTGCATGTGTTCATTGCATTTCATATTTCTACATTGTAGTTTTTATTTGTAAATACAGCTTCATTTGTTTCCACTGAGCTAGTCTGGCAATTTTGTTTTGGGGGCTAATTTCAACTCACCACAACATTACTACCTGATATTTCCATTACACTTCATATATTATGCTTATTATGTACTTGTCAATTTCAGATTGCTAGTTAATAGGAGAGCATCTGTATGCACAGTGTGGATATTTTGACACTATATGTCCTAAAAATACCGGGGGCTGTCAAAAATAGATCCAATCTTTGGTCATGTGAATAATTTTCTAAGGAACTTACAAATACACAAGTTTAAACTTGAAGACCTTCTAGCTTAGAAACTTTGTGCCTGCACATTTCCTCTCCTTGCCAGGACAGACATGATTTTTTTTTCTCTTTGAACCTCCTGATCCACCCCATGAAGGAGGGACTCTGGTCACAGAGCAGTATGGCACAGAGAAAGAGACTACTTTGCTCCACTACACGGTAGGAGGCAGAGGCATCTGGCTGCTGTTTGAGGACATCTACAAGAGACAGATAGAAAGAATGTGAAAAACAAGACCATGATTATAAATCTCTCCTCCTTTGCTTTTGGCAGCCAGATAGATTCTGACTATATTTCCTTATCAGGAAAAAAACAAACCCAAAACATGTCACAGAATCATAGAATTGTTTCAGGTGTAAAAGACCTCTAAGATCATTGAGTTCAACTATCAAACTAACACCACCATGGGCCTTAAACCGTGTCCCAAAGCACCATTGTACACATTTTTTAACACCTCCAGGGATGAGGAGTTCACTACCTCTTTGGGCAGCCTATTCCAACACCTGAACACTCTTTCCATAAAGAAATTTTTACTAATATCCAATCTACACATCTCCCCTGGTGGAATTTGAGGCCATTTCTTCTCATCCTATCATGATACTAGGCAGAAGAGACCAACACTTACCTCACTGCAACCTCCTTTCAGGTAGCTGTAGAAAGCAATAAGTTCTCCCCTCAGCCTCCTATGCTTCAGACTAAACAATCCCAGTTCTCTCAGATACTCCTCATAAGACTGGTGCTCTGCTGCCCTTCTCTAGACACACTCCAGCAACTCAATGTATGTCTTGTAGTGATGGGCTCAAAACTGAACACTGTACTCAACTTGTGGCCTCAACAGTGCTGGGTACAGGGGCACAATCATTTCCCTGGTCATGCTGACCATGTTATTCCTGATACATCAGGATGCTATTGGCCTTTTTGGCCACCTGAGCACACTGCCAACTCATGTTCAGCCAACAGTCAACCAGTGCTCCCAGTTCCCTTTCTGCTGGGCAGCTTTCCAGACGCTCTTCCCCATGTCTGCAGCATTGCATGGGTTTGTTGTGACCCAAGTGCTGGAGCTAGCACATGGACTTGTTGAACCTCATACAACTGAGCTCCACTCTTTGATCCAACCTGTCCAGATTCCTTTTCAGAGCCTTCCCACCTTTAAGCAAATCAACACTTCCACCCAGATTAGTGTTGCAATAAACTTACTGACGGTGCACTTAACTCCCTCATCCAGATCATTGATAAAGATATTAAAGAGAACTTGCTCTAAAACTGAGCCCTGGGAATGACAGCTGTCACCAGCCACCAATTGGATTTATCTCTCTTCACCATCATGAGTCTTTGGACCTGGCCATCCATCCAGTGCATGATGAGACACAAAAACAATTACATTGACAAAATTAATCTGTATATACATTTAAACAAAAAATGCTTGGTGCCATGGTTTAGTTGATTAGATAGTGTTGGATGATAGGTTGGACTTGATGATTTCAAAAGTCTTTTCCAAGCTGGTTAATCCTATTCTGTTCTGTTCTATTCTATTCTATTCTATTCTATTCTATTCTATTCTATTCTATTCTTAGTCTAGTCTAGTCTATTCTGCATTTGTACACAGACATTTATTCATTTACATTTTGTATGTTGAAGAAATAAGGATGAAGTATTGCAAAAGTGGGATGCTCAATAAATGAATAAATAAATATTTCAAACTAAGCAGTAATATTATTTAGGTAATAAGCTCAGAAATGGATTAGAAGCATTTTTAACAATCTCTTTAGATGGAATCCAGCACACTTTTTGGATTCATTTTGCTTTTAACTTTCGATTTTGTTGTGCCAGCAAGAAGCACACTATTTTTTTCATGCAGAAAAACAAACTAAAACAAACCCAAAACAAAATCCAAAGAAAACCTACCACTGGCATTCCAATGTAATGTAAAATGTAATAAGACCTCTAACTGAGCTTATACTGAGTTTGACTCAACTTTAAAATTCAGTTGTCAGGAAGAACAGACAAAGAATGTCTCCTCCAAATGTGCTTAAGCGTTTTCTTCTAATACAACTCATAATCTCCAGAAATCAGATGACTGAATTCAGAAGGAAATAAGCTTTCATTTAGTGAGCAATGCATTTTGAATACTTGTGACTTAATAAAAAATGGCTAAAAATATGTCTGACTTTTCCAGAAGAAAGGTCTAAACAGAAGTTATAGGGTGGGAGTTGGGGGGAGGGGAGGGTGTGTGGAAGGAGGGGGTTGTTCTAAAGAAAACCTCCTTGCTTAAGGTGGCCTGGCTTATTGAAAGGTCAGTGGTAGAATCAGAGAGGTTTTGTTATAAATGTGAAGGTTTCATACAAATGAACAATTTCTTGCCATTCATGATTGCATTAGCTCCTGGTGTATTGACATTTTAGAAAGAGTTTTCTGTGATTTCCCATTGAGTTATGGTTGTACAATTCCTCTGCCTGTCATTTCGGTTGATTTTGCTCTCACTAGATGCTGAGGAAGTCTTCATGCAGGGATTTTATATTTTTTTTAACATATATATATGGATTTCAACAGAATAGAATAGAATAGAATAGAATAGAATAGAATAGAATAGAATAGAATAGAATAGAATAGAATAGAATAGAATAGAATAGAATAGAATAGAATTGAATTGAATTAACCAGGTTGGAAGAGACCTTTGAGATCATCCCGTCCAACCTATCACCCAACAGCATCTCATCAACTAAACCATGGCACCAAGCACCCCATCCAGTCTCTTCCTAAACACCTCCAGTGATGGTGACTCCACCACCTCCCTGGGCAGCACATTCCAATGGGCAATCACTCTTTCTATGAAGAACTTCTTCCTAACATCCTGCCTAAACCTCCCCTGGCACAGCTTGAGACTGTGTCCTCTTGTTCTGGTGCTGGCCACCTGGAAGAAGACACCAACCCCCACCTGGCTACAAGTTCCCTTCAGGTAGTTATAGACAGCAATAAGGTCTCCTCTGAGACCTTCTTTCTTAAAGACAGAAGTTGCAGATTAAATCCTACTCATAACTATGCAAGAAAACAGCCCCTCTGGAGTGAGGTAAACTTAGAAGAGGGCACAGTTTCTCTTGGATCATGAAAATTCATGGCCCAAAATCACTTCAAGGAATATTTCTCTTCTAAACATATAACCAGAGAGTTTGAAACAGGAACATGGGAAAAAGAAAGCCCTGGCAAATGCATGAATCATGAATACACAAGTCCAAGCTAAAACCAGGAAATTGTGCCAGATTTAGACAGGAAAACAGAAGGGAGGCCCAAAGGAAAACATGAACCTGGAGGACAGAAAGTAAAGGGAAAACTAAGGCACGCTACCCACCTGCTTTACATTGCTCTGTTAATGCAAAGCATCTGCAAGTGCAGCTTAACTGGCCAGTTCACACTGGTTCCCTTACAATGTTCCAAACTGGCATAGGGATGCTAAGGTACACCTTCAAATATGTCTACAAATAATTAAATGGTGAACACAAAGAAAAGCTAAGTTGGATGTCTCTTTTTCAACTCACTGCAAGGCAACACAGGACAAAATTCTCTTCAAGTTTCCTCTGGAGTCCTCATCCATAGGGAAAAAAAAAACAACACTAAAAAATGAACCAAACCCTTGAACTCTGTCCTGTAGTGACACCAGTAGTTTAGAAAATCATTACATTGGGATGACAAGCATATTCTGTGAAGGGCAGGTGAGGGGATGGATTACTGGTTTCCTAGAAACAGCACTAGAGAGAAGAAAAAATTAAAATAATCTGCCTTTTATCCCCTTTTCTTCAGCTGTTAATTCCAGAAACTCCTCCTGACATCTGACATGGTTCTGACTAAATCCTGCATCTTCGCTTAAAGTTTATGTGCTGTTGGAAAAGGTCTCCTCATTGAAACCAAGATAGCAACTTCCTCATTCAAAAAGTGCTCTAACACCTGGTTTGTACCAACTACTACACATTAATTATTCTGGAGACACTACTGTGTGCCTTCTTCAGTGCTCCTTCTCCTCACTCTTATAGTTCTAGGGGGGGAAAAAAAGTACATTTTACCTATCACTCAGATTTGATGAACTATCTTTGCTAGATGCAATAGTCAGGCCTGATGCAGCACAGAATCACAGAATCGTCAGGGTTGGCACATCAAAGAGCATCCAGTCCCAACTCCCCTGCCATGGGCAGGGACACCTCACACTGCATCAGGGCAACCTGTTCCAGTGTCTCACCACTCTCATGGGGAACAACTTCTTCCTAACATCCAATCTGAATCTACCCATTTCTAGTTTTGCTCCATTCCCCCCAGACCTGTCACTACCTGACATGAGGTGAAGCCATGCTGAAGATCTAGGACTGCCTGACAAACCTGGTGGTCTTCTATGAACAGGTCACAACATGAATAGCTGAGGGGTGAGGAACCGATGTCGTTTACCTGGAGCTGAGCAAAGCCTTCGACACTGTCCTGCACCACATCCTGGTCTCCAGGCTGGTGACACATGGGTTTGATGGGTGACCACTAGATGGAAAAGGAACTGGCTTGATGGCTGCACCCAAAGAGTGGCTGTCAATGGCTCCATGTCCCAGTGGAGGCCAGGGACAAGCAGAGTTCCTCAGGGATCAGTCCTGGGACTTGTCATGTTCAACATCTTTGTGGGTGCCATGGACAGTGGCATTGAGTGCACCCTCAGCAAGTTTGCTGATGACACCAAGCTGTGTGGTGCAGCAGACACGCTGGAGGGAAGGGAGGCCATCCAGAGGGACCTTGACAGGCTGGAGAGGTGGGCACAAGCCAACCTCACGAGGTTCAACAAGACCAAGTGCAGGGTCCTGCATCTGGGTCGAGGCAATCCCAGGCACAAATACAGGCTGGGCAATGACTGGCTAGAAAGCAGCCCTGAGGAGAGAGACTTGGGGGTGCTGGTGGATGAGAAGCTCAAAATGAGCTCTCAGTGTGCACTTGCAGCCTGGAAAGCCAATCAGATCCTGGGCTGCATCAAGAGAAGTGTGACCAGTAGATCAAGGGAGGTGATTCTCCCACTCTACTCAGCTCAGGTGAGTTCTTCACCATGATAGTGGTGAAGCCCTGGAATGGATTGTCCAGGGAGGAGTTTGAGGCCCAGTCTCTGGAGGTGTTTAAGACCAGGCTGGATGAGGCTCTGGCCAGCCTGATCTAGTGTGGGGTGTCCCTGCCCATGGCAGGGGGGGTTGGAACTAGATGATGCTTGTGGTCCCTTCCAACCCTGACTGATACTGTGATCCTATGACTATATTTTCTGCCAGGTGCCTCTTTACCATGGTTCTAGTATTGATATTACAATTGTTTATTTGTAAATATAACATCAACCAGAACACTTGCACAAAACAAATATGTGCAATTTATCTCTGCTTTTAAAACTATCACTGAAAGTGACTGGAAGTGGCATCAGATGTTTTTGGAACTCTTTCACAAACATCTGTCCCTGGAAACATTTACAGTACACGACAGTCTGGAAAATACAAAGCACAGATTGGGTCAACAGCAGACAATCTGGATGAACAACAGGTTTGTTTTTACTGTTTGACTGGTCTTTTGCAAAGGTGCTTATCCAATATCTCCCTGCTCTTCAATACACTGAAAATACAGCAAGAGTATACATAGCTGCATCACTAGATCCATATCCTGGGTTTGAGCCACAAGCTGCTCAGGCCAAAGGGACAGAAGAGATATTTCACTCCTTTACAGAGAGTGAAAAATTAAAAGGACTACACACCAATTGGAAATGTAAATGGAAATACTATTTACAAGTATATATACAAAAGGCATTCAGGTAGAAGGAATACATTCACGAACCAAACGGAGCCTACCAGGTCAAAACCTTGCAGGACTTTGTGGTTATCTTAAAGGCACCTGAGCCTCAAAACCACCACAATCTAGCTCCAAGGAAAATGTATCACAGTATCACAGTATCACTTAGGTTGGAAAGGACCTCGAGGATCATCGAGTCCAACCTGACACCACAGACCCCATGACTAGACCATGGCACCAAGTGCCACATCCAATCTCCCCTTGAACGCCTCCAGGGTCGATGACTCAACCACCTCCCTGGGCAACCCATTCCAATGCCGAATGACTCGCTCGGTGAAGAACTTCCTCCTCACCTCGAGTCTGAACCTCCCCTGGCGCAGCTTGAGACTGTGTCCCCTTGTTCTGGTGCTGGTTGCCTGGGAGAAGAGGCCAACTCCCTCCTGGCTACAACCACCTTTCAGGTAGTTGTAGAGGGCAATAAGGTCACCCCTGAGCCTCCTCTTCTCCAGGCTAAACAATCCCAGCTCCCTCAGTCTCTCCTCATAGGGCTTGTGTTCAAGGCCTCTCACCAGCCTTGTTGCCCTTCTCTGGACACGCTCAAGTGTTTCAATGTCCTTCTTAAACTGAGGGGCCCAGAAGTGGACACAGTACTCAAGGTGTGGCCTAACCAAAGCAGAGTACAGGGGCACTATGACCTCCCTGCTCCTGCTGGCCACACTATTCCTAATGCAGGCCAGAATGCTATTGGCCCTCCTGGCCACCTGAGCACACTGCTGGCTCATATTCAGGTGGCTGTCGATCAGCACACCCAGGTCCCTCTCTGTTTGGGAGCTCTCCAGCCACTCCGACCCCAGCCTATAGCTCTGCATGGGATTGCCGTAGCCAAAGTGCAGCACTCGGCACTTGGACTTGTTGAAAGCCATCCCATTGGACTCTGCCCATCTGTCCAGTCGGTCGAGGTCCCTCTGCAGAGCCTTTCTACCCTCTAATTGACTAACATGTGCCCCTAACTTTGTGTCATCTGCAAACTTGTTGACGACTGACTCTACCCCTTCATCCAGATCATCAACGAATATGTTGAAGAGGACAGGGCCCAGCACTGATCCCTGGGGGACACCACTGGTGACTGGCCTCCAGCTGGATGCAGCACCGTTCACGACCACTCTCTGGGCCCGGCCCTCCAGCCAGTTCCTAACCCAGCAAATGTTTTAGAATGTTCAGCAGGCCTTCTAATCCAGGAACAAATTTCAGCTTTCAACAGTTGCCTCTACGTGCAGAAGTGCTTCTTAGACACAGTCCTACTTTGAGTCAGAACTAGCTCTGTTCAGTGATTTTATTTTTCAGCTGTCTCTTGTAGGTAACTGCACTTTCTGAAATTAACAACATGTTTTTTTGCAGACAGTGTCTGCTTCTAGTTAGTACCAAGGACTGGTGTGCAGACCAAGCTCACTGCTAGACCTTGTGTACCATGTTAGTAGATACAGAGTAAAACAATGCACCTGTGTGGAGCACTGAACAGGGCAGATGACCCCAAACTGAGCAATGTTGCATTACATTCTATATATGTCATACACACTATAAAGCTGAGGGATCACAAGGATCAGGTTCTCCTCTCTTAATGGCCAGTGCCTGAGGAAGACATTCTGCCATCAATCCCAATTCTTGTGCTCCTGAATCCAGCTTCTGAATCTGGTTCCTGTCTGCTGCTAACTCCAGACTGGGACTTCTGCTGCAGCATCATATGTTGGACTTGATGATCTCAAAGGTCTTTTCCATCCTGGTTAATTCTATTCTATTCTATTCTATTCTATTCTATTCTATTCTATTCTATTCTATTCTATTCTATTCTATTCATCAGGTGACAAATTGCCATCGGGGGGCTTGGGTTTGATATTGGTTTTTTTTTATATATTTGTATATACTTCAGTTTATTGTTATCAATTTCATTAAAAGTTTTAGGTTTGGGTTTTGTTTTTGGTTTTCCAGTCCGTAAGTCACTTTCCCTTATTCCTTTTCTTTCTTTTTCCCTTTGGGAAGGGAGAGAAGTTAATAGAGAGCATTACTAGCCAGCTCAGCCCTAACCCTTGACAGTGGTGTTAATGTTTTAACTATAAGTATGCTGTAAATCTAAACAATGCTTTCTTATAGCTGAAGTTGCTCTCAGTCCTTATATGTATGAGCAAGAGTTGAGGTGAATTAGGATACTGAATATCATGGATTTTATGCTTTCTTTTAAAAGAATCTCATTATCCTTACAACCAGTAAGGTATAAAGGAGGTTGATATGCTCAATCTATTGTGGCCAAGATGAAAATTAGCATTTCAAATGGCTGGAGCTTTTGTACGCTTAAGTGTGTCTATTTAACCCATCATTCAAGCTAGGGAAATAAAACAGACCAGGGGCTTCAGCCATTTTTTCATCGCAGTCGATTCCAAAGATGGTGTCTGCTATAGCTAAGCTCTGGATGTCCCTTTAGCCAGTGCTTTGGGAAGCCACAATGCCATCCTTGGCTGTGGATATGAGATAAGGACACTGACTAGTAAGAACAGTTCTAGGACAAGCACAAAAGGGATTACTTTAGGAAGACCCTAGGTGAGACAAAACCTAGTCTGACTTTTCTGTCGTGAGCTGTCACAGCTGGGAAGGCTTAAGCACGTGCACCACCTAGTTTTAACAGGAAGTTGCAGAACAAGATTTTCAAGGACATAGTGTCAGTGAAATGACACAAGGGTTGGATTTGCAAAAAGAGCCCAAAGAAACAAACCTATTAAAAAACTGGCACATTACAAATTTGCACTCTGTTCAGCAATTTGGCAGAATGCATTTATAACAGATTTCATGGTGGGGACTGAGGCCAAAAACAACTCCTCCCCTAATTATGAACTGAATCCCCACCCCCTCCCCCTGCTTTCACTCTTTTTGCGCAAAAATAAATGGGATAAACCAACGTGAAACAAAATAAGAGCTCTCTGTTTTGACTTGTAAAGAAACAGGAAGGAAAATGAAGGGCAAGGGTGTGAGACTTCCCATCAGGATACATTACCAACTGGAAAATTTGGAGAGAAGCAGGAGTATGGGATTTGAGACACCAAGCTGGTGGAATCTGAGTATGTCATAAAGGTTAAGAGCAGTCTCTGAAGGGTAGCCAGGCATCCCATGCAAGAGTAGCCCCGCAGGTTGATGGCCAGCTAGCGCTGGCATTGGTGCTGTGGCAGATGCTCATTTAAACTTTCCACCCTAAAACTTGCTGGAAGAAAAGTTACAGCAGTAGGTGGGGGAAGATGGGAAGAGTGAAATGGAAAAAAATAGTAGAAGGACTGGAGACTGAAATAAACTGGCTACCGTACAAATGCATTTGAATTGTCAATGTGTAGCTAATGGTTCTTGGTCCCAACTGTTCCTTTGGCTGTCATCATTTTTATCTGTGGGTCATTATAGAATAATACATCTGACAGTTACCAACTTTCCTTGTTCTTCCATAGCAAATTGAATTACAGTTTTGCAACTGTGGGCATACTTTAACTGAATTGTTATTCTATTACACTGGAAAGTGGGAAGAAAAGGTATTTGATAGGGTGGCTTCATCCTGAAAATAGTTTACCTGGAAAAGGTCTATCTAAAGTCCTGTTATGAAACTGACTGACTTTGTATGTCAGGAAGTTCTTGATTGCTATGCCAAATGTGAACCTCATTTTACATATACCTGTGTCATTATAGTTTGGAATAGAGACTTGAAACAAAGTGCACAGACTCTGAAAGGGTTCCTTAATGCAAATAAATTGCAGCAGCAGCTTAGGCTGAGCTGCAGAAAATGTGATCCAAAAGATCAGCACAATTTTCAAGAGAGTTTGTGCAAAGTGCAAACTCCAATGTAGGATTTTTCAGGCACTTTCCATTGAAATTCTTTCCAAACAAAATTCTGTTTTAATTTACATGAGACTTCCCCCCCCACACCTCAGAAGTGATGTTCTTCATATTTATCATTTATTTCATATAGAATACCAGATATGGATCCTGATATTCTAGAAAGAAAAGAGAATATGAGGCACTGTAACTAGGAAACTTCTCTGTATCAGCATAGCATTTGCACATTGAAAGATATATTGGAATGTACATAATTATACAGAATATGCATATAGTGATATTAGATCATAGATATTGGTTGTAAATCATCACACCTAAGTAAGTATGTATATTGATAAACATACATAAAATGAAAATATATCATGAAAGAAATTTTCTGTGCTTACTACTTAAACTGGAGTCCATGTGGTACATTCTCAAAAGGCATTTCTTTGTGCTGACCTTTTCTAACATCTAACGTGGAATGTGGCAACACATCGCTTTTATTAACTTGGAAACTTTCAGTACATGTGGGAGCCTATTCCTAACCTCTCCATATTTGTTGTTAGTTTGGACACAATAGTGGCTTAGAGAGTTCCTATTTTCCTGTCATTTTCATGTGACAGTAATAGAAACATGAGGTAGATTCAGGCTGTGCCTAGAAAATTTTCCACAGATCTTGACAGAAAGTGATAGTGTGGCCAGCAGGAGCAGGGAAGTCATTGAACCCCAGTACTCAGCACTGGTTAGGCCACACCTTGAGTACAATGTCCAATTCTGGGCTCCCCAATTTAAGAAGGACATTGAGACTTTTGAACGTGTCCAGAGAAGGGCAACAAGGCTGGGAAGAGACCTCAAGCACAAACCCTATGAGGAGAGGCTGAGGGAGACAGGATTGTTTAGCCTGGAGAAGAGGAGGCTCAGAGGAGACCTTATTGCTGTCTACAACTACCTGAAGGGAGGTTGTAGCCAGGAGGGGGTTGGTATCTTCTCCCAGGCAACCAGCACCAGAACAAGAGGACACAGTGTCAAGCTGCACCGGGGAAGGTTTAGGCTTGAGATGAGGAGAAAGTTCTTCACAGGGAGAGTTGTTAGGCATTGGAATATGCTGCCCCGGGAGGTGGTAAAGTCACCATCCCTGAAGGTGTTCAAGAGGGGACTGGACGTGGCACTTGGTGCCATGTTTAATAGTCATGAGGTGTTGGGTGCCAGGTTGGACTTGATGATCTTTGAGGTCATTTCCAACATTATTGATTCTATAATTCTCAATAGTTCACTTGGTCTGGTATCTAACATAAAGTTACATGTGTACACTAACTCTTTCTCTTTTTGGTTTCTTTGGTCTAGCTGGTTGGTTCTGCTGGCTTGCTGACCTTATCTGTGCTTCCTTGTGGTGGCTAAGTACTAACAGCTACTCTCTGCTCTTCTTTTACCTTGTATACAGTGGGGAAAGGGGACAGGGAGGGGGAAGATGGTGGTGACTCCCTGGTTTTGTCCAGGGGTGTTCTTGAGTTGTTTATAAATTGCAAATGTGTGTAAATATTGTATATTTTGTACATATTCATTACATTCCGTATTTCTAGATTGTAGTTTTGCTTGTAAATATAGCTTCATTTGCTTCCATCTGAGCTAGTCTGGCAATTTTATTTGGGGGGCATAATTTCAACCTACCACAAAATAGCTGAGGCCTGAATTATTGGTTTGGACAACCACACTGCATGTACAAGTTTTCCAGTTTTCCCAGACAGCTTCAGTAATCCAGTTAAGAGTGAAACACAACAAATATTTGTACCAGGAAAACTAAGTAGGAAGTGAAGGTCTAGAACGAGATGTGGGAGAGCTGTAGAATAGAATGGAATAGAATAGAATAGAATAGAATAGAATAGAATAGAATAGAATAGAATAGATCAGTTTGGAAAAGAGTTTTAAGATCATAGTTTCATAGTTTCATAGTTTCATTCAGGGTTGGAAGGGACCACAAGGATCATCTAGTTCCAACCCCCCTGCCATGGGCATCATCAAGTCCAACCTATCACCCAACACCATCTCATCAACTAAACCATGGCACTAAGTGCTCCATCCAATATCTTTTTAAACACCTACAGTGATGGTGACTCCACCACCTCCCTGGGCAGCACATTCCAATGGCTAATCTCTCTTTCTGTGAAGGAAGAAGAAGAACAAGATCTCCTGTTGTTATCACTGAGGCAGCCTCAGCCTCAGGGCTGCTGAAGGAAAGTCAGATGTGGATACATGTGGGGCCTCTTGCCCAGCATCCATCTCCTCGTGAGGCTGCAGGCTGAAAAGCTTGGGTACTTAGTAGCTGTTTTAGGAAGACTGCGAGGGTACAGAGGTGATCTAATTAAAATTCTCTCCTGCCCCATCAGCGCAGTGCTAGTTCCCTGGTATTGTGATGCCAATTAACCATTGATCATTCGCTATTGATCATTTTGGTATGAAATTTCCAGCTACTTGGGAACACACTGCTGGGTTTAGGCGGCAGTTAGTTTAGGTTTGTCGCTACCGTTCCCACTGCTCTGCATGACCTTGGATTAACTGGGGAGTTTACAGGGTCAAACATCTTAGTGGAATGAAAGCTTTATTGTAGCTTCATAAGGTAAATTAAAAAGCTGTTGATTTCTGAAGGCAAAAGCTAACAAGTGCTACTAGTGACAGAGTCAGGTTTGTTGTAATCTTTACTTTGAAGATACACTGGAGTTCTCAAAGGTTAATGAACCACTTGTGGTGGAGCTTTCCTTCAGACTTTAGCTCTGTTTTATTCTTGATAGAACCATTAACTTCTACACTAACCTTTCTACTTGTTACTATTACACACATTCTGCCCACTAAAGCTTTCTATTGATTTCTGCCAGTGAGCTTTTATAAAATGTAGGTTTAAATACATGGGGTTTGTGGGTTTTGATAACATTGGGCAGCATATAGACAGACAATGATTAATTTGGGTGTTTTAATTTATTTTAGATATAACTTACAGTCACTTTGACAATACCATTGTTCTTAGGTTGGATTCCTTGAATCAATTGCTCAAATTATTCAAGATATTATTGTTTTTTTAATTGCCATAATTTCCTGGTAAGAAAGTAAAATGTGCAAGATGGGATGAATAAGGTTAGCAAAACACATTGAAATACTAGAAATTCTTTGAGAAGAGCTCCTTCTATGAAGAATTGTGACATTGGAGCAGAGGGTCACCGGGTCTTGTCATCTGGAATCAAGCCTTCCACTAGAAAATTCTATTTTCTCCCCTTAACACTTTTATTTCTACCTATGAACTTTGATTATGTGTTCTCATGAACACATAATTCATTCAGCTTGTGGGGAATGAATTAGGGGGGGGAAAAAGCTTTGGGAACAATCCTACTTCTTGGGGTTTAAAAATTCTCATTATTTAATTGTATCTTTGCTTTTCATTTTCAAGACTTTTAAGTATAATCTATATTCCTGGTCATTGTTCCCAGTTTCCTTCAATCAATGGCTTATTTCTATTTCATCTCTACTTGAAACACTGAACCAATACAGCCAGAAATGTTTGGTGAATAAGATGTTTGATTCATCCAACGATTTTTTTTTTGTCAAAGATGACTGTTCTGGTAGTGCTGTATTTCTGATTGTGTTTTCCAAATAGGAGACCATGCACTAATCAGGGCCAATTTGTCATACAAGCAAACAGAAAAAGTTCCTCTGCTAGAAAAATAAATCAGGGGATAAAATGTTTCTGGGATAGGGGTTTTTTTATGACTATTTTTTTTTTTAAACCTCACTGTAGGCAGCTAGTGAAAGCAGACTGCAGGTAAAGCATTGGAACTCTTGTGCTTTGCAGAATTACTTGTAGTTGTTCTCCGTGGGGATTTTACATCAAAGCAGTTGTTTCAACACCATTGTTTTTACAATGGATGGTAATAAAGGCTTGGATAATTCTTTGTTTGATTAAGAAAAAGAAGCACATCTATCCAGTCCTGGAACCTGAACATGTTGCTACAATGAAGATGCTTGGAAATTGCTTTCCATTTTAAAAATTACTAATAAGAGAATTCCTTGCATTATGGGTCAGATTTCCATCTGTGTATACAGGCTTGTCTTCCTTGAGTTGATTGTTCTATACATTTCAGAAATCATTGTAGCTTTGAACAAGAAGCATTTTCAATAAGACATTATTCATGGCTGCCCAAGAATTAGGCTCTGAGAGATTTGTACTAATATTTTCTATTATGTTGGTCAACAGGGTGGCATTCTGGAAGTCTCACTGTGATATTCAGATTCAAATACTCACAACAAAAATATGAATGTCTCATGATTGCAGCTGTGCACATAGCAAGGGATTACACTAACTTTGAAGATGGATTCTCTTCTTACTCTTTTCATTATTCATTTCCCAGTGACAAGTAATGGCAAAAACTTGGAGAACTTGCTAAAATTGATGGTCAATAATGCATATTTGTATTTAAACCATTTACTATGGTAGGCAGTCTCCATGTAACAGTATGTGTATCAAAATAGCCCTGACCTGAAGACTCAGAACAGGTGTCTTCCACTAATATGCATTTAGTAATTTGAAATGAGCAAATGGGTAGCATTATATCAATGCATTTTTAGACTGCTCAATGCAGCTATTGCTCCATTCAGGGCAGAAATAATGACTACACAAAGATCTCACTGAATTATTCTGAAGTACTGTTGCATGCATTTTTCTGTGCTATCAATATAACAAGATATAATTAAATGTAAACATTTGCTGTAAGCTGCAACAACATCTAGCATTCAGCAATTTAGATCATGATCCCTGAGTCAGAAAGAAATAAGAACTTTTTACCTGTGACCAGTTCTGGAGTACTGTGTCCAGTTCTGGAGCCCCTATTACAGGAAGGATCTAGACATGCTAGAATGTGTCCTGAGGAGGGCCATGAAGATGATTAGAGGGCTGGAGCACCTCTCCCATGAGGACAGACTGAGACAGTTGGGGCTGTTCAGTCTGCAGAAGAGAAGGCTCCAAGGAGACCTTACTGTGGCCTTCCAGTATCTGAAGGGGGCCTACAAGAAAGCTGGGGAGGGACTTCTTAGGGTGTCAGAAATGGGTAGATTCAGACTGGATGTTAGGAAGAAGCTCTTCCCCATGAGGGTGGTGAGACACTGGAACCTGTTGTCCAGGAAGGTGGCAGATGCCCCATCCCTGGAGGTTTTTAAGGCCAGGCTGGATGTGACTGAGCAACCTGATGCAGTGTGAGGTGTCCCTGCCCACGGCAGGGAGGTTGGAATTAGATGATCCTTGAGGTCCCTTCCAACCCTGACAATTCTATGATTCTATGATTCTAAGAAGCTGCTGTTTGTGAGCAATGCTAGAATATGAGAACAATTGTATAACTGAGGAAAAAATGGGTTAATGTATCATAATTAAATTACCTGAGCCTTACTCATCTTTTCCTAAAAAAATAAATCTGAGTACTTTCTTCTTTCAACCATTCTATAATAA
This sequence comes from Melanerpes formicivorus, assembly GCF_026170545.1. Classification (NCBI taxonomy): domain Eukaryota; kingdom Metazoa; phylum Chordata; class Aves; order Piciformes; family Picidae; genus Melanerpes; species Melanerpes formicivorus. The sequence goes on along the minus strand of NW_027142360.1, from coordinate 5,926,585 downwards.
CAATTGTATCACATCAAGTATTAAATAGACTTGAAAATTATCCTATCAGCGTGAAAAGTAAATGAAGAAATAATGCTTTAAGTGTGCAATGGCAGTCCAGAGGCGAGAATTTGACAGTGAATAATATCTGCTGGGTAATTTTGAGTAGGAAACAAAGTCTTAAAATCTATGCCACTTACAAGCAAGCTATGAACAAAAAAAATCCATGTTAAAGACTTCAAATTATTTTTAATAGCACAGATAGTTCTGCCTTCCCTAAATAAGTCTAAGTTACTCAAAAACAAGACCACATTTACTTAAAAGCTTATGAACAACTGCAACAAGAGCAGATTCTGAAGGAAAGCACAAAACGAAAGCCCCCAATATGGTGTATTATTGCGCAGCGAACATTTCATGCAGCTGTGTAAATAAAACCACCATTACAGTGAAGACAGTGATTGATGATCCAGTGAAGCATGTTTCCAAGAGCTAAGACAATTCCATACTGCTAAAATGGAAACAAATTTAGCATGAGCTAGTGAGTTAGGAAGTGAGAGTTTGCTTAAAAAAACCCATCTCACACAACAACTTTCTCTCCTTTGTAAACACTGAAGAAATCTGAAAATGAAGGCCTGAAAGCACAGGTGGATGAGAAGCTCAACATGAGCTCTCAATGTGCACTTGCAGCCTGGAAAGCCAATCAGATCCTGGGCTGCATCAGGAGACGTGTGGCCAGCCGGGTAAGAGAGGTGATTCTCCCCCTCTACTCAGCTCTGGTGAGACCCCACCTGGAGTACTGCCTCCAGTTCTGGAGACCCTATCACAGGAGGGATCTGGAGGTGCTGGAACCTGTCCAGAGAAAGGCCAGGAGGATGATCAGAGGGCTGGAGCACCTCTCCTATGAGGACAGACTGAAGGAGTTGGGGCTGTTCAGTCTGCAGAAGAGAAGGCTCCCAGGTGATCTAATTGTGGCCTTCCAGTATCTGAAGGGGGCTACAAGAAGGCTGGGGAAGGACTTCTCAGGATCTCAGGTAGTGATAGGACTAGGGGGAATGGAATGAAGCTGGAGGTGGGGAGATTCAGGCTGGATGTGAGGAGAAAGTTCTTCCCCATGAGAGTGGTGAAGCCCTGAAGTGGGTTGTCCAGGGAGGTGGTTGAGGTATCACAGTATCACAGTATCACAGTATATAAGACCAGGCTGGATGAGGCTCTGGCCAGGCTGATCTAGTGTGGGGTGTCCCTGCCCATGGCAGGGGGGTTGGAACTAGATGATCCTTGTAGTCCTTTCTAACCCTGACAGGTACTATGATACTATGATTCTACTATGATTTCCACTGCAGCTCAGGAGTAGGTAGGCCAAAATTTTCTTCATGTAAAGATCCACCATTTTCTATAGAAAAAATATGACACCACTCATCACTCATTAAATACAGGACAACATCTGTGCATTTCTCTAACCTGTTCTTCTCTATCTGACTGTATCTTCCAAGCACTATAACAGTAATGATCCTCTTCCAAAAACGAGGCATCACCATATGCCACATGAAATATAGTGCCATGAACACAGACAGAGGAATAGAGGTATGACAATCCAGAACTACAATTCTTCTAGATTACATGGAACTAACTTTTTGGCTGAAATATTTTTGTTTCCAAATTTTGCTCCCAAATAAATAGGGATTTTAGTTTTGTTTTGGTTTGACTTCTAGATAAATTGGCCAAGTGATTTAGGATCACAAATTTATATTTAACTATATGAGGGAGCTAAGGGAGCTGGGATTGATTAGCCTGGAGAAGAGGAGGCTCAGGGGTGACCTCATTGCTCTCTACAACTACCTGAAGGGAGGTTGTAGCCAGGTGGGTGTTGGTCTCTTCACCCAGGCAACTAGCACCAGAACAAGAGGACACAGTCTCAAACTGCACCAAGGGAAGTTTAGGCTCGAGGTGAGGAGAAAGTTCTTCACATAGAGAGTTGTTGGGCATTGGAATGTGCTGCCCAGGGAGGTGGTGGAGTCACTGTCCTTGGAGATGTTCAAAAAAGGATTGGATGTGACACTTGAAGCCATGGTTTAGTTGTCATGAGGTATTAGGTGACAGGTTGGACTTGATGATCTTTGAGGTCTTTTCCAACCTTATTGATTCTATGATTTTATGATTTAACACAAGGTTCCACTGCAAAGACAGAGGTGACACCATCAGATTTCCACAAAATTTCTACTCCAGTTGCTTTTAAGAAATTTGATGCAGGTTGCAAAGCTGTATGAAGGATGGAATTTTTCAGGAATACTAAGTAAAGGCTGTTGCTTTCAAAAATGTACAGGGAAAATTGTAAATATACATACAGGCTGCAAATTGTTCAGAGCAGGCCTTAGGATGATAATATGGATAAAAACGTTACCTTTGACCCTATATTAATACAGTTCATTCTTCTTAAGTCCCCCAAACCCAAACACAACCATGAGGTTCTAATATATAACAAAGTCTAAAATAAACCCCACCAACATGAAATAAAAATAAACTCCAAGAAATGAGAGTTAGCATAGGGATGTAAATTATTTCTGTGCTCTTACAGTAAACAAAGCACCATAGCAAAAAACATTATTTTAAATGGATCAACTAAAACAAAACACAGCCACCACCAAAGTCCATGACCCATCTACAATTCACAATTTATGTATTCCAAGATGGAATTTGAATGTCATTCAAGTTGCTAAATAACTCATCCTTCTCAGGTTTTGCATTTAGATGCCTAAATCACTAAAAAACTCGTTTGATTTCATACTAATAAAAAGATGCTGAGCGCAGCTTCCAATACATTCAGTATGATGGAACACCAGACTCCTACACATGGTCCCAAATGCATTGTTCAGGAAAATGTTAATCTTCCCCTCATGCTCCAGCCTCCATGCCACATCTTGAGTTTCTGCTTTTACTATGTGGGCCTTAACATCACTCCTTCACAGTATCGCAGTATCACAGTATAACTTAGGTTGGAAAGGACCTCGAGGATCATCGAGTCCAACCTATCAACACAGGCCCTGTGACTAGACCATGGCACCAAGTGCCACGTCCAATCTCCTCTTGAACACCTCCAGGGATGGTGACTCCACCACCTCCCTGGGCAACCCGTTCCAATGATGAATGACTCACTCCGTGAAGAATTTCCTCCTCACCTCGAGTCTAAACCTCCCCTGGCGCAGCTTGAGACTGTGTCCCCTTGTTCTGGTGCTGATTGCCTGGGAGAAGAGGCCAACCCCTTCCTGGCTACAACCACCTTTCAGGTAGTTGTAGAGGGCAATGAGGTCACCCCTGAGCCTCCTCTTCTCCAGGCTCCTCCTCTTCTTTGCCTCGCCTACTGCCATGCAAAAAAAACCCAACCAAAAACCTTGAGCTGCACATCTCAGGAATGCAAACGATCAGCACTGCAGGATCATGAACTTTCCTTAGTTGGAATGGTAAAACTGTTCCAGAGTGGTCAGGTTAGACAGACTCTACTCTGCAGTGGTTTGTATAAAACCACCATGAAGAGTGCAGCCCAATCCCCGAAAGACAAGTGTTGATATCATAAAAATCACCACACTCACTAACTGGCACCAGTGCTGACAGACTTGGCAGAGAGGCCAAAGATTCAGCTGACTTAAAGACTAAACAATTCTTCCACCCCACTCCAGTGGAAATGCTTTCTTCAGATCAGAGCTGAGATACAATTAGTGTGGCAGTGGTTCTCTGTGAAACAAAGCCATTTGTTATAAAATATGATAAGGGAAGGGAAAGGGAAAGGGAAAGGGAAAGGGAAAGGGAAAGGGAAAGGGAAAGGGAAAGGGAAAGGGAAAGGGAAAGGGAAAGGGAAAGGGAAAGGGAAAGGGAAAGAAAAGAAATTGGCTTATGACATTAATTTGAATAAGAAAAAGTCAAGTTCTTTTCCAGGATATAAACGTTGTGTTTATTCATCCAATAGATCATTCAAAGAAATGCAGATACATACATAGCACACATTTAAATACCAACTGACTGAAAACTAGCAAAGATAGTTCTAGAGCCAAATTGTGTATCTGTATATCTGATTTCCATTTAAATACAAATAAAGCATCTGAGATTAGAATGTGTGTCTGGTAAAGAGGATATTGACTAGACGTTAAGTGTGTGTGATACAAATTCAGTTCTCAGCCATACCACCTTAACTCTGGAGAAACCCCTCAGATGTCAATGAAATGGTATTGGATTTGTAATGGAGTGAGAACAGAGTATTGCCCAACATATCTTTTTTTTTATATATGTTTTTTATTTTAAGCAAAACATACAGAAGAAATCTTCCTTTGCTCCCCTGTTATCAATCAATGACCATTGCTCTCTTAATGTGTTACAATAAAATATCTCAATGGTGCATTGAGCTGGTTGACTGTAATATATCATCAGATCAATGGTTTGCAAAAAGAAAATGGTCAAATGCAGGACAACCTTCTCCAATTAGATAATTTTCAAGGATTTCATGCACAATTCATCATGGCTTAGAAGAAGCAAGTCAACAGTGTTAATTGCATGAATGGAGATCTCACAGAGCTGTTCAAACAGTTACCCTCCTTGCTACCCCATTCCTAGAACATAAGTTAAATTATACTTTAACAATTTAAAGATACTTGTCTCCAGATCTGAATACTCTAGCTTGGTATTATCTCTCATGTTAAGAACCTCCTACTCTGAAACAAACCAAACCAAACCAAACCAAAACAGAACAGAACAGAGCAAAACAAAACAAAACAAAACAAAAATGAAAGCAAGCAGAGACAGAGAGAAATGAAAGTCTGCAGCTCATATCCTCAGTGTCAGAAGTGTTTAGCACTGTGCAGAATATGAGCACCTGCCATATCAGGCTCACACAGCCAGTCCTTTAACTGCTGCCTCTGTGCCCAGCATCTCAGGCCATGTCCCCCACTGCTCTCTGTTTTAGAAGCTTTGATAATGCCATTTTACAAGCAATTCTCAAAGCCTACAGGCTAGGAAAGGGCTGTTTAGCATGGTTTGTAATGACAGGATAAGGGGTGAGGGTTCTAAACTAGAGCAGGGTAGATTTAGGTTAGACATAAAGAAGAATTTCTTCATTATGAGGGTCACAAAATACTGGAACAGGTTGCCCAGGCATGTGGTTGAGGCACCATCCAGGGAGACATTCAAGATGAGACTTGATGGTGTCCTTGCTAGTGCAGGGCAATTGGACAAGATGACCCTTGAGCATCCCTTCCAATCAGATGCAGTCTGTAAATCTGTAAAACTTGATATTGCATACAGTTCAGAAAAACTGAACAAAAAGTAACTGGCAATCTTCACTATCCCCTCTGTGCTTTTAATGCCTGTGAATATACAGTTATCCATGTGAAGCCATTAGAAGTCCTGTTTATGCCAGAAAATTAGCACAAACTATGATTCTTTGCTATTGTTTTGCTGGAGTGTTTTAACAATTGCAGGACTGCAAAACTCAACTTTTGGGGGCTACTTTCAGGGTTTATTTATGTCCAGTAATAACCTGTGTCATCACTGCAGGGTCACCTGATGGGAGTCTCATCACTGCAGCGTCAGTTCTTCCTGAATACATTTTCCTTTGAAACTAAGAACTATTCCAGGTCTTTAATCATACTTATAGGATCACAGAATCATAGAATTGTTAGGGTTGGAAGGGAATTCAGGGATCAGCTAGTTCCAACCCCCCTGCCATGGCCAGGGACACCTCACCCTACATAAGGTTGCTCACAACCACATCCAGCCTGGCCTTAAAAACCTCCAGGGATGAGGCTTCCACCACATTCCTGGGCAACCTTTTCCACTGTCTCACCACCCTTATGGAGAAGAACTTCTTCCTAACATCCAACCTGAATCTACTAATTTCTATTGTTTTTCTATTCCCCCCTGTCCTATCACTCCCTGACACCCTAAAAAAGTCCCTCCCCAGCTTTTTTGTAGCCCACTTCAGATACTGGAAGGCCACAATAAGGTCTTCTTGGAGCCTTCTCTTCTCCAGACTGAATGGCCCCAATTCCCTCAGTCTGTCCTCATAGCAGAGCAGCTCCAGCCCTCTGATCATCCTCGTGGCCCTTCTCTGGACACATTCTGGCATGTCCAGATCCTTCCTGTAATAGGGGCTCCAGAACTGGATGCAATACTCCAGGTGTGGTCTCACCAGAGCTGAGTAGAGGGGGAGAATCACCTCCCTCGACCTGCTGGCTATGCATGGAATCAATGTTATTACAGAGTAGACACATATTTCTTTATATTCAACCCGACATCTGAACATGCCAAGCAAGGATGTTTGATTTCTTCCTCCTAAACAATGTTTTAACTTCCTTGTGGGTGAAATTGTTTACATAAAAAAAAGAATAAGCATTCAACTTTAAAAGCCAGAGCTAAAAGCTTTGCTCTGCGTGCAGTTGTTCTGATGCAGAGTTTTTTATTCATCCATCCCCTCTTTTTCATTGACATCATATATTTCTGCAATGGTGCATAATTAAACATTGACAAATCTAAATCAATAAACATCTTCATTCGTTGTGGTGGCACCAGCACTCAGAAGTGCTGCCCATAGAGAAGCTCTGGGGTCTCAAGGATCAGATTATATATTTCGAGATATAGACATTTCTGGGCTGGGAATATAATAAGGAAAACCTTTCTGCTTTGCTTTGGTTTTTTCCTCATCATGAAAGAACAACAACAGATAAATGAACTTAAGCAACATAAACAGTTACATCAGTTCAGTGCAGTCCTCCCAAGCAATTCATGTTTTTAGAGTAAGATCTCTTTGCAACAGAAGTACCAGGTGACAACTTCTCGGTAGAACCAGATTAGTGTCAGAGAACTAACAAGAGTAAGTGGAGAGGTGAGCTTTGCTGTATGCTGTGACTCGCCAGATGGAGCTATTCCAGACAGCTGTATTTACCTGGCAGTAAATATAGAGTGCCTGAAGAAATGCTTCTTGTCAGATATAGTGCTTTCTTTTAAGCAAATTGAATCTATCACCAATAAAGTTTGTTCTCCGTATTCAAACTCGCCCCTGAAGCACATAAGCAAACAATAATCCCTAGTGCCAAAGTATTACAAGCTTCATTTAATTACCTGAAGCTCAACAGAAATATTTTAACTGAGGTTCTTTTCATTATTATTTTTCCTTTCCTTGTGGTGGTTACACATGTAACAACAACAAAACCTCAGCAATGCAAGTGTACACAACTCTCATTCTCTGCAGGTTGGTATAATCTGTGTCACCTCAAAATTAGGAATTGCAAAACATACAGCAAAAGTCTAACATGCAAACAAAGAAAATTCCCATTACTCAGAACAGGTAATGCCCCCCCCCCCCCAAAACATCAAAGATCTGAGATGATGCAAATGAGCACAGGTGTCCTATAAGGTCAGAAAAATTGGAAGTTGAAATTGTCCATGAATTTTTAAATCAGTCTCTCCCATTTGTTTGCTCTAGGATATGCTCTATTATTTTCACTAACTATAATAGTAGGACTTAATAATCAAATATTAATAATTTGCATTTTTCAGTACTAAGTAATTTCAAAGGACTTTCCAAATAATTAATTCATCCTTGCATCATACTTGTAAGCAGAAAGGACACTCCAATTTGCCATTCCATCTAGAAAGGAGAAGCAGAGATAAAGTTCACATAGAAAGTTGATGCCAGAGTAGGAAGGAGTTCCTAGTTCCTGATCATGCTTACTAAGTCATGAGGTCCTGGGTGACAGGTTGGACTTGATGATCTTTGAGGTCTATTCCAACCTTATTGATTCTATGAGTCTAAGATCAAACTATGGGCCCTACTGAATTAATGCTATATAAAATATGATGACAACTTAAAATTACATATATTGGATCCTGTATGGACCAGAAGAAGTGCCTGAAAGGAAGTGATAATACAGTACATTTACACCAATCTGTGTGGTGTGGAGGGAAGGGAAGTCATCCAGAGGGACCTTGACAGGCTGGAAAGGTGGGCCCATGGCAACCTCATGAGGTTCAGCAAGATTAAGTGCAGGGTCCTGCATCTGGGTAGGGGCAATCCCAAGCATCAATATAGAATGGGTAGTGACTGGCTTGAAAGCAGCACTGCAGTAAAGGTCTTGGGGGTGCTGGGGGATGAGAAGCTCAATATGAGCCAGCAGTGTGCACTTGCAGCCCAGAAAGCCAATCCCATCCTGGGCTGCATCAAGAGAAGCACAGCCAGCAGGTTGAGGGAAGTGATTCTGCCCTTCTTCTCCACTCTGGTGAGACCCCACCGGGAATACTACATCCAGTTCTGGAGCCCCTGTTACAAGAAGGATATGGAGGTGCTGGGACATGTTGAGAGAAGTGTGATGAGGATGATCAGAAGGCTGGAGCTCCTCTCCTATGGAGACAGACTGAGAGAGCTGGGATTGTTCAGTTTGGAGAAGAGAAAGCTCTGAGGAGACCTCATTGTGGCCTTCCAATAGTTGAAGGGGATCTTCAAGAAGGGTGGTGAGGAATTTTTTAGAGTGTCAGGTAGTGATAGGACTAGGGAGAATGGATCTAAGCTAGAGGAGGAGAGATTTAGATTAGATGCTAGGAAGAAATTCTTCACTGTGAGACACTGGCACAGGTTGCCCAGGGAGGTGGTGGAAGCCTCATCCCTGGAGGTTTTTAAGGCCAGGATGGGTGTAGCTCTGGGCAAACTTGGGGTTCCTTCCAACCCTGACAGTTCTGTGATTCTGTGTGATTGAATGCAGTGTCTCTCACAAGAGTGCTAAGAAAAAGCATGTATTACTGCTCAGTATTTGACAAACAATCTGTGATTCCAGAATGACTCCCAAAGCCTTCAAATCTTTAGTCACATCAAAGTCAAAGAGAACTGAAAGTGTCCTCAAAGTTGTATATACTCTTAAATAACTTGTGGACTACCAGCAGAATACTGAGTTGCCTCAATCAAGTAAGTTAATTTGCTAGCAACACATAAGGTCTCATGCAAGTGGTTACCTCCCATGGACAGCAAATGAAACAGTAACCATGACAATTCTGGACTTCTAAAAGCTTGAACTTCTAACTGAATTCTCTCCTAATATTTAAATAAAGGTCTTGAATAAACAAGATTTTAGGGTTGTTTAATGTTATTTATTATTATTATTATTATTATTATTATTATTATTATTATTAATAATAATAATTATTATATTATCACTACTACTATTAGTGTTATTACAATTACTATTCTTACAATTGTTATTTAAAAAGGCAAAAAAACATAATACAGGACCAGGTGTATCTTACAGAGGAATATTTTAGCTATACAAGTTAAGGGCCACATAGCCTTCTATTATGTTAAGAACATGAATGGAAAGTATGGCTTGTCAATCCATATTGACTCAGTGAAAAGTAAAAGCCCAACATATTAATCTTAGATCCTTCAGTCATTTATTCTCCACACTGATTAATTTTACAATATAATTTCATCCTTTCACAAATCAGTCACACTAATCACAAGAACTCAAAATGAATGTTTGTGCTGCATTTGTCATCTGCTTTAACTGTTACAGACAATGCTTGACTGAGCAGAACACAGCGTGGGGAAAATGATGGCATAGGTACTGCCACTAAATTAAGACCACAAATTTACTAATACAGAAAGAGTTACAGAGTCTTTAATTCAAGTTCTTCAGAGCACCGGAGCCCATCTCTCTGAACACACTGGCTAGCTTTTCTAAAATAAGGTGATTAGTAACAAGCATGTCACGATTGTGCATCATGCAGGTAAATCTATGGCCTATAATCTATAGTGTTTATAACCTCCAGAAGGATGTTAGTCATCCAGAGCATCCCTTTATAAATCATGCCTAAAATGGACCAGGGGAAAAAAAATAAATAAAAAACAATCTCTTTCTATGGTGAATTTAGAACTCAGAGAGAATTTAAACACTGTTTCTGTGTGGTTGCACTCTTTCTGTGCTAAGTTCTCCTTGCTGGAGTTCAGCCTGTATGTGGACAGAGAAGACAGTTGCCCCAAATATGCATGCCACTGTGCTTTGGACTTTTAATTCATAGAATCACACAATTAACCAGGTTGGAAAAGACCTTGGAGATCATCAAGTCCAACCAGTCACCCAACACCATCTAATCAACTGAACCATGGCACCAAGCACCCCATCCAGTCTCCTCCTAAACACCTCCAGTGATGGTGACTCCACCACCTCCCTGGGCAGCACATTCCAATGGGCAATCACTCTTTCTATGAGGAATTTCTTCCAAACATCCAGCCTAAACCTCCCCTGGCACAGCTTGAGACTGTGTCCCCTCATTCTGTCTCTGGTTGCCCGGGAGAAGAGACCAAGCCCCACCTGGCTACCAAGATAAAAGATGAAATTCCTAAGATAAGAGATGACAGCAAAATGGGTGCAACTCTAGTCTAGCTTCATAGTTTATTTCCATAATATATTAGTATGGTATGATTGTTAGGGGATGCACATTCAAATGAATATGAAAAATAAACAAGAAAGCAGAAACAACACTCTGTGACATATCTGACTTTTGATAGGAGGAGAATAACGAATAAGAAGCAGGGAAGCCAAAATTAATAGTTCATAAACTCCAATAATTTAGAAAGGATCCAAAAATCCAGCAAGATGTGCATTACTTCATTACTGTGGATTTGGTAGTCAGGTTTTGATGTTTGGTGTGGTACCAGTACTTGTATAAAATTAAATATAAAGATTATTATTAATACTAATAATGTTTTATTTGTTGACATCAAAACATACCTGTGGGACAAAGACAGGTGTAAAAAGTTTGTGCCAAAATTCAGTTAGAATTCCAGGATCATAAGAGGACTTAAGTTTTGAAATCTTTCTGTCAGTTCTGACTCATCAGAAACCTATTCACCTCAAGTCCTGTGTCCAGTTCTGGGCCCCTCAGTTTAGGAAGGAGGTTGACTTGCTGGAAAGAGTCCAGAGAAGAGCAACAAAGTTGGTGAGGGGTTTGGAACACAAACCCTATGAGGAAAGACTGAGGGAGCTGGGTTTGCTTAGCCTGGGGAAGAGGAGACTCAGGGGTGACCTTATCACTCTCTACAACTACCTCAAGGGAGGTTGTAGACAGGCGGATGATGGTCTCTTCTCCCAGGCAGCCAGTACCAGAACAAGAGGACACAGTCTCAGGCTGCGCCAGGGGAGGTTCAGGTTGGATGTTAAGAAGAAGTTCTATACAGAAAGAGTGATTGCCCATTGGAATGAGCTGCCCAGGGAGGTGGTGTTCAGGAGACTTGATGGGGTATTTGGTGCCATGGGTTAGCTGTTTGGGTGGGTTGGATTGGTTGATGGGTTGGACGCGATGATCTTGAAGGTCTCTTCCAACCTGGTTTGGTTTATTCTAAATAAAGGTTTATTCTATTCTATTCTAAATAAAGTCAAAGGTCCTGAGCTCTCAGCCCCAGCCCACCCATTCTGAACAGAAAAAAGTTCATAGAATCACAGAATCACAGAATCAATAAGGTTGGAAAAGACCTCAAAGATCATCAAGTCCAACCTGTCACCCAACACCTCATGACTACTAAACCATGGCACCAAGTGCCACATCCAGTCCCCTCTTGACTCTACCACCTCCCTGGGCAGCACATTCCAATGGCTAACAACTCTCTCTGGGAAGAACTTTCTCCTCACCTCCAGCCTAAACTTCCCCTGGTGCAGCTTGAGACTGTGTCCTCTTGTTCTGGTGCTGGTTGCCTGGGAGAGGAGACCAAGCCCCTCCTGGCTACAACCTCCCTTCAGGTAGTTGTAGACAGCAAGAAGGTCTCCCCTGAGCCTCCTCTTCTCCAGGCTAAGCAACCCCAGCTCCCTCAGCCTCTCCTCATAGGGCTTGTGCTCAAGGCCTCTCCCTAGCCTTGCTGCCCTTCTCTGGACACATTCAAGAGTCTCAAAGTCCTTCTTAAACTGAGGGGCCCAGAACTGGACAAGTACTCAAGGCCTAACCAGTGCTGACTACAGGGCACAATGACTTCCCTGCTCCTGCCTGCCACACTATTGTGGGGTTTTTCTTGGTACAGTTTGAATGTAAAAGAAAAATGTCAGAGGTGGAAATCCTTGCAGAAACAAAAATGCTATTTTCTACTGAGTTCCAGAGACAGGAATGACCACCTTGAGGAAGCTATATAAACAGTTGTGTCTGACGCAAGATCTCCTGCATGATTCAATCAAGGAATACTGAGAGGGTCCAGCGCATGGTTACTGCCTTCTGTGGCTTCTGTCCTGCATAGAGTGGTGCTGTAAGTTCACAGACCTTAGTTACTCTTCCTATTTATAGAAATCCCTAATAGGCTCTTAATGGGGCTTGAATACACCTTGCTGAGAATAGCCGAGGTTTATTCTCAGGAGAAGTTAATGATAGTGGTCACAAAATCACTGGCTATCATTTATTTACCTGCACTATTTGCCCATCTCTTGCACACTGGCAACAATTCATTAAAACACAGTGACACATTTGAAATGATGAAGGGCTACTATTTTTCTAAGTAACTGTTTGTTAATGAGGTCTGAGGTGGTCCTTGGTGAATAATGTCCAAAAATTAAGCAAACCTGCTCCACATGGCATCCCTTAAGTACTCTCACATGGGACATACTAATGCTTTACCTTGTTGTGCTGCTGCTGCACTGCTACAGGGCCATACCCTGGGCTTAAGTATGTCTGAATGTCTTCTCAGTTATGGAAGTGGTTTAAGTGAAGACTGGAACTGAAAACCAATTTGTTCTCAATTTTGCTTGCAAACAAACAAAACCCCAAAGAGTAAGGGGTGGGGAGGAGAGGGAGAAAGAAAGAAAAGAAGAACACACACACAAAAATAGTATCATAGTATCATTCAGGGTTAGAAAGGACCACAAGGATCATCTAGTTCCAACCCCCCTGCCATGGGCAGGGACACCCCACACTAGATCAGGCTGCCCAGAGCCTCATCCAGCCTGGGCTTAAACACCTCCAGGGACAGGGCCTCAACCACCTCCCTGGACAACTCATTCCAGGGTTTCACCACTCTCATGGTGAAGAACCTCCTCCTCACATCTAGCCTGAATCTCCCCACCTCCAGCTTCATTCCATTCCCCCTAGTCCTATCACTACCTGAGATCCTGAGAAGTCCTTCCCCAGCCTTCCTGTAGGCCCCCTTCAGATACTGGAAGGCCACAATTAGGTCACCTCGGAACCTTCTCTTCTGCAGACTGAACAGTCCCAACTCCTTCAGTCTGTCCTCATAGTAGAGGTGCTCCAGCCCTCTGATCCTCCTCATGGCCCTTCTCTGGACACGTTCCAGCACCTCCACATCCCTCTTGTAATAGGGGCTCCAGAACTGGATGCAGTACTCCAGGTGAGGTCTCACCAGGGCTGAGTAGAGGGGGAGGATCACCTCCCTCGACCTGCTAGCCGCACTTCTCCTCCCCAAACTAACAAAAGACAACAACCAACCAAAAATAAAACCCTAAAACAGCCTACTAGTGGGTGTAGAACTAGCTCAGTGATAGTCTGATGGATGGGGAAGGGGCTGCTCAGATGCAACAGCTTTGCTCCCGGAGTGGCTGGACTTTTCCTGCAGGATACTGAGGTAAATCTTCAAAGCAGCATCTAGTCATGTCAGCCCTCGTGTAAAGAACTTGATACTGCCAACATTCTCTTACTTCAGCAAATAACAGGATTCTGTATCTTTCAGATAGTGAGATAAGACATACTTTTTTAATCCCCAGTATAGGAAGACTTTAATCAATAAAACCTCCAGTTTTGATCTGCAGCCAGCCAGGCTGTACATCAGAGTGGATACTACCTGCGAACAAGCCATGATTAGGCTGTCTGAAGGTCAGTCTTATTGTTTAACTTACCAAAAATTTAAGGCTGCTGTAATTACATATTTAATACCCCGTAACAACTTCTACTCAAGTCTCAACAGCAACATTCCAAATATTTCTGAAACAAAAATATAAGGGGGTGGGAGAGTGTGTGTGTGCTCTTTGTTTACTTTATAATGTAATAAAATTTTAATTTAGATTTTCTTAGCAGCTAACTCAGAAGGATAGTTGTGGGAACTGTGCCAGTATGCAGCTGTCTATCATTAATTCTCATTTCAGGGAATAATGCACAGAAAGTTTATTCCCCCTGTTTTTACACAGAAATGTCAGGGTTGGAAGAGACCCCAAGAGGATCATGTAGTTCCAACCCCCCTGCCATGGGCAGGGACACCTCACACTACATCAGGTTGCACAGAGCCAAATCCAGCCTGGCCTTAAAAACTTCCAGGGATGAAGCTTCCACCACCTCCCTGGGCAACCTCTCCCAGTGTCTCACCACCCTCATAGTGAAGAATTTCTTCCTAGCATCTAATCTAAATCTCTTCTCCTCTAGCTTGGATCCATTCCCCATAGCCTTCTCACTCACTACCTGACATCCTAAAAAGTCCTTCCCCCCTTCAGATAGTGGAAGGCCACAATAAGGTCTCCTAGGAGCCTTCTCCAAACTGTACAACCCCAACTCTCGCAGCCTGTCCTCATAGGAGAGGTGCTCGAGCCCTCTGATCATCCTCGTGGCCCTTCTCTCAACATGTTTTCTAGTTCTTTAACAAGAAGCACATGCTCACTATACATCAGATATAGTGTAGATGGAGGTTAGAAAGGGAATGAACCAGATTTTGCATCCCAAAAGAAATTTTTGGTGCTATGTGTTCTTGACAAACAGCTGGACCCTGGTGTAATAAGATACAATTGCTGACACAAACCATATGAAGAGCAGCTGAGGGAGCTGGGCTTGTTTAGCCTGGAGAAGAAGAGGCTCAGGGGAGACCTTATTGCTCTCTACAACTACCTGAAAGGAGGTTGTAGCCAGGTAGGGCTTGGTCTCTTCTCCCAGGCAACCAGAACCAGAACAAGAGGACACAGTCTCAAGATGTTCCAGGAAAAGTTTAGGCTGGATGTTAGGGAAAAAATTAGTTACAGAAAGAGAGATTGGCCATTGGAATGTGCTGCCCAAGGAAATGGTGGCATCACCATCCCTAGAAGTGTTTAAAAAAAGAATGGATGTGTGTGGTGGGTTAACACCTTTTTCTGAAAACAAAAGAAGAAAGCAGGGTGGAGGGCTTGCGGGTACTTGACACTCCCTGAAGGGCGTCTCCCCCCTGGGAAAGCTGAGTCTGTTCCACTCCCCCCTCCCTGCCCAGCAAGGGTATAAAAAGCAGGACATCATAGCTGTGGGATCTCCTTTTGGCTCCTGCCTCTGCTGGATGAGAGCTACTGCAGCTGCTCTCCTGATCCTCAGCCACGTGGCCGGACCTGATCCTTCTCCCTGCTGCCTCTGCGCCTCCTCAGAGAAAGACTGGTTTTGTATTATTCTTTTTTCTATCCCCCTCCCATCCATTCTTGTTCCTTGCCCTTGTGAACCTTTTTCCCCGTTATTGCTATATATATATATATATATTTTGAAGAAAAAAATTATTTGCCTCTCTACTTCCAAGCTGACTCCAGATTGTTGCTTAGTGGATTTGCTCCTTACCTTTTTTTTCCCCTCCTCTCCCTGTTTGGAGGGAGGAGGTGGGGGGGGGAAGTGGGGAAGAGATTCTCAGCCTTTTCCCCATTTGAGCTTTTAACTCTCAGTTAAGGCTCAAACCACTACAATGTGTCATGGTTTAGTTGATTGAAGATACTGGAGAATAGGTTGGACTTGATGATCTCAGAGGTCTTTTCCATCCTGGCTAATTCTGTGATTCTATGAAATATGAAGATTCACCAATACAGATCAGGAAAAATGTGCATATGCTTAACAAAAAAGTATGGGACAGTAGTACTGTAGTCAATTCTCTTATTGCCTGTATTCTCTGTATCAGGACATGTAGCCAAATCATCTATCCCACAGTGACATAATTGTGATGTCAGAAGGTCAAGTGAGGTTCAATGTGCAAGACAGATCAGATGGTCAATGAATTACCTTGTGACTTTTTAAAAAGTCTGTGGAACCTAGCACATGGGCACACCAAATAATTAGTTATGTTGCCATGAATCATCTTTCTGCCCTACAGCAATGCTAACATTAAGAAAGATGAAAAAAATATAAGATACTTTATCTTGTATATATCCTAGTGGAAAGTGGTCCCAGGGCTTGTGCATTTTAATTGTGCATAACATTATTAAACCAATTTTCTTCAAATTTGGCTTCACATTTAGTCTCAGGATGTCTTGGAAAACAAAGGAAACTTGAAGAAATTGTTCTTAATAGTTAAGCCTGCATATTTAAATTTAGCAGGCAGCTCCAGGAATGCAAACTCAGAATTTGCAGCCAATATGGCTAAAATTCCCCAAGAATTTATGAGGTTGTGTAAACAGTAAGCAATAATAGAAGCAGGTTATCTTGCTTTAGTTATGTTGTATGTTATCAGGTTGAATATTTGTAGTGAATTTATCTTGGAAATAACACTTGAGATTGGAGAATTTTAATTTAATTTTGAAAAAAAGAAAAAGAAATAGTAGTAAAGAATTCTCACTTGATTTATTCCATGCAAGATTTCTTCCTCCAAGCCAAGGTCACACAAACTAAGGCATGACCAGCTGCACTGGGTGCCTTACCTGAACAAGGTCCCTGTGACGCTGTGAGGTAAATCCAGAACTTTTAATGCTGGATCTTTGCCACTCCAGCTTAAAGGAAGCCTTCTAATGCCTGTAAGTAGAATTAAAGTTGAAATCCTTTATTTTTTTAAAGGTTTCCAGCTGCTGAAGAAGAGCGTGGTTATTAATTCTGGAGTAGGAGTATTTTTATTTTAAAGAGGGTAGTATTCCTGCTTCACAGGTGATGCATCATAGAAAATGATATTGGAACATGTCGGTTTAGATGCCTTGTTCCTAATCTTGCCCAGTGCATAGGTATTTAGCTATTAAAATGCAGCCATTTTCAGATTTAAGCATAGTAACTTATGGTATACAGCACCATTACAGACCAGGTCAGGACAAGAAGTGAAGAATAGCTCTTCCAATTAATGCCAGATAGGGAAATTCATTAGACAAGATGCAATTACTTAAGTTGGAATTTGTCCAGAAGCTGGAGTTCAGCCAGGATACTAGTTTAACATTAAAATGCTAAATAAAATAAAATAAAAGTAAAAATAAGATAAAAGTAAAAATAAGATAAAAGTAAAAATAAAATAAAATAAAGTAATAAAATAAATAAAATAAAATAATAAAATAATATAAATAAAATAAAGTAAAATAAAATAAAATAAAATAAAATAAAATAAAATAAATAATATAAAATAATATAAATAAAATATAAAATAAAATAAAATAAAATAAAATAAAATAAAATAAAATAAAATAAAATAAAATAAAATAAAATAAAATAAATGCTATCCAAACCAGAAAAGAATTTCATACTTCTTGATCACATTACCTCCTTATCTGGTCAATGCTCAAAATGGGTTTTCTCTGGTACCCAAAGGTAGAGGAAATGGGGAAAAAAAAGGAATGATTAAAGGTTTCTTGGAGTGCATTTTTTCATGATAATCTCCCAGTTAAATGTATGTCACTCATGATTTTTACTACACATTTGAAAAATTATCTAGCTTTGACAAAATTTTGGTTGACTTCATAAATAACTAAACTCAGAATACAAATAAGCAGCTTACTATTGAAACACAAAAAAGTATCACCCTATGACTAATGCAAATGGCCACTGATGGTTGTTAAACACATTTAGTGCCTATAAATATACACTGTAAAATGTGCACAGATTTGAATTATCTGCATTTTCTGTTTTATGCAAATGGTATTGCCATCACTAGTCCTGAAAATCATCATCATGTCTAGGATTTCCCATGGATTTTCCCAGTTCTCCTTAGGAAGACTCCCATTAAAATCCTAGTGAATATTTGCACTCCAATGTGCACTAAAAAAAAAATAAATCTAGTTAATCTGAGAGCAGCAGAGCTAATGAAAACTGTTTCCCAAATCCCCACTCAATATATCCAAGTCCTTCTCTATGCTTCTTACAACCTACCTCCAATCTTGCATTTCTTGTTCAAAATGAGGACACAGCCTAGACACCTCCCTCCTGGATTTCCTAATTGCTGAACAGGGAAGAGGCAGCACAGGAACTATATTTATGCCGCTTGGCCAGCCAGCACATGCCTGCTCCCAGGAAGAAAATAACACAACACCAGTCTTCCTTGCTGCAGGAACCCTAATTTACATCACCACCTCCTCTTGCTGGTAGCCAGTTTCCAGAAAATTGGTAGAACTCCCACAGTAAACTTTGGTTTAAACTCATTAAACTACTCCCAAGTTATTTGGGGCAATCCGCCAGACAAACAGAATGGCAAGCGTAACCCAGGATTCTTTAAGGAAGCAAGCTAAAAAAGGAAACTACTAGCAAATATTATTTCCACATACCATGAGGCCCAAGTTCTTGACTAAGGCCTGTAACCACTGCCATGATAGTTATAATAAACAGCAAATTTGCCTAACAGAAGGAACAACAGTAGATTAAGTGATAACACAGTTTGCATTAATTAACAACAGAGCTCCCTGTTCACAGAGGAAGTTGCCATAAGTATACAGACCTGGAGCCAAGTTTGGGGTTTTTTTTTTGCTAGAACTGATCTCCCATTTGCTGAGAATATGGAGGCAAGATAGACATTTTCAGAAATATCAGAAAGTCAGCAATGTCTATTTAGGTATCAGCAGAAATACTGAGAGCTTAAAAAAAACAGAGAGAGAGAGAGAATAATCTCCTACTGTTCGTTGCGGCTGGGAGCAAGGATGTCCCAGCAGGAGCTTGAGTCCTTTTAACTTAGTAGGGGGGCCAATGGCCTCAGATTGCCTGACTATCTGAAAAAGCAAATAATAGCTGTAGTAATAAACCAAACATTACTGAATAATTAATTCAAAGTAGAAACAACAAAAAAATATATATTTAAAACATCAAATTGTGGGCGTTTGTACTAATACAGGAAAGCAGTCTTTTAAAGGAAGCATTTCATGACTCTAAAAACACTTGCCTTTCTCTTAGGAGATATAATTAGAAACTGGTGAAATTTAGAGGAGCACTTAGAAAGTGATGGTAACAGAGAGAATGATTGCCCATTGGAATGGGCTGCCCAGGGAGGTGGTGGAGTCACCATCATTGGAGGTGTTTAGGAGGAGATTTGATAGGGTGCTTGGTTGCACGGTTGAGTTGATTAGGTGGTGTTGGATGATGGGTTGGACGTGATGATCTTGAAGGTCTCTTCCAACCTGGTCTATTCTATTCTATTCTATTCTATTCTATTCTATTCTATTCTATTCTATTCTATTCTATTCTATTCTATTCACAGTATCACAGTATCTATTCTATTCTATTCTAACATGACAACAATAGCAATATCAGTAAAGTTTACTGAAGGTAAATTTTTGCTCAGCGGTTCTCAGAAATCTGAGAAAATTCTACCATTATTGGGGGGGGGGGGACGGGGGACCACAGGATCAACAGAACTCAAACAAATCAAAATGTGTTTGCAAACTTCTATAGCAAGATGTCCACTTTGTAAAAATAGCACCTTGACCCTCCAGAAAATACACCTCAAAAGCAACCTTCAGAATTAATTGCAGTTGAACCTGCAATTGTCCAGCTGCTCTGCGGAGCAGCCCATGAGCTGATATCTCCAGATCCATCTAGATCCATTTTACTTCACACTTGAAATTACACAGGTCAGCAATGCTCTCAGGAACAAACTGTTATTCCCATCAAGTGCTGCTTAATATACATTTGTGTGCTAAGTGGTTATGCTTCACCTCCTTATTTATGCTTCTGCCCTTATTTTTCTTTTAAATAGGAAAACAAATGAATAGATTTTCCAGTCTGTCACACCACCTTGCTGTAGATGTAGTCAACCTATTATGCAGACTCAATCATGAAATTCAAAATGTACTTTGAAGGCATAGAGGGCCTTTATAATACTTGCTGCACAACTCTACAACCTCATTGTATCAGAGATATGGGAATGCATAAGCTTTTAGTAAAAAGATCTGCAACACCCCCCCATAACATCACACAATAGCAAAGAATAAATTTTATGGGCTTAAGATGGAGTAAGTATGACTGGGTGCAGTTATCCTACAAAATAAGCTTTTATCAAATTGATCCTGACTTCAGAAGAGCTGCAAATATGCATAACAGCATGAAATACAAGGAGAAACCAAGCTAAAGAATGATCCTGGCATGGATCACAGTTAGGTCCTTTGCTAGGGATCCATCATACAATGAATTACTCCTTTGAGTCTGTAAGTACTTTCCAAAAGTGCTGGGCATTCTGCCATTAATTAGATATACATCCAGTTATACTGAATGCAGGCAGCCATTTCTCCCCCCAGAAGATCTAGATTTTTCCAGTAAATCACCATGTCTCTAGCCCTCCCAACCCTTTGCCTCCTTCATTTGAATGTGTCTCTCAAAGGAGTGGGTTTCTAGAGTTTGCACAGAAAATTTTCCTCTGTCAGAGCTCTCCTCTGCCAGGCTGACTGAAACACTTCTGGTTAGAATATCACAAGAATATAACCCTAAAAACATCCCCCTCCTCTAGTTAGATTTGGTCTAGGTCAATTATTTTGTAAAGGTTAGGGTCCATCTCTGAAATTTTATGCAGAGGCTTAGTGGTAACTGATGCAAATTAGAAAGTGTAAAACCTGAAGTGGACAAGTTCTAGAGAAGCAGAGAGTTCAGTAAGAGTGGATGAAGTGGAT
Source organism: Melanerpes formicivorus (assembly GCF_026170545.1). Taxonomy (NCBI): domain Eukaryota; kingdom Metazoa; phylum Chordata; class Aves; order Piciformes; family Picidae; genus Melanerpes; species Melanerpes formicivorus. The sequence goes on along the minus strand of NW_027142360.1, from coordinate 5,905,880 downwards.
TAGCCCAGAAGGCAAGTTCCATCCTGGGCTGCATCAAAAGAAGTGTGGCCAGCAGATAGATGATTCTGTCAGTATGCGCTGGTGAGACCTCACCTAGAATACTGTATCCAGCTCTGGGGCCTCAATACAGGGACCTGACGGAGAGGATTCAGTGGAGGGCCACAAAAATGGTCAGTGGGCTAGAGCACCTCTCCTGTGAGGACAGGCTGTGACAGTTGGGGGTGTTCAGCCTGAAGAAGAGAAATCTCTGGGGAGACCTGATAGCGGCCTTCCAGTACCTGAAGGGGTCTTGCAAGAAAGCAGGGGAGGGACTCTTTACAAGGGCTTGTAGTGATAGGACAAGGGACAATGGTTTAAAAATAGAGAAGGATGGATTTAGACTGGATGTTAGGAAGAAGAAGTTCTTTTCTATGAGGGTGTTGGAATGCTGGAATAGGTTGTCCAGGCAGGTGATGGAAGGTCCATCCCTGGAGACTTTCAAGGTTAGGCTTCATGGGGCTCTGAGCAACCTGATCTAGTTGGGGATGTTCCTGCTTATTGTGGGTGGGTTGGACTGGATGACCTACCTCTAGGGGTCCCTTCCAACCCAAATCACTCTATGATTCTATGATTTTAAGCTGCTATCACAAGTGATGTTGGTGGCAGCCAAGACACCTTGCAGAGGAGTCAGAGTTCTCCCCAAGCTCTTCAACAATCTCCAGCCAAGAGCCTTCAAAGCACATGTAAACCCTGCACAGACACACACTTCTAATGCTGTGGGATGAACTTATTTACAGCCAGCCCATGTCTCTTCACCTGTGAGCTCATCCCTGGCTTCAAAAACCCAGCAGATGTGGGATGACATGTCACTGTGTTGTAAGAAGTGGAGTTTATACCTTCTCAAAAAGCATATCTGGAAAAGCTTTGCTTTGTCACAGCTAACATTTAATTATCTAAACAATAGTGGATGGTCTAACCAGATACTGAAATGATGAGCTTCTTAACCCCCGTGACAATAATGACTGTTGATAATACCTATTTGTTTCTTTCCGCTCATCTGGCAAATCTTCACTACTCACACTTGAAGCCACAATGATATGAATTGACCATTTGTCATTATTAGGAAGAGATCAACAACCAAAGCCACAAATACTGCCCTTGTTTTATATGCAGGTATTAAAGTAGCAAAGTCAAAAGTCCAGGACATCTGAAGCAAACAGAGCCTTGGAGATGACTTGGCAAAACCATCTCTCTTAGTTTAATCAAAAAAAAAGAAAGGGAAGATTAAACACTATCTGTGTCAAGACAGATTGTTAAAGCCAAACGAGGATCTCTCAAGCAAAGGACAGTTGTAAAGTTGAGGGCTGTAAAGATGAAGGCTTGCTAGCCTCCTTAATGATAACCTTGTCCAATAATAGATTTGATTTCTTCTTCACAACTTTTGACAATCAGGAGAGAATTAGGTTTAAAACAGAGGTGGTAGGTCGTCACTTTCCTACTACCACTAGTGCCTTAAAAAGCCACCTAGGCCAGCAGTAGTGCAGTAACATCAAATGTTTGATAATGAAAATCTATTTTATTGCAAGCTAAAGTAAATGGAGGGTTTCATTGTACAATTTAAGAGAATATCGTTTAGTGGTTCAAAGAAAAGTGGGAAGAAAAAGAGTGAGGGGAGAACCCCAAGTATACAGGCATCACAGGAGTGTCAGTCACTTGGTCTCTTTGAGAAGAGACTCAGGAGAGTCATAAACAAGAAACTGATAAAGGACAGGGATACCTAATACGCTTTCTTATCAGGATAAGAAGTAAAAAACAGAGACTAGTGTGAGCTTCATTCTGAACCTTGTAATGATATTTTACTAGAGGGGCTCAAAACCTAATGATGACTTTTGTTTTAATAAACATTTTGAAGAATGAGATGGAGATTAGTCTCAAACTGGCCAGAGTACTGTGATACTGGGTAGAGGTAAACTACTACTGCTTTCTCTGAGCAAGCTTCAATGTCAAACCTCATGGTGGCATATACAGCAAAACATGGAAGCATGGCACCAAATATTTTAATGGAATTTCCTTTGAATGTGAATATGAATGTTAGCTTTACCATTTTAAATCATAGCCTCAGTTAGGACATATTATGACTGGCACACAATACATGGAACTCGAAAAAATAAAGGGACTTGATGATCTTTGAGGTCTTTTCCAACCTTATTGATTCTATGATTCTATCATTCTCTGAATACTTCCAAGTCCAGAGAAGGGCAACAAAGTTGGTGAGGGGTTTGGAACACAAGCTCTATGAGGAGAGGCTGAGGGAGCTGGGGCTGCTTAGCCTGGAGAAGAGGAGGCTCAGGGGAGACCTTATTGCTCTCTACAACTACCTGAAGGGAGGTTATGGCCAGGTGGGGGCTGGTCTCTTCTCCCAGGCAACCAGCACCAGAACAAGAGGACACAGTCTCAAGCTGTGCCAGGGGAGATTCAGACTGGATGTTGGGAGGAGATTCTACACAGAGAGAGTGATTGCCCATTGAAGTGAGCTGCCCAGGGAGGTGGTGGAGTCACAATCGTTGGAGGTGTTTAGGAGGAGACTGGAATGGGGTGCTTGGTTGCATGGTTTAGTTGATTAGGTTGTGTTGGATGATGGGTTGGATGCGATGATCTCAAAGGTCTCTTCCAACCTGGTCCATTCTATTCTATTCTATTCTATTCTATTCTATTCTATTCTATTCTATTCTATTCTATTCTATTCTATTCTATTCTATTCTATTCTATTCTGTTCTAATTGAGTTTGTGGTTTAGTGCAATCTCATCTAAACAAATATTTTCAGTGGATGAAATCACTCACATACTGACTGATTTTAAAAAAAATAGCTTTGCATAAAATACGTAATCTCTAGAAAAAAATGGTGACCATTCTTATCAGGCTAGCTTGAGAAGGCATAAGGGCTGGCAAAAAAAAACAAAAGAGGAAGGGAATGTGTAAAACTTGGGTCAGGAAGAGCTCCCGGTCACTTTGCACCATGGTTTGCTACAGAGCTCTCTCCTGCCTTACATCAAAGATGTTATCGGTCTATTGAACTAGCAACTGTCTGTCCTGTCTGGCCTTCAAGCTTTTGCTTTCCTGCCCTGAAGTGATTTCAAGGGGCATGGCTGTGTGAGAAGTACCATCCTTTAGACGAGCTAGAAACATATGGCACTGACCACATGTGGTCATTAAAAAGTCCCACGCCAATTTTTGCAAGGCTAACAATATTAGCCCCAGTATCCTGGCCAAATTCCAATATAGGTAATTATATTCTGGGTAATGACATACCAGCTAGTTTTACAAGGTTTAATATACATTGTGGAAAGTGGCTTGCACCTAAGGGCTCTGAGTTAAACTCATTGCACAGTCAGCTGGGATAAAATTAGAGAAGAAACTACCCAAGCATGTCAAATGTTTAAGCTTTAAAACCCTGGGTAGAATGAAACAAAAGAGAAAGGGATCCAGGGGTGCTTTAGCATAATCAAACTGGCTCTTGCCGCTGAAGACACAGCTGGGATTGAGAGCTCACTGCTGTGAGGAAACTTGTAACAGTATCCCCACCCCACCTTCAGCAGTGGGTGTGCATGCCTGTTAAATTACCAGGTTAAGGAAGAAGATTCAGCAGTAGGATGAAAAGTGATGTTTGCTGGAGTTTTTTCCCTGCCCTTCCCCCCCTTCCCCCCTTCACCCACCCCCCCTCCCCCCCGGCCCTCCTTTATAATCTAAGTAAATCTTATTAAAAACCAAAACCAAACAAACAAAAGAATAAACAAAACAGCAACAACAATTCTCTGAGTACTTACACACCAGCACAGAATCCATATGTAGCCACACCCTGACAGAGTACCCACTAGGTACTGCTGCTGGAAGCTCTGAGGCTGATGCCCAGCCCCAGACGAATCTGGCTGGCAGGACTTCCCTCCAGGAGGCCACTGAAATCAGAAAGGGTCATTGGTGTATGCCACCCACACCTCAGTTGAAGCAGAAGGCAATTCCTTGCAGGGATTTCTCAGCTTCATTCAAAATGTGTTGACATGACACATGCATTTGCATGCCTTGTGATGATGCACAGGTAAACACCTCAGACCTAGGGGCTGAGAGTACAGTTGGTAATAAAATGGTTTGGCTCCTCTGAGGCCATAAAGATTTCTACAGGCAGTGCATGACATTTTACACATTGGACAAGACTGGAAACCATCTACCAATATTTTACATAATGCAGAACAGAAGAAAAATAGTTTTTAACTCAAAGTCACAGGTGGAATAAAAGCCATAAAACCAATTTCAGATTTAAACCCCCCCCCCCATACATGCACACAGAGTCCAGCAAGACATACAGAACAATGGCACTGAGATACAAGAAGCCATCCTTCAGTCTTGAAATGAAGCTCAAAGGAAGACATAATTTTGTTTACCCAGCTTATGAGCTGGTGTGGGCTTGTTTTGGTGGTACCACCCGTATTAAAAGCTTAAATCTATGTATTTCACATGTTGGTGTGTATATCTGATACTCCCAGGCTCATTAGCTCCTTTCAAGATGCTCTGTGCCTTTTGTGGGCTTGGATTTCAGGCTGATGAAGATGGGAGACGCAGGCTCTGCCCCATCACTTCATGAACAGAATGCTGCTTCATCTCCTTGATTCCTTTCTCCATTAAGACACATTCAAACATAATTAGTGTAACATTAAAAATGGAGGAAATTTTGTAATTGTCAATTGTTCTGTAGCCATGGTTACATCAGACATTTATACCAAGCGACTCTGGCCTGAGCACGCACAAGCAGTTAGCAGGAACAGCAGTAGGATAATGTTTGTGTGCATGTGCAGGTGTGCTGATGTGCATGTTTGCCAAGGAAAAAAAAAATACAAAGAGGGGGGAAGGGTTTGGTTAGGGGGAGCAGGGGGGAAAGAGGGGAGACAGGCCGAAGGAGAGAAAGGAGGGAGGATGGGGAGAGGAGAGACAGAGAATATTCAGTGACATTTAAGGTGCTAATATCTGGAAGTCAACCTTTAATTTGACAGCTTTTAGTGCTAGTTAATTTCACTCATCCAGACGAGGTGTAGGAAATTTGCAGCACCTTTAAATTATCACGTTTTTCCACACTGCCTGAGGCCTATGTGGAATACCTGAGCCATACTTTCTGTCCCCCTCCTCAGCTCCCCCTCCACCCTCCCCTCCCACCTCCCCCCATTTTCAGGTCAGTTGAAGTAAAACTTTCATTCCCTTTCTCAGACAATTAATCTTTAGCTAATTGAAGCAGGAATGCTGCAGGATGGGTTTCACTGGGGCCTGTAAATCTCATTTAGCAAAGTGAATTCCAGGCACATGCTGCACCTAATGATGTGACAGGTGGGCTGCACCGCAAGACAGCAGCCGCCGAAAAGTTGATTCTCATTAGACCCTCGGAGTCCTGCAGTCAGTTTTCTGATGGCTGAAGAACACTAATCGCATCTGTTTGCTGCTGGGTGGGGGTGTGCAGGAGGGGGAGGGAGGCAACGATGAGAAGCGGGGGCCGGGGGAGGGGGCTGTTTTCTCTCTTTCATGAGTTAATATCCTTGACTCCTGCCCAAAAAACCAGCAGGCCTGCCTCCCACCATGTGATCAGCCTCCATTCTGCTGACTCCTACAGGGTGCACCCTTTTTCTAATTAACTGGAATGGCTATGGAAAGCAAAGGAGGCCTTGTGTTGGGTGAACCAATTATTTTGAAGGGTATTAAGTCATCAGATTTACTTTTATCTTGATTGCATTGTGGAAATCGTGCATAATTAATGGTGGGAGCTTATTAGGAAAATGATTAGGCAAATTACACAGGTGTCGGATGCATTTTTTATGATAAATTTGCTAGAACAATCCTGCAATTCCATCTGTTCAGCACATATCAGAATGTCACTCTGGAAGAAATTAATGGTGCAGAGTTGCACAAAGTTACTGGAGGCCTTGGATGAGGATTTGTGTTGTGGGTTGTTTTTTTTTTTTATAATAAAGATGCAGTTCAAATTACCCAGCAATTTCCTAATAAATGCTTGCTGTTATGATTCAATAAATTACTTATTTAATCTTAAAAGAAAATGACAGTCAGCTGGAAACTAAAAAGGGGAGAAAGCATAAACCTCATTTTGTCATTTTGATGTGTATGTAAATAAAAAAAATAATCATAAGACCTAATAATTCTTTGCTGTGGGATGCTGACTAGAAATGAGTTGTCAGTGCTTCTGCTGGGTGTTTTCTCCACAGATACTAAGCCCTGTCTTACAAATCCTGTGCTGGTGCTGAGATGGCAGAGCCAGTTCTGTTTTCTGTAATTTCTGCAGTATTTAACAGCAGATTCTGGAACTCACATCCCGGGAGCAAGAGAGGATGCCAAATACTGTGCTTATGTCCGCGTTTCTTTCACCTTTTCATTTTCTTAACAATGCAAGAAGGTGAAAATTATGCAGCTGAAGCCCACAAACACATTGCCCTTCAGAGTGAGCTAGTGAAGGAGTGCATGTGGGTATTGTGTTTGACTGTGTATCTGTAAGAGAATGTATGTATACAGGGAGGTGGTGGAAGGTGGTGGAAGCCCCATCCCTGGAGGTTTTTAAGGTCAGTCTGGATGGGGCAGTGAGCAACGTGATCTAGTGTGAGGTGTCCCTGCCCATGGCAGGGGGTTGGAACTAGATGATCCCTGAGGTTCCTTCCAACCCTGACAATTCTATGACTCTATGATTCTATGTGTTTGTAGAACTAAAACATCAAAGAACTAATACACTATCCCTGGAACTGCCGTGAGATCACAGTGATGGGTTAGTTATTACAGAGCATGTCCTGTAGAAGCAGCATAATATTATACTAGCTAATACAACATGGTTTCTCAAAAAAAACATAAGTAAAGGGGTAGAAGTCACAGGAAAGTGAGTGTATGAGGGGAGCATGACAAAGAGAAAGAGTTTAATCAAGGGAGGGGCAGTTTAACAGTCAAATATTATTTTTAGGAGTATATTTTTTTCATAACCTGACTGGCCCACTGTAATCACTGCTTTTGCCTTTCTTTCAGGACTTCTTTTTCAAAAGAGATCAATTCAGTAAACATACTTAACAGGGCTTTCATCTTCCTCTGGGAAAGCTCTGAGGAAAGCACAACCCCAGATATCAAATGGCTTTGGGTCTGCATGCAACCTTGCCACAAGGGTCTGCAACATCTTAGATAAGCCCTTTCACCGCTCTCTAGGCCCCTCAATATAGACAAAAGACTTGTGGGCTAAGGGTAGCAGACAGTGTTTTGCCCCAAGACAGGATAGGGTTGCTCTCAGGATTGGAGGTACCTCTTCAGGATTACTCAGACAACACAACAGGCCTCTGAAATGGTATCCAAACATTGCAAACACAGTGTATATTCACCCAAATGAGCTACCAGTTAGATTCATAAGTGCTGTATTTCAGTAAGGTACTGTCTGGCAATGAAGCTAAAAGGACCTTGATAGTGAAGGTTCCAGCAGAGTTTGCAAAATCCATCTAAGGAGGTGAGTAAAAAAGTTTATCTGTTCATTTCCATGGCTTTGAAGCTAGCATGACTATCTTGGATGCCTTTAAAACCACAAAGCAGTCTTGTCCCATTTTGTAGATCCCTCCCTGTCATGCCTTAAGGACTATCATCGTGTCTAAACTCCACAGCACTGTGGCTCTACTATTTCATTTCTCTTTCCTATTCCTCAGCGTCCCAAGAGCTCACTCACTGCCACAGGGTCCTTAAAAGGAAGACTTATTTGCAACATGGTACAGATAATTTGGGGATCTTTAACTGATTGCAATGCTATCAAATAGAAGTAAGCATCTCTCTCTCTCTTGGCACTCTGAAAAGAAAGCTACTAATGATTGCCAATTTATTTATATCTTACATGCTTGGAAATTTACAGCTAAAGAGCAACCACAAGAGAAATGTATTATTTTTCTCCCTAATAGCCAAGTCTTGTTAAATACCAATGACACCAGCCTCTGTGACTTCTGCATCTGATTAATCCTTCCCTGCAAAATGAAGCGACTGAAGCCACTCACTGCCATCTGCACTCATAGTGAAGGCAAAGGAACTGAATTTTGAGCAGCTTCTGCCTGCAAGAGGGGCCATGGCAGCCGCAACTCGTGAGTGGTTTATGTCCATTATGCAAGGAGTGCTGGGCTCATCTGAATGCTCGGCTCATCTGAAAACCCAGCTTCCTCCAGACCCTTTGCTGGGCACATTCTTTGAAGTCTACTTGCACAAGTCTCATTGTAGAGGGTGTTTTCAGAACAAAAAATTACAGGGACTTACCATAGATGTGGCAAAATATTGTGCCCCTGAGTCAGCTTGTTACTTCATGTTAATTAACACTATTGATAAACTTTGAGTTTACTCCATGAAAGCTATCAAGACAATATAGATTAATGCTGATAGGCACAGCAGGTAACCTTAACATTGGTTACTGACCTGTGAGTGAATATTTCAGACAAATTTGAAGTTGGGTGACTTTCCTACATTTTAAGGGTCTGGTGGCTAATGGCCCATGACCCACACCCATGAAGGAGTTGCTAAGCATTTGATCAGATAAAGAGCATGTTTTTCAGGCAATCACTACTCAAAGGGTCAGGTGCTGTGATACTAATGTATGATTTTGTACTATGAATAAAACATTTCAGATGATATCCTTCAAAAAATCTATACTGGAATTTGTGCAGATGAGCAAGGAGGGGGTCAAGTGAATTTCACACAAGGAGATAGAGACTAGTCTGGATTAAATTAAATGGGAGAAAGTAAAACATAGCAAGGCCAAGAGTCATGGGTTCAGCCTTAAATGTAAACCTGACATGCAGGTTACTTCCCAACTTCACCTGGGTCTGTCCCCATGCTGTAAAAGAGTACTAGTCACAGGACATGATACAGAGGAATCAAGCAACTCAGATGTCCTTTGTAATTCCTATAGTTCAGGTGAGAACAGATACCCAAAAAAACCCACCTGTATCCAGACAGACCAAAGGTCTTTTCCTCACCCTCCAAACTCACCAGTCTTGAGCTCTAGAAACCTGCAGCAGCAGAACCATGTTAAAGACATAAAAGACATGAAGACATAAAGACATGAAAATATTCATCCACCTCAAGTCATCGCATTTGCATGGACATGCTCCTATAGGCATCCAAGAAAATAGAAGACCTCACCAAAACCAAGGCTTTCTTGTGATTGGCTTGGTACCAAGCAGTCTCTCTTCCCAGGAGCTCAGGCAGGAGGGAGAAGGTAATGCAGAGAAATTCTTAGAAACAGGCAGGAAGTTAATGTCAGTAAATACCAGAAACAAAATCTCTCACTAATCTCAGTCCAAGCCTTCTGCACCAGCCACAGTGCTCTGTTGATTTTGAGTGCTGGCATCATATTTCAAGTGTATAGTATCCCCCTAGTGCTGTAATCAATATTTGTTTTAAAATTAAATACTAATTTTCTTTTCCAGAAAAGACCTACCAAAACAACTAATTCCTAATCCTTGCTATAGATAATTAGCTCAAACCAAACAGGCCCTTTTGTGGTATTGAAAATATTGCATTTTTTAGCATTTTATGAGCTTCCAACTAACACCTAGATATTTTCTAGCACTACATACAATGAAATGGAGGTAGCAAAAACACAAAGCTATTATTTTTAATCCATTTTTCTTGAACATCTCACAAATAGTAGTGTCAAAGTTTAACCTTTCAGCTGCAGAGCACTTCTAGCCTTGCCACTGGTTCTGCCCAGATCACATTTTCCTTGGACAACAGACTGATTCTTACAAGCTTCTGAAATTATTTTAAGTGATTCTTTCTTTCTTCCTCCCTTTCTTTCTTTGTGAGTGCTGAAAAGCCACATTTCCTATTGAAGATAAGTGGAAGGACCCAAAGACAGATCATATATCTAAACTCTACAGAAATATAGGACACTTCAGATAGACATCTCTTATTCTTTTTCCATGTTTTCATACCTTGTCCATCACTGTAGAAACAGACCTTTTGCTGTAAGTAGATGTGGCTTTGAACACTGAGGTCTAGCTGATTGAAGGCTTTCACCAAAACACCTTCATGTTTTGTTGCAGAGCTGTGGGTTTGGATTGATGAGGAATTCCATTGGGATGTTACTTTACAGATGGTGAGCAGCAGAGCAGGCAGTACCCTCTGATGAGGAGGAGGCAAACCCTTCATTAAAACATCAGCTTCCCTAGAAGCTCATACTGTCTGACATGTCTAACCTGTGTGCGTATGTCAACACACAACACTTGCTAATGTTGGTGAGGCTGTAAATAAGGGCTCATACTATACTATGAGGGAGATTAATGAGTAGAGTGCTTCCTTCTCTGCTGGAAGCTGAAGTAGGTTCCCTATTAAGATGCAATATCTGTCACTGTCAATAGAGACATGCTGTGTGGGTGTGAGGAGAGGTTAAGAGGTGTCTCTGAATCTGGTAATTCCTTCCTTTTAAGAATCTAGTGCAGGGAACTGACATACTTGAGTGACATCAACTTCCTGGAACATATTTTCCATCAATGGAGTAAGTCCAGCAATGTCTGTGGCCAAAGAGGGGGGGATGCAGAGGAATTGCAAATATTCCCTTTTGAGGGAAGTATAGACTTTTCTTCTTAAATTTAGAAAAAGAGCAAGAAGCTAGTACCCTGTGCATAGGCCACACAAATTTTGGAGAAGGAGGAGATCTTCCCTTCTCTTAGTTGTCCACATTGTACATGTGATAAACTGGATGTCTGCCTTCCTTACCCATGTTTCAGGATCTTCTTCCCTCCTCAGTTTGGGTAAATGACTGGTTTTATTTACTTGTATAACATCCATTTCTGTAGTATTACTATATCTTACAGAACCAGCTCATCTTCATGAAGCATTTGATATCATCCTCTAGAGGAACAGTTATCCATTTTTACACACAAGGAAAACAAAGCACAAAGAGTCTCTGTGCCTTTCCCAGGCTTACACTGTAATCTGCTGGTGAAGAGAGGTCTATATTCTGAACTTACTAGCCCTTAAGTGTGTTTCCATTTTTGGACCTGGAGTCAGAATAGATTACCCCTATACCCCATGTTGTAACGAGGAGTGCTAGCAAAGGCAATCAGCTTACTCAGCCTAGGCCAAGGATGGTCTTTCCTAGATCATTCTGAACCGTATTGACTTTCCACATCAGAAACTTGAGCTGAGTAATGCAAACAACTTAAAACCACCTATGCATTTAAAAACAGATGTGTAGCCCACTGACTCCTCTTAATATTCCTAAGGAAATTTCAAGTTTGTATAAATCAACTTTTCTCCATTAATTAGAAGTTCAGCCCTTTTCTATTGCTTAGAAGACTGAATGAAAAGAACATAACACAGAGCAATAGAATCCATTTTGTCCTAACAATTGTGCCTGTTTTCCAGAAGCCGAAAGAAGGGAATTATAGGCCTGTCAGCCTGACCTCAGTGCCAGGCAAGATTATGGAACAGGTCATCCTGAGTGCAATCACACAGCATTTACAGGATGGCCAAGGGATCAGGCTCAGCCAGCATGGATTTAGGAAGGGCAGGTCCTGCGTGACCAACCTGATCTCCTTCTATGATCAGGTGACTGCCTGGTGGATGTGGGGCAGGCTGTGGATGTGGTCTACCTGGACCTCAGCAAGGCCTTTGACACCATCCCCCATAGCAAACTGCTGGCCAAGCTGTCAGCCCATGGCTTGGATGGGAGCACACTGCGATGGGTTAGGAACTGGCTGGAGGGCCGAGCCCAGAGAGTGGTGGTGAATGGTGCCACATCCAGCTGGCGGCCAGTCACTAGTGGTGTGCCCCAAGGATCAGTGCTGGGCCCTGTGCTCTTTAACATCTTTATTGATGATCTGGATGAGGGCATTGAGTCCATCATCAGTAAATTTGCTGATGACACCAAGCTGGGGACAGGAGTTGATCTGCTGGAGGGTAGAGAGGCTCTGCAGAGGGACCTCGACAGGCTGGACAGATGGGCAGAGGCCAAGGGCATGAGATTTAACACATCCAAGTGCCGGGTTCTGCACGTTGGCCACAACAACCCCATGCAGTGCTACAGGCTGGGGTCAGAGTGGCTGGAGAGCGGCCAGGTAGAGAGGGACCTGGGGGTACTGGTGGATGGTAGGCAGAACATGAGCCAGAAGTGTGCCCAGGCAGCCAAGAGGGCCAATGGCATCCTGGCCTGCATCAGGAACAGTATGGCCAGCAGGAGCAGGGAGGTCATTCTGCCCCTGTACACTGCACTGGTTAGGCCACACCTTGAGTCCTGTGTCCAGTTCTGGGCCCCTCAGTTTAGGAAGGAGGTTGACTTGCTGGAATGAGTCCAGAGAAGGGCAATGAAGTTGGTGAGGGGCTTGGAAGACAAGCCCTATGAGGAGAGACTGAGGGAGCTGGGGTTGCTTAGCCTGGAGAGGAGGAGACTCAGGGGAGACCTTATTGCTCTCTACATCTACCTGAAGGGAGGTTGTAGACAGGTGGATGATGGTCTCTTCACCCAGGCTGCCAGCACCAGAACAAGAGGACACAGTCTCAGGCTGCGCCAAGGGAGGTTTAGGTTGGATGTTAGGAAGAAATTCTATACAGAGAGAGTGATTGACCATTGGAATGGGCTGCCTGGGGAGGTGGTAGATTCGCCATCATTGGAGGTGTTCAGGAACAGACTTGATGGGGTGCTTGGTGCCATAGTTTAGTGGATTAGGTGGGTTGGATTGGTAGATGGGTTGGACGTGATGATCTTGAAGGTCTCTTCCAACCTGGTTTATTCTATGTATTCTATGTATTCTATGTATTCTAACCCGAGGAACTCATCCAGCCAGGGCAGTCATTCATTTGGAAAGAAAAAGAAGTCTAACAAAGTATTACATGAAGCTTTTAAGATCTGATTAAGTTTAGCAAATGCAAAAACTTAAAAAAGAAACTGAAAATGTGAAAAGGGAGAAATCCAGAGAAAATATGGGAGCCTGTGTGTAAAAAAGAAAAATCACATCTAGATCTGGACATAAAAAAAATCTCACTTATGTAGAATAGAAGAATAGAATAGAATAGAATAGAATAGAATAGAATAGAATAGAATAGAATAGAATAGAATAGAACTAAACAGGTTGGAAGAGACCTTTGAGATCATTGAGTCCAACCTATCACCCAACACTGTCTAATCAACTAAACCATGGCACCAAGTGCCCCATCCAGTCTCTTCCTAAACACCTCCAGTGATGGTGACTCCACCACCTCCCTGGGCAGCCCATTCCAATGGCCAATTACTCTTTCTATGAAGAACTTCTTCCTAACATCCAGCCTAAATCTTCCGTGGGAGGTAGAGAAAAATGCTATTTAATAGTTCTTCATCCTTTATGGAAATAGATGCCAATACCACATAGATTCACCAAATTTGAATGACACTAGAGATAATTTTTGGACTGTAATGAAAGATGCTCACTAAAATGACAGCTATTGAGGTTATGTTTATAGGAAGGTGCTCTCTAAAGTAACCAAATCCCATAGAGAAGTCCTGTGGGAACTGGAACTCATTGAGACAGGATTTCAATAGGGACTTGTTATGGAAATACAAGTCTGCTGTAGAAGTGGTGTGACAAAAAGTGTGTGCTGACTCGTGTCACTAAATTGATGAACTACTTATTGGAATAAGCCTTTTTGGTGAGAAGGGAGACAGAAAGTCTGAAATAAAACTCCTGTTAAATTCTCCAGATAGAAGCTACCAGAGCATATATATACATATTTTTATAAATATATATATATGCTATGTCTTACAGAAACAGATATGATTGGTAAGATACCATTTTCCCCCAAAAGAGATAATTTATGTGTGTGTCTATTCAATGATCTGACATGACTAAAAAACTCAAGTAACCCCTGCACCTATTGATTCATGTAAAAATCAGGGGCAGATGCCATCAATTGTTATGTTCTATTTGCAGAAAGAGGAGGAAAAGTATCTCCAAAATATTTTCCTTACAGTTTTTTGTTGGTGGTGGTGAGGTTTTTTTTGGTTCAAGAAGAAGCAGCTGTAACGATACAACCTGATTCCCCAAATGGTGGGAATATAGCTTTTCATATTTTTGGAGAAAAAGGGAAAAGAGCTGAGAAATGTACTCACGGATGCCAAGGAGGGGAAAATTAAACCAAAACCAAAAGCTAGAAACAAAAATAAACCAACCAAAAATCATAGGAAGACTCCATATAAATAAGAGTAAATGTAACATAATTATCAGGCCAAAGTGCAGATGAAAGAGTGAAATGTGAAGATGAAATTTTGTCAGAAGTTAGGGACATATTTTTTTCAGTAGTGAAACCAATTCTTAGCCCAAAGTCCATCTTTGGGAAATTTTTAATAGCAGCATGGGAGTAGAATTCAAACTGAGTGACCTTATCTGTTCATTGTTCTCACCTGCTCATGATCTCCTGGCTGACTAGAGATTGGCAAACATGATACTCATCTACAAGAAGGGTCAGAAGGAGGGCCTGGGAAACTACAGACCTTTCAGACTGAGCTCAGTGCCAGGGAAAGCCATGGGGCAAGGTCATCTTTAGTGCTATTATACAGCCTGTGCAGGGCAACCAGATGATCGGGCTCAATCAGTATGGGTTCATGAAGGGTAGGTCTTGCTTGGCAAACCTTGATGTCATTCCAATATGGCAATCTGCTTAGTGAATGAGGGGAAGTCTGCAGAGGTTGTTTATCTGGGCTTTAGTAAAGCCTTTGACACCGTTCCTCACAACATCCCTCTGAAGAAACTGTCTGCTTATGGCTTGGATGGGTGGACACCTCTCTGGGTTAAGAACTGGCTGGATAACTGGCCCAAAGAGTGGTGGTGAACGGAGTTAAATCCATTTGGTGTCTGGTCACTAGCAGCATTCCCCAGGGCTCAGCACTGAGGACAGTTCTTTTTAATATCAATAATTTGGACAAGGGAATTGAGTGCAACCTCAGTAAGTTTGCAGCTAACACTGAACTGGGTGGGAGTGTTGATCTTCTTGAGAGTAGGAAGGCTCTGCAAATGGATCAGGACAAGCTGGATCAGTGGGCTGAGGTCACTTGCATGAGGTTTGACAAAGCCAAGTGCACTTCAGTTGCACCAACCCCAAGCAACGTTACAGACTTAGGGCTAGAAAGTTGCCCAGACTTGCTGGTTGACAGCTATCTGGACACGAGCCAACAGTGTGCTCAGGTGGCCAAGAATGCCACCTTCATATTGGCCTGTACCAGGAACACTGTGGCCAAAAGGAGTAGGGAACTGATCATGCTCTCATACTGTCGGCACTGGTGAGGCTGCACCTTGAACTAAGTTGGAGTGTGCTCAGAGAAGTGCAACAGAGCTGGTGAGGAAAGCCTGAGGAGAAACATCATTGCTCTTTACAACTACCTGAAAGGAGGTTGTAGCAAGATAGGGATTGGCCTCTTCTCTCTAGTGTCAGGTAATAAGGAAATGGCCTGAGACTGTGAAGGGAAGGTTTAGATTGGATATCATGAAAAATTTCTGTACTGAAAGAGTGATCAGGCATTGGAACAGATTGCCCAGGGTGGTGGCTGAATCACAGTCCCTGGAGGTGTTCAACAAACATGTGGACATGGCCCTTTGGACCATGATTTAATGGCTATGGTGGCGGTAGGTTGACAGTTGGACTCAATGATCTTAAAGTCTGAGTTTTTTTCAACCAAGACAATGCTGTGGGTTTTAGTTCAAAACAAATATGTATTTTTCACTTAATGAAAGAACAACAACAACAAAAATCAATAAAGAATCCTACAATTATCTCTCCAATATTTTCTTATCTTGATGTTCCTGTTATAAGTTTTCTTTCCTAAAACAAAGTCCTTTTTCATTGATTCAGGTTCTAAGTGCACTGAAAGGATTACTTTTAAAAGTCTTTTCCTTTTATGTAGTTCAAAGTCCAAGCTTTACAAACTACTCAAGCCTTTCTGGCATGGAAAGGTAGAAGCAGCCAGTTCCTTAGACACAGGCCTGACAACTGTCAAAGATTAATGGTGTTGCTGTTTACTTATTTGGCTGACAGCCAGGCATCACATTTTTACATTTCATCTGAGCAAAATATTAGTTAAAACAGGTGCAAATACCTGTGCTCTGCATTAACTTTGGTTTATCTTCTGAGGCAGCCTCAGGAAGCAGTGAATCCACTGAGTGTGTTGAAGGAGCTCAGCCTTTCAAGAGTTAGGCCCTGGAAGTGCCTTTTTAACTCTCCTTTTCAGAAGCAAATTATTTGAAAGACTGTAAGAATGAAGTGTGGATATATCAACACAGGTGGAAGAAGTCATTCACACAAGTGGATTCACACAATACTTTCTGGAGCACTTCCAACATGTGGTGCCAAATAATATGCAAATTATTTGCATCTCCAGAAGGGGAAAAAATATAATGAAATAACCAACAAAATAATAGCTGGAGTTAGGACTTCACAACCAAATCCTGATGCCCTTCCCTAGTCATTGATGTTATTCATTCAAGTGGCATTAGGCTATGTCACAAAGTGTATAACTGCTCTTTTCTCAAGCAGGGTAGAGCTGAAAAATACCAAATACAGGCAATGCATTTTCATATTTCACATTCTGTGCATCATAATGGAACCACTTCTGTTAGCAACCCTTGGCACTACGCTATCCAGAAAAAAAAATGAACAGATTATATCCTTTGGGTGCAGCACCAAAATAACCCAACCCAGCAAAGACATAACAGACCTTGGAGTAAAAATTGAAAGTGACAAACCTATGGTAGCAGCATTCAGGTTTTAGAAAGAGAGTCAGATGATTAATTCCATATAAAAAGACACTGGGGATTTTAATTACTCAAAACTGTGAAGATAATGATTTGGAACAAATTACAGGAAAACAATACAGAACGCTGGCCATGACCAAGTTCTTGCAAAGTCATTACAGACATTGTTGCTTTTTGCAGTCAAGCTTCTAGAGCAAGGTATTTGCATCAAAACAAGGGGGTTTTCATCATTCTGTGGGAAGCCATCTACCTGTCTGTTCCCTGCACTGGCATAAGTGTTGCCACACCAGAACAGGACATTTCCACTGATCTTTTCCATCTTGGTCCTCAATGGTCAGTTTGGAAAGCCTGGCAGAACTTCTCTGCAGCGCATTCACTGGGCCATATCGATGAGCCAGCAGAGCTGTTTTTCATGCCAACTGCTCATGAAAGAAAGCATTCTGGAAAACTACTTTGGTCCTTAAAATACAAATAACTATTTATTGACTGAGAAGAGCAGGGGAAGGAAGAGGTATGAAGAACCTGCCACACAGCAGGAAGTGAGTAAAACTCCCCGTGGTCTCAGAGTTGTATTTTTTCTTTGTCTGACACAGATGCCATCAGGACAATGAAACTAAGAAGTCAGTCAGAATAAACTCAAACAATTTTTTTCTGCAAACTTAGCATTACCTAGCTGATTATTCTTTGGTGTGCATACAGACACACACAGACACACACACACACAGACACACACACACACACAGACACACACACATACACACACACAGTGCAACAATTTATTTTAATGTAATGCTGCCCCCTTGTGCTTTTGTATACAAGGAAGTTCTTGTCAATAACCAAGGTTTGTAGCAACTAAAGTAAAGCACGAAATCAGCCTTTTCCTCAGCTCTGGGCTCTGAGCTTTCTTACAGATTTTTTCACTCGAGCAGTAATATGGTCTTGTACCACAATCAGCATTCTTATTGCCTAAGGTAATACAAAACATGTATTCACATAAAAATCAAAGTGAGTGTAAAAAGAAAGCAGATGATGGAAGTAAAAGATGGAAAAAAAAAAAAAAAAAACCAAACCCAAAATCAGATCAAATAAAATTATGATAAAGTACTGAAGCTAAGTGCAAAATAAACACTTAGATTTCTTATGGTATGTTGGAGTGTGCCAACACAGGCAGGTATTACAGAGGAATGGAAAGAAAAAGTGATAGGGTAAGCAATGGTGACAATTCTCAGAATCACAGAATCACCAAGGTTGGAAGAGACCTCAAAGATCATCAAGTCCAACCTGTCACCACAGACCTCATGACTAAACCATGGCACCAAGTGCCACATCCAATCCCCTCCAGGGATGGTGACTCCACCACCTCCCTGCGCAGCCCATTCCAATGGCCAAAAACTCTCTCACTGAAGAACTTTCTCCTCACCTCAAGCCTAAACTTCCCCTGTTGCAGCTTGAGACTCTGTCCTCTTGTTCTGCTGCTGGTTACCTGGGAGACCAATCCCCTTCTGGCTATAACTACCCTTCAGGTAGTTGTAGACAGCAATAAGGTCTCCCCTGAGCCTCCTCTTCTCCAGGCTAAACAATCCCAGCTCCCTCAGCCTCTCCTCACAGGGCTGTGCTCAAGGCCTCTCCCCAGCCTTGTTGCCCTTCTCTGGATACATTCAAGAGTCTCAATGTCCTTCTTAAACTGAGGGGCCCAGAACTGGACACAGGACTCAAGGTGTGGCCTAACCAGTGCAGAGTACAGGGGCAGAATGACCTCCCTGCTCCTGCTTGCCACACTATTCTTGATGCATGCCAGGATGCCATTGGCCTTCTTGGCCACCTGGGCACAGTGCTGGAGCTCAGGAAATCAGTCTCCTTCACATGAGACACCTAGCACCAGTCAGCCCTAGTTAATCCAATTTTGGAAGCTGCTGCCATAAAAAACTTGTCCCACATTAAAGATACTACAATCTTCTGTGAAGTTCCTATAAGGAAAGAATCTCTGCAAACATTTGGAACAGTTATTTATCTACTCCCTTTGCAGATACAGTAACTAGTAACTGGTAAATTTGTCTTCCTCAGAGATTGTCTCTCATGACACTGATATTGGTTGAGCTACAAGGATTTGGTGACATTCCAAATGGCAGGGTTTATAGCTGAAGAAGAAAATTTGTCCTACCAATTATCAAGAATACAAAATTTTCCAAGAAATCCCTAGGAGGAAGTGAAGCATGACACAATGCCATAGATGTAGAACATCAATACTTACAGCAATTTATTTGCAACTTTAAACAAGTCATGCATCCTGAAGCAACCATTTTGTTTGATGGGCAATCCTAAATATCAATACAGGCTGGGGGATGGTGAAATTGAGAACAGCCCTGCAGAAAAGGACTATGAGATGCTAGTGGATGAGAAGCTTGACATGAGCCAACAATGTGTGCTTGAATTCCACAGAGCAAATTGCATCCTGGGCTGCATCAAAAGCAGCGTGGCCATCAGATCGAGTGAGGTGATTCTCTCACTTTGCTCTAGTAAAACCTCACCTGGAGCACTGTGTCCAGCTCTGAAGCCCTCAATGCAGGAAGGACATTGACCTGTGGAGTAGGTCCAGAGGAGGGCCACAAAAATTATCAGGGGGCTGGAACACCTCTCCTGTGAGGACAGGCCGAGGGAGCTGTAGATGTTCAGCCTGGATATACAGGTTGTGCAGGGAAGTAGGTGAGGCTCCATTCCTGCAGATATTCAAGGTCAGACTGGACAAGATTCTGAGCAACCTGACCTCATGGAGGATGTCTCTGCTTACTGCAGGACAGTTGGACTAGATGACCTTTGGAGGTTCCTTCCAACCCAAACCATTCTATGCTTCTATGACTATTTCCAGAAATTCTGCATGAAATTCTGGTAAAGCTCATATGTGCCCTTTTACTTTGTACATGCATGTTAGGCAGATTTCCTTTAAAAACATGCTTCTTGCTTTCAAGCTCTCACAAGCCTTACTGATAATTAATAAGCCCTTACAATCATTGAATAAATACCTAGTACATAAATGACTTAATAGCTATGCGTAAATATCTATATTTTGAGACATAGATAGATAGATAGATAGATAGATAGATAGATAGATAGATAGATAGATAGATCACAGAATCACAGAATCACCAAGGTTGGAAGAGACCTCAAAGATCATCAAGTCCAACCTGTCACCACAGACCTCATGACTAAACCATAGCACCAAGTGCCACGTCCAATCCCTTCTTGAACATCTCCAGGGATGGTGACTCCACCACCTCCCTGGGCAGCACATTCCAATGGCTAACAACTCTCTCTGTGAAGAACTTTCTCCTCACCTCCAGCCTAAACTTCCCCTGGTGCAGCTTGAGACTGTGTCCTCTTGTTCTGGTGCTGGTTGCCTGGGAGAAGAGACCAACCCTCTTCTGGCTAGAACCACCCTTCAGGTAGTTGTAGACAGCAATAAGATCTCCCCTGAGCCTCCTCTTCTCCAGGCTAAACAATCCCAGATAGATAGATAGATAGATAGATAGATAGATAGATAGATAGATAGATAGATAGATAGATAGATAGAGATAGGAAGATAGAGATAGATTGACATAAATAGATATAAGACATAAATAGATAGATTGACATAAATAGATATAAGTGGATATAGATATAAATATAGATAGATATAGGTAGATAGAGATAGATAGGCATAAATAGATATAAGTAGATATAGATATAAATATAGATAGATTAGAGATAGGTAAATAGAGATAGATAGACATAGATATAAGTAGATATAAGTGGATATAGATATAGATATCATAGATATCTCTCTGCATGTGTTGCATTCAGAAGACTGAATACATACATGATATTTACTGGCCATTTCTTCTTCTAAATGTTACAGCTGAAAAGTTATTTGTAAATAAAACCAAACCACAAAAAATGCATATTTGGGTGAAGAAGAGAGTGACTATTTCAGGCAAATTTTGGCAACAAAACATGAAAGCAATTTGGAAATACTCTTTTTCTGATAGCTACCCAGGAGGTGGTGGAGTCACCATCACTGGAGGTGTTTAGGAAGAGACTGAATGGGGTGCTTGGTGCCATGGTTTATTTGATTAGAAGGTGTTGGATGATGGGTTGGACACGATGATCTCGAAGGTCTCTTCCAACCTGTTCCCTTCCCTTCCCTTCCCTTCCCTTCCCTTCCCTTCCCTTCCCTTCCCTTCCCTTCCCTTCCCTTCCCTTCCCTTCCCTTCCCTTCCCTTCCCTTCCCTTCCCTTCCCTTCCCTTCCCTTCCCTTCCCTTCCCTTCCCTTCCCTTCCCTTCCCTTCCCTTCCCTTCCCTTCCCTTCCCTTCCCTTCCCTTCCCATTCCATTCTTATTCTATTCTATTCTATTCTATTCTATTCTATTCTATTCTATTCTATTCTATTCTATTCTATTCTATTCTATTCTATTCTATTCTATTCCATTCCATTCCATTCCATTCCATTCCATTCCATTCTATTCTATTCTATTCTATTCTATGAATGAAACATTCCTGTTTTCAGCTAGAATTGGTTCTACTTACAAATTCACCGTCTTTGTATTTCTAAGCTTTGACAAAATCAATGAAATTCAAGAACTTAACCAAACCCATTTGTTTCCATCATAATTTTGTTCCAATCAACTTCAATTCAAACTGAAACAATTCATTTCACCTTTGCAGAATGTTAAAGGAAAATTGAGCATTTTTAATTTAGACTTGACCCAACATAATTTGTTATTGTGCTTCGGGCTTGGCCGTTCACTTTTGTAAACCTGACATCGTTATTCAAGGAGGGCTACTGTAAATAAGGTTTCTTTTCAGAATTTCTATTCTGTACCTTGTTTCATTACATCTTATCCTTATTTTATTATTATTTTTTTAAATATGGAAATTCAGCAGATGCCTTGTGCAAATCTAAGAGTCTCTAGCATATTATTAGAATGTGTGAAGCAGTATGCAAAGTGCCATCCTCTGATTTTCTCCTCTCTCTCGTGAACATAGATCTAAAAGGTAAGTAATTTAAGTCTGTTGGCACTGTCTGAAGCCAAGCTAGTAATTTTTAAGCTGTATGTGCTCACTTCTCAACAAATACATCTTCCATAAATTAAATTAACTTGGCCAGAATCACAAGCAAAGCGTCATCCTTTGTGGCAATCAGGCTGTAAAGTAACTGACCCCTAGGGATCAGTACGAGGTCCAGTCCTGTTCAACATCTTCATCAGTGATCTGGGTGAAGGGAAGCAAGTTTGCTGATGATACACAACTAGGAGGAGTGGCTGACACACCAGAAGACTGTGCTGCAATTCAGTGATACCAGAACAAGAGGACACAGTCTCAAGCTGCACCAGGGGAGGTTCAGACTGGATGTTAGGAGGAGATTCTACACAGAGAGAGTGATTGCCCATTGGAATGTGCTGCCCTGGGAGGTGGTGGAGTCACCATCATTGGGGGTGTTCAGGAGGAGACTTGATAGGGTGCTTGGTTGCATGGTTTAGTTGATTAGGTGATGTTAGATGATGGGTTGGATGTGATGATCTTGAAGGTCTCTTCCAACCTGGTCTGGTCTATTCTATTCTATTCTATTCTATTCTATTCTATTCTATTCTATTCTATTCTATTCTATTCTACTCTAACCTGGACAGGCTGGAGAGTTGAGCAGAGGGAAACATAAAGAAGCTCAAGAAGGGCTACTGTAAAGTCCTGTGCCTGAGGAGGAATAATGATATCACCAGTACAGGTTATGGTACTGTGATACCAGACTGGCTCTACCAGTTTTGTGAAACCAGTCTCCTAATGTAAAACAAATAATGTAACAATTCTGTGTCAGAGTTAGGCTGTATGAATGCTTCCCAAATTATTAACAACTGGCATTAGTAAGCAGGAAGGTTAGGGCTGGATGTTAGGAAGAAGTTCTTCATAGAGAGATTGGCCATTGGAATGTGCTGCCCAGAGAGGTGGTGGAGTCACCATCACTGGAGGTATTTAAGAGGAGACTGAATGAGGCACTTGGTGCTATGGTTTAGTTGATTAGATGGCGTTGGGTGATAGGTTGGACTCTATGATCTCAAAGGTCTTTTCCAACCTGGTTAATTCTATTTTATATTCTATTCTATTCACTGATCAAACATTCAAACTACTACAATCTTAAAATCCCAGAGTTACAATATTTGCTGTGGTGCAGTTTGTTGTGGGAAAAGCCAGGTAGTTCAAAGCAAAAGTATTTAAGTATGTCTCAGACTAGAAAGCACTGGCAGCGTATGAAGCAATTTAGGCAATTAACTTCTAAACACCTCTATCTGTCTTTGGTGGGTTGAAATTTCCTCCCAACATTAACTTTGCCAGACCAGCTCAGCTGGAAGCAAATGGAAGCTGTATTTACAGGCAAAACTACAATCTACAATGGAATGCAATGGATATGTACAAAATATACAGGATTTACAATATTTACAGATATTTACAATTAACAAACAACATGAAACCCACCCTGGTCAGAGACTAGGAGAGCTGTCTCTCTGCCCTCCCACCACATCCAAAAGGGAGAAAGGAGGAAAGAAAACAAGTAAGCAGCTGTTAGAACTTCACCAAAACAATGCAGCCAAGGTCAACCAGAAGTGGTTATTCTCTCCTGAGCAAAGCAAATGGAGAAGAGAACAGAAGAAGCCCCCAGAACAGCCCCCAGAATAACCACCAGAATGTTTTTATTAGAATAAACTTTATTAGAATAAACCAAACCAGGTTGGAAGAGACCTTCAAGATCATCGCGTCCGACCCATCAACCAATCCAACCCACCCAAACAGCTAACCCATGGCACCAAGTATCCCATCAAGTCTCCTCCTGAACACCTTCAATGATGGCGACTCCACCACCTCCCCAGGCAGCACATTCCATAGCGCAATCACTCTCTGTGTATAGAACTTCTTCCTAACATCCAACCTGAACCTCCCCTGGCACAGCCTGAGACTGTGTCCTCTTGTTCTGGTACTGGGTGCCTGGGAGAAGAGACCATCATCTGCCTGTCTACAACCTCCCTTCAGGTAGTTGTAGAGAGTAATAAGGTCACCCCTGAGTCTCCTCTTCTCCAGGCTGAGCAACCCCAGCTCCCTCAGTCTTTCCTCATAGGGCTTGTGTTCCAAACCCCTCACCAACTTTGTTGCTCTTCTCTGGACTCATTCCAGCAAGTCAACATCCTTCCTAAACTGAGGGGCCCAGAACTGGACACAGGACTTAAGGTGTGGCCTAACCAGTGCAGTGTACAGGGGCAGAATGACCTCCCTGCTCCTGCTGGCCATACTGTTCTTGATGCATGCCAGGATGCCATTGGCCCTCTTGGCTGCCTGGGCACACTGCTGGCTCATGTTCATCCTACCATCCACCAGTACCCCCAGGTCCCTCTCTGCCTGGCCGCTCTCCAGCCACTCTGACCCCAGCCTGTAGCACTGCATGGGGTTGTTGTAGCCAATGTGCAGAACCTGGCACTTGGATGTGTTCAATCTCATGCCCTTGGCCTCTGCCCATCTGTCCAGCCTGTCGAGGTCTCTCTGCAGAGCCTCTCTACCCTCCATCAGATCAACTCCTGCCCCCAGCTTGGTGTCGTCAGCAAATTTACTGATGATAGACTCAATGCCCTCATCCAGATCATCAATAAAGATGTTAAAGAGCACAGGGCCCAGCACTGATCCTTGGGGCACACCACTAGTGACTGGCCGCCAGCTGGATGTGGCACCATTCACCACCACTCTCTGGGCTCGGCCCTCCAGCCAGTTCCTAACCCATCGCAGTGTGCTCCCGTCCAAGCCATGGGCTGACAGCTTGGCCAGCAGTTTGCTATGGGGGACGGTGTCAAAGGCCTTGTTGAGGTCCAGGTAGACTACATCAACAGGCCTCCCCACATCCACCAGGCGGGTCACCATATCGTACAAGCAGTCTTATCGCAGAGATTTCTCCAATGGAATCATTTGGAATTATCTTTATTTTCTTTTTCACACCCAATAGTGATTTATTTATATTTTTCTACTTTTCTCTTTGAAATCTGTAACAAATTTTAAAGGTATAGCCTAAAACTACCACCTTGGCACACACCGGGTCAAAGTCAGTGTCTTGGATTAAAAACATGGAGACTTCTTCCATTTGGAGAATGGAGGCTACTTGACCCACAGGTAGAGTCTTGTTTTCACCAAAAGGTTGCATTCAAGATCATGTATCTGTGTGGTGACCCAGTCACACTGTGAGAAAGCATTCATGGTTGTAATGGCACTGCTTATGCATCATTTCTTTTTGCCTGAGTCACTGTCTGACACCTCGCATGTTTGCGTTACCTTTGTAGCCAGAAACATGCAACATTGGAGACACATCTGGAAATTGTGTTTTATCTCATCGAAGCCTGGAATCTTCAGTACTACTTAGATTTATCTGGGATGAAAGTAAAGCCTTTCCTAATTGCTTGTGTATTTCTATTTCTAGTCTTTCTCAAAACGAAAACAAACAAACAAACTAAACCAAAACAAACAATACCCACACACAAAACAACATAAAACCAAAACAGTAAAAATGGAACACCACCAAAAACCAAACCACAACCAAACAGAAACACACCTTGAGTATTGTGTCCACTTCTGGGCCCCTCAGTTTAGGAAAGATGTTGAGATGTTGAGTTGCTGGAACATGTCCAGAGAAGGGCAACAAAGCTGGGGAGGGTTCTGGAGCACAGCCCTGTGAGGAGAGGCTGAGGGAGCTGGGGTTGCTTAGCCTGTAGAAGAGGAGGCTCAGGGGAGATCTTATTGCTGTCTACAACTACCTGAAGGGTGGTTGTAGCCAGGAGGGGGTTGGTCTCTTCTCCCAGGCAACCAGCACCAGAACAAGGGGACACAGTCTCAAGCTGTGCCAGGGGAAGTTTAGGCTTGAGGTAAGGAGAAAGTTCTTCACAGAAAGAGAGATTGGCCATTGGGATGTGCTGCCCAGGGAGGTGATGTAGTCACCATCCTTGGAGGTGTTTAGGAAGAGACTGGATGGGGTGCTTGGTGCCATGGGTTAGTTGATTAGGTGGTGTTGGATGATAGGTTGGACTCGATCTCAAAGGTCTCTTCCAACCTGGTCTATCCTATTCTATTCTATTCTATACAAACAAACACACAAAAAACCTTATCCAACAACCCAGGAATATTTGGCCCTTTTTTTTTTTTTCTATAGCTCTTTAATGTATGAGGATAAAATTGTATTTTTATTAATTCTTATTTGACCTAGGCAATTTTATTCACTCATAAAAATATCTACAGTTTATTTTTGAGTGAATCCAAGACCAATGTTAATTGAAAACATGTGTGGGGCATATCTT
The DNA here is from genome assembly GCF_026170545.1 of Melanerpes formicivorus. Classification (NCBI taxonomy): domain Eukaryota; kingdom Metazoa; phylum Chordata; class Aves; order Piciformes; family Picidae; genus Melanerpes; species Melanerpes formicivorus. The sequence goes on along the minus strand of NW_027142360.1, from coordinate 5,879,778 downwards.
GTGAAAAGCCATAGAGGAAACCAAAATATTATTGCTTTCAGTGAAACAGAAAACTTATGACAAGGATATTCAGACTTACTTCTTCAGACTGAAAAAGAAATGCTGGGAAGAGTTTCAGAAAGCACTTTTCAGTGGTGAGATATGATGAACTACAGCACAGTCTCTCAAGATATGACTCTTACTGCATGAATTTCTTAAAACAATGCAAAGCACTCAAGAGTAGAGTGTAGGGAACACTCTAAAATGGTCCCCTGAGTAAGGACTAGCTGACCTAATTGGTATTTCCCATCTTTAATTTATGTGATCATACAGTATGCTGTTATCTTTTCATTGCATTAACCCACAGGGTCAAACATTCCTCTGGTGGAGTTCCATTGACACAAGCAGACTTGCACCATGGCTCAGTTTGGCTCACGCTATTTAAATATGAAATGGCTTTCAAACAGCTGTAATCAACCTTACAAAGGAAAACTATTTCCAGGCAAGAAGACCATATGGTTCCCCTGTGTGCCAGACAGATCACTTTATCCATGCAAACTTCATCACAGAATCACAGAATGATTAAGGCTGTACTCAGCACTGGTTAGGCCACACCTTGAGTACTGTATCCAGTTCTGGGCCCCTCAGTTTAGGAAAGATGTTGACTTGCTAGAACCTGTCCAGAGAAGGGCAACAAAGCTGGGGAGGGGTTTGGAGCACAGCCATGTGAGGAGAGGTTCAGGGAGCTGGGTTGCTTAGCCTGGAGAAGAGGAGGTTCAGGGGAGACCTTAGTGCTGTCTACAACTACCTGAAGGGAGGTTGTAGCCAGGTGGGGGCTGGTCTCTTCTCCCAGGCAACCAGCACCAGAACAAGAGAACACAGTCTCAAGCTGCACCAGGAGAGGTTTAGGCTGGATGTTAGGTTCTTCAGAGAGAGAGAGATTGGCCATTGGAATGTGCTGCCCGGGGAGGTGGTGGAGTCACCATCACTGGAGGTGTTTAAGAAGAGACTGGATGGGGGTGCTTGTTGCCATGCGTTAGTTGATTAGATGGTGTTGGGTAATAGGTTGGACTCGATGATCTCGAAGGTCTTTTCCAACATGGTTAATTCTATTCTATTCTATTCTATTCTATTCTATTCTATTCTATTCTATTCTATTCTATTCTATTCTATTCTATTCTATTCTATTCTATTCTATTCTGCTCTGCTCTGCTCTGCTCTGCTCTGCTCTGCTCTGCTCTGCTCTGCTCTGCTCTGCTATCTGTCCCTATCCAGCCTTCATGAAGGATCGCACCTTGCTGCAAAGTACATGGTAGAATTGAAGAGCAGTACTAAGGCCTTCCCACAGCCAGCTGCAGAAACCATTCCTTTTTGTTTAATTGAAAAGGAGGCACTCAGAAACTGAAATTCTGGTTATGACAAGTTAAGATAAATTTGCCTTTCACCCATCTCATGCACTTTAAACGTGTTCATCTGCATGAAGAAAGATCCCAGGACCCACCGACATATGGAATTCAGCACATGATAGAAGAATTAGAGCTTTATAGAGACAGGAATGAAAAGCAAATGGGATTATTATTTTTGGGCAAGAAGAAGTTACAAGAGAAAATGTACTAATTTTTCCTAAAAGTTGGGTTTGCTGTTATTTTTTATCTGTTTAAAATACTGTTTTTCTTTTGTCAGGAGCAAATATAAATATTTTTCCTTTGAAAATGAAAATAAATGTGTGAGTATGTGTTCTTTTCTTGTCATTTTGTTTCCATTGCCTGAGAAATATTCTACTTTTAATCTTGTCTCAGGGAGCAGGGGGAAAAAAAAAAGGCAAAAACCAAGCAGACAAACAAACAAAAATAAACAACCCAAACCTCACAACCAAACTGAAAAAAAAACCCAATGAAGATATTGGAATGAAGGCTGAAATTTCAGTGATAATTACTGTGCATCAAATAGGTGTATGAAGCCCGGTACATAAAATGCTTTCATCATTTGGAAAGAAAAAAAAAATGAAAAGCCCCTTAAGGATCTGTGAACTGTCAGAAACAGGGTGAGAATTGCAAAGCTATCTCCTATCTGCCTTAGCAAAGAGTGTACTTCATCAAGTAACTTGCAAGTTACAGGCACACGTCGCTATTGAGGGATAAGTAATTTGTTGTAATCATTTTTAATTATAGTTATTCTTAATTATCTTTGCTGTATGTTTATGCATTAAAATACAAACAGTGCTGCCATAGCACAGATGGTTGCTGCCTGCGATGCAGACTGTCAAGCTTCGTTTAAGCACCACTGTCATTTTTCCTTACAGTTGTAACTTCAAGTAATAATGCACTTTCTCTGAACCATGATTATTCATATTTTAAGAAGAATATCTACCATAAGACACCTCAGCTAAGATATTCACAGATATTCACAGAATCAGCCAGGTTGGAGGAGACCTCCAAGATCATCAAGTCCAACAAATCACCCAAACCTAACTAATTAACCAGACCATGGCACTGAGTGCCTCATCAAGACTCTTCTTGAACACCTCCAGGGACGCTGACCCCACCACCTCACTCGGCAGCACATTCCAATGGCCAATCTCTTTGTCTGTGAAGAACTTCTTGCTAAGATCCAGCCTAAACTCCCCCCCTGTGCAGCTTGAGACTGTCTTCTTGTTCTGGTGCTGGTCACCTGGGAGAAGAGACCAATTCCCATCTGGCTACAACCTCCCTTCAGGTAGTTATAGAGAGCAGTAAGGTCTGAAGCACAACCCCATTCTCAAAGTTCCTCTAAGGCAGAAGAAATTAAAACTAGAGCCCAAAACCCAAGGGTTTCACTGAAACCATATTCACAATGCAAAGCCTAGCGAATAATTCTAGTTGTAAGACACTGGAAGCAGAGGACTGATGAAAGGTAACACCACCTACAAAAGGAACAGAAAGAAATTACAAGAGTTTTTCATCCTTCCCCTCCATCTGTGCCATGGTTGAGTCATGAGGTCTGTGGTGACAGGTTGGACTTAATGATCTTTGTGGTCTCTTCCAACTTTGTTGATTCTGTGATTAATTTGTCTTTAAACTCCCAGTGAGAGTTTTGCTTTCCTTTTACTTCACATCAAGCACAGTAAGACTGGCTTGCTGACTGCATTTAGGCCCTGCTACATTGGGAACATGAGCAGATAAAGCATCACTTAAATGAACAGTTAGTAAGAGTGGAAAGTTGCCCATTTTGGATTTGTACTCTTCCATCCCTATCACGTTTACTTGAGCCATGGATGCTGACTATACTGTTCCATCAGCATGCTTCAGTCAATGCTTACTGCAGAATAAAGCCAAGCTCACTCTATAAAGTCTCTGACTTCATGCTTGGTCTCAGCACCACAGGCATTTTTCAGGACTTGAATTTGCCTTTTTTGATTGCCATTTCTACAAATAGGCTTATTTTCTTTTTTTCCTAGAAAATGAGCATGTTCAGTGTCTCATCCCTCACATGTCATCAGAAAGATATAGTGTAGTAGTTTCTGACCTGGTTTGAAAGTCTCCTTCTTCCATTATCAATTTGCTGAGCCTCCTACTGCCACGTTGTATAGTTTCAGTGTTAATTTTTAATACTATTTTCATGCATTTTTAAGGTAAGAGTGTGTTGGGTTTTTATTTTTTTTAACTAGACTGCAATAATAGCTTCTCAATATTAAATAAATAATGTCACAGTGTGGAGACAATTATGACTTTTTGACAGTGTTGATACATTATTGTTTCAGCTAGAGAAATGTATCTGTTTCATGTATTTTGTGGACACTTTTTTTTGTTCTTTACCCTTCTCTTTAGATTTCTGAAAAATTAAATCTGTCCAATTGCCAAGATGCTTCCCTCAGGCCAATACTGGCTAACAATTCAGGGCTAGATTTCTATATTTTGCTGTGAATCAATTCAACAGAAAGTATCTACCTCCATTTCCAAAAGATCTATAGCAAGATTCTGGGGGGGAAGTGATAGGAGTAATGTTTTATGAATTAGGCTCTTTTTGATGTTAGGTAGTGGGATAAAAACCTTTGTGAAAATTCAACACGGTGTTCTCAAAAACTCCAACTCAGCAGGAGACCCCATGAGGTTTTACAGGTCTTGTGTCCTTCAGAAGACTTTTATCTGAAGAAAACAGTTTGCATGTGTGAAACCACCAGATGCACATCCACTTCCTAGTAAATCTCAAAACAAATACACGTGTAGGAAAGGAGAGACATGGGTCTTGACAAGACTAAACTTTCAGAGTAAGACTTATTCAAGCAACATGCTCTGAAGCAATATATAAAAGGCTACTTTACATGAAAATCGAATTTTCAGTTCAACCTCCTCTCTTCATCATCAGTACTGCTTTCATGTGCCTACCCTAATTTCTCTCAAGTGAATTTAGACTTTTAGTTAAAAAATAAAAATATCTACAGGTTAGTTGTAGATTTGGTTGGTAAAGATGAGGGAATACGAAATGTTATCAGAGACACAAGAAAACCTTATAGATAAGGGTGGGTTTTTTTCAATGAAAGCTTTAGCCATTTCAATGTATATCTGAAGATAAAGGTCCAGGCAAGAGAAAGATTCTTAAATTTAATACAGGTCAAGTTGATTCAGTGCTCTCTTACAACACCTTCAAGAGGTTCTTGGGTATGATTTAGCAGGAAATATATTCAGTGTATGCTTGGAAAACAGAAACAATGAGACAACTTCCATGATAATGGCTTCTATGCGCTACTCTGATGCATCAATATGCACTTTCCTTTGCTCATTTTCTCCCTCTCTATCCCTTATTCTCAGCCATGCTGACTTTTAACTTGCACTGTTAGTAAAAAAAAAGCTGAATTGGGAGCATTAGAATCTCCCAACTGATCTTTTTTTAAAATATAAAGTAAAGTTAAAAACCACTTCAACAAAGGGTAAAGCACTCTTAAAAGCCATAGACACCTGCAAAGGTCAACTTTAAATTAGAAGCCACTGCCATTTGGGGCAGAGGGAAGAGAGCAAATGGGTAAGTCCAACAAACTTAAAGAGGAGCAAAAAATAGTAAGAAGAAGGAAAAAAAAAATAAAAACACAAAGTGGTTTAACATTTTCTCTAAAATACACAGTCACAGCACATAGAAGATACATTCCTACACGACAAGAGCACTGTCCAGCCACACAGTGTTTCCAGGATGTGAAGAAGCCACAAAGCACTCAAGGTGGCGTCGTGATTTAGCCATCCTTTATCGAGTACATAAACGAGGTTTAAGATACATCTTTACACTGTCTTTCCATGCTGATTGCTGAGAACCAAAGACATTTCTTTATTACAGGAAAGCTGCCACCTGAGAAATAAATAAAATTGCATTTTCTTGCAAATACTCTTACATGCAGTTGGTAACCAAGGAAAGTCCACGTAGTAGTCAGCACCTTCAGACACAGCAGATGTAGGTAGTTGGGAATTTAAAAGGAATAAGAGAAAAAATAGGACTTCAGAATCTTGATTTTCAATGATTTTGAAAATTAGGTGGAGATAAATGCCTGAAAATTATAGTGTAAATCCATACTTAGACATCTGATAAGTAACCTAGGTTCCAAAATTGGCAAGTTACTCTCTAGCACAGACTGGATTCAAATTTCAATTCTCAGGACTTCTGAAAATATTTCTACTTTCTTAAGCACCTGCTTGTGGATTTGAGACCCTAAGTTCAAGGAATGTTTTAAAATCCAATTCATATTTACACACTTGAGGACATTTCCCAGAGAACCAAACACACTGACTTTTATTTTTTTTCCTTGAGCCATATTAAAGGCTTAGTAAAGGTTATGAGGTTGCAAATACTGTACCAAAAGAGTGAGTTCTAATTGCCCAGTCCCTCCCTGAGGACATACTTTCATAGCAACTTGTCAGAATTAACCCTTACAAATGAACCTGTTAGAGGAGTCACGGTAGCCAGATGAAAGATCATGGCCACACACATAAGTGAATCTGAAAGCCAAAAGTGGCAGACTAATTGTTGGAGCATGGTCAACAGAGCTTTGGCTGCAACTGAGGGGAAAAACAAAATGAGAGTTTATGGTCTTATGGAAGAAGGAGCAGGCCATCCAGGAGGATTATGAAGGCAGGTAATTAGAAGGGCCAAAGCCCAGATAGAAATTCATCTGTGTTTAGCTGTTAAAGACAACAAGAAATGCTTTTATAAATATATTAGGAACCAAATGACTAAGGAGAAGTTCTGTTCTTTGTTGCCTTCAGGGAAGAGCATAACATCCAAGGATGAGGAAGAGTCTGAGATACTCAATACCTTCTTTGCCTCAGTCTTTAGTGGTAGGACCAGATGTTTGCTGGATACACAGCTCCCTGATAGTGATGGGGAGCAGAATGAAGCCTCCATAATCTAAAAGGAGATGCTTAGTCACCTGCTGCACTACTTAAACATATCCAAGTCTATAAGGCCAGATGAGATCTGCCCAAAGGTGCTGAGAGAGCTGGCTGAAGGGTTCACCAAGCCATTTTCCATCATCTGTATGCAATCCTGGCTAACTGAGAAGGTCCCAGTTGACTTGAGCCTGACAAATGTGATGTCAATCTACAAGAAGGGGTGGAAAGAGGATCCAGGGAACTACAGGCAGCTCAATCTGACCTCAGTCCTGGGAAAGATCATGAAGCAGATCATCTGGAGTGTCATTATGCAGCATGTACAGGACAACAATGAAATCAAACCCAGTCAGTATGGGTTTATGAAGGGCAGCTCCTGACTGATGAACCAGATCTCTTTCTATGATAAGATGAATCTATGTGACTCCTATGTGTTTATTTATTCATCATAGGAACTTTTTTTGTTAGGTATACTATTTGCTAGTGGAAGTGGCTAAACCTTTACAATTGTTCCTTTTTTACATGTTCATTCTGATTTACAGGCAATAGGATAATAACAGCATATTTGGACTGAGAGGCAAGATTGGAAGCCAAGGAAACAACTTGCACACGATTCGTTTTATTCCTTTGCTTAAAGCAACTCTGTTTCATAAAAGAGCCATTAAATATGGAGAACTGCACACATGTTCAGTGCATTGTGATGAATAAAAGAGGCAACATAGTGCCTCTCACAAACATCCACACTGACTATGTTTTTCAGCTCCATTAAAAGAGCAAAAGGTCAGCGTGTTTCAGGATAAATTCAGACAGAAGAGTCAAGTCTAAACATACTTCTAACTACAAATAAACCTGAACTACCTATACAGTTGCTGATCAGAATTCCTCTCAAATCTGTAGCTGTTCAATCTGAGCTTAACCCCAAATCCACACCAAAACCTACCAGATATGTTGACTAAGATCAAACAATTGCTGTAATAATATACTGAGAGTCTTCATAGTGAATTAATATCCAGTCCCATAAACCTCCAATGAGCACTAAACCACAAGATTGTTCAGCAAAAGACCCCCACTGAGGACAGAGAAGCAGAGAGTAGGCAGGTTGAGGGGTGGATGTGGTGTGACTGCTTAGTAGAAGTGCACACAGTGAAAATCCAAATGCTCTATGAATGAGAGGACAAGACCACAAAAAACACCCTATGCTAATGGCCACAGCATGAGATCATGCTGACTCAGCACCAGATTTATGCTGTCCAGAGCCTGTTATACTATGCTCATTCAGCGACAGGAGTAAAATCCAGGTTCTCTTGATATTTCATAGACTCTGCATCAAAGGATTTGAGTCATTTCCTACCACATTTTGAAGACACTGCTTTGGAAAATTGTTGTTTGTCTTAAGCAATAATATTTTCACACAAAACCACCCATATGAGAAGATCTATTCGCTTTGCACTTTCTGCCTACGATCATTTAATTGTAAACTTTACGTTGCACATAAGTTAACTCTGGATCATTTAATTGAGCTAAATCTGCTAATTCCTACAATGAATCTTAACACAGAAATTGTGCTGTGCATTTAAACCGGCACAACCAAGACTGATGCTGTTGTAAGAGGTTTGGGAACAGATGGTTGTGTGTGATGCTTTGCTTTTCTCCTTTATTTTTTCCCCGTCTTTAAATATTTATTTATTTATTTATTTAAAGCACATATTGTTAACACTTGACCTGATGGACCTGATGAGTTCCTTTGAGTAATTATTCTAGCAGCCTTAAAATAAAAAAAAATCAGATTTTTTTTTTATCCTTATTAACAACTGAAACTTTATTTAAGAAGCTAGGAAATGTCAAATGTGTTTGCAAATAACACTAAGCAGGGTAGGCTTTGTGGTTTTTCTCTGTCACCTCCAACTCTGCCTGCTGTATGTGTTACTTTCTCCAGGTGGGTGACTTTCACAATTAAAGACCTGAACCCATGTGGCACAGAGTGAACTCAGTTACTTTCAGCAACTTAATTCCTTTGAGGACTTATTCAGTGTGTGACACTGTTCTCTGTCAGCTGTTACCAAAGTGAATAATCCATAAGAATCCTTGACTGAGCGACGACTACTTAAGTGGGAAAATATTAGAAGGTGTGAACTATATGCAAAAGACATTGTTAAACAATGCTGGAAAATAGTTTCATAGTTTCATAGTTTCATTCAGGGTTGGAAGGGACCACAAGGATCATCTAGTTCCAACCCCCCTGCCACGGGCAGGGACACCCCACACTAGATCAGGCTGGCCAGAGCCTCATCCAGCCTGCTCTTAAACACCTCCAGGGACGGGGCCTCGACCACCTCCCTGGACAACCCATTCCAGGGTTTCACCACTCTCATGGTGAAGAACCTCCTCCTCACATCTAGCCTGAATCTCCCCACCTCCAGCTTCATTCCATTAATGTTTATAGCATTGAAGTGTTTCAGGAGTTAGTGTTGCCAAAACTGAGGAAAGTCCAATAGCACACAAAAAAACCCCAAACCACAATGTCACATGTATGTACAACATGAACATGAGCCAGCATTGTGCCCAGGTGGCCAAGAAGGCAAATGGCATCCTGGTCTGCACCAGGAATAGTTTGGCCAGCAGGAGCTGGGTAGTCATTCTGCCCTGTACTCAGCACTGGTTAGGCCACACCTTGAGTACTGTGTCCAGTTCTAGGCTCCTCAATTTAAGAAAGACATTGAGATATGTGACCATGTCCAGAGAAGGGCAATGAGTCTGGGGAGAGGTCTCAAGCACAAGCCCTACTAGGAGAGGTTAAGGGAGCTGAGATTGTTTAGCCTGGAGAAGAGGAGGCTCAGGGTGAGACCATATTGCTCTCTACAACTACCTGAAGTGAGCTTGTAGCCAGGTGGGGGCTGGTCTCTTGTCTCAGGCAACCAGCACCAGAACAAGAGGACACAGTCTCAAGATGTGCCAGGGAAAGTTTGCGCTGGAGGTGAGGAGAAAGTTCTTCCCAGAAAGGGCTTGTGGCCATTGGAATGTGCTGCCCAGGGAGGTGGTGGAGTCACCATCCCTGAAGGTGTTCAAAAAAGGATTGGATGTGGCACTTATAGCCATGGTTTAGTTGTCAGGAGGTGTTAGGTATTAGGTTGGACTTGATGATCTCTGAGGTTTTTCCCAAGCTGGTTGATTCTGCGAACATTTAACAATACTCTGTAGGCAGATTTTAGACAAAAACATAATTCTCCATCCTTCTAGATTGTGAGGACCATAAACCCCTGATTTTAGAGTGTGATGAACTATTTTCTAACTCAAGGCCAAGCAAAAAATGGGAATACATTTATTACAAACTTACCCGGGGAAGGCTCAGACAAAGGCATACAAAATTCTCTTCACCCTTTTATACCTGTAGAGAATAGTCACTATTGACATATCCTCTCAACTATATGCTGAAGAGCATCTTTCATAGAAGTTTTTAATCATCATGCAATACAACAAATAAAAAATTAGAATCAAATGGGGGGGAAAAAAAAGGGAAAAAAATAAAAGGAAAGATGATGAAAGGAATATATAATGACAAAGCAGGTCTACACAGGTGAAATGTATCTTCACAGTCTGAGACTCTCCCAGGCATGAGATTAGCCTGAGATTTCAACCTTGTAGTTAAATAGTAATGTATCAAAAAGATAGTGAAAACTCCTCTTATCCAAGAAGTTCTAAAATCTTAGCTATCAAGAAGAAAAACCCAAACAGACTCTGAATTATCGTCTCCCCCTAAACTTACAACTCTCAGCTAAGATAAAAGTTTCCAAAAACAAGCTTGAAAATCTAAGCATCCTCTCTTTTGAGATTACCAATTTAAATATTGCGTGGATGCCACAGGCAATTGTGGTTTTTTTCTGTGAGGATCTACAGCACATGTCATTACTTACAGTGCAATGTTAATACTTACTATTTTCTGTCACTTTAGCACCATCATCTTAACTGAAACTGTAAATATTTTGAATCAATGTAAAATTAATGCATCCTTGCTATATTTTACTTGTATGTCTGTGAGTATGCATGCATATAAATATATTCCTGTATAAATATATTCCCATACGCACAGAAACGTTAACAGAGAGTTAAGGTCGCCTACATTCATTTCTAAAGTCTAACCCACAGAAAAAGTGCAGTGCTAGACAAATTCATGCTAACTGAAAATCTGGAAGGGCAGCCATCAAGGAATATTTATCACAGAATCATAGAATCAACCAGGTTGGAAAAGACCTCGGAGATCATCAGGTCCGACCCATTACCTAATACCTAACACCTCCTGACAACTAAACCATGGCTCCAAGTGCCACATCAAATCCTTTTTTGTACACTTCCAGGAACAGTGACTCAACCACCTCCCTGGGCAGCCCATTCCAACAGCTAACAACTCTCTCTGTGAAGAACTTTCTCCTCACCTTCAGCCTAAACTTCCCCTGGTGCAGCTTGATACTGTGTCCTCTTGTTCTGTTGTTGGTTGCCTGGGAGAAGAGACCAACCCCCACCTGGCTACAAGCTCCTTTCAGGTAGTTGTAGACAGCAAGAAGGTGTCCCCTGAGCCTCCTCTTCTCCAGGTTAAACAACCCCAGTTCCCTCAACCTTTCCTCACAAGGCTGTGCTCCAGACCTCTCCCCAGCCTCATTGCCTTTCTCTGGACATGTTCAAGTATCTCAATATCTTTCTTAAATTGAAGAGCTCAGAACTGGACAGAGTAACCTCAGTCCATGTCTTAACATGTAAACATTTGGATTCATTCTCCTCCACAGGAGGAAAAAAAAAACAAAACCAAAACAAAACCCCACAACAAACCAAACCAACCAATCAACCAAACTAAAAAAAAATCAAAAAACAAACAGCAGTACCTTCATCCCTAGAAAAATTATGGAGCAGCTCATTCTGGTGGTCATCTCTAGGCACTTGGAAGAGAAGGTGATAATCAGGAGTAGGCAGCATGGATTTACCAAGGTGAAATCATGCTTGACTAATCTGGTATCATTCTATGATGTTCTAACTGATGCGGGGAGACCAGTGATTGTAGTCTGCCTTGCCCTTTTGACACTGTCTCCCGTAATATCCTGGTGCATAAACGCAGGAAGTGTGGGATAGAAGAACATCCATGGGACAGCAGTGCGCCCTTGTAGCCAAGAAGGCCAATGGGATCCTGGGGTGCATTAAGAGCAGTGTGTCCAACAGATCAAGGGAGGTTCTCTCCACACTGCCCTAGTGAGACCTCACTTGGAAGATTAGATCAACATTTTTGCTCCCCAGTTCAATAGAGACAGGGATCTACATGAGAGATTCCAACAGAGGGCTACAAGGATGATTAAGGGATTGGAACACTGCCTTATGAGGAAAGGCTGAGAGAACTGAGGTGGTTAGTCTGGAGAAGAGAAGACTGAGAGGGGATTTAATAAATGTCTATAAATATCTGAGGGCTGAGGATCAAGAGTGAGAGGACAGGCTCTGCTCAGTTGTATCCTGTGATAGGACAAGGGGCAATATGTATATAAACTACAGCACAGGAGGTTCTACTTCAACATGAGGATGAACTTCTTCACTGTGAGGGTCCCAGAGCACTGGAACAAGCTGCCCAGAGAGGTTGTGGAGTCTCCTTCTCTGGAGGCTTCCAAGCCCTGTCTGGATGCATTCCTGTGTGACTTGTGCTGGATTCTATGGTCCTTCTCTGGCAGGGGTGTTGGACTAAAGCATCTCCAGAGGTCCCTTCCAACCTCTAACATCCTGTGATCCTGTGATTCTAGTTTTCATCAACACACTCTTTTGGATAGGTTTACAAGGGGACTAGTGGAAGACTGTCCCTTCAGTAGCAGTGCATGCTGTGATATTCTTCCAGTTTCACAGTAAAGGCTGTGCTGTTTCAACATGCTGTCTTCATCTACCCACAAAACCCCACCCTCAGAGATACGGTCAACTCCTTCCAATAATATTCAGACACACCATCTTAATTGTAGCCTCAGCTACATTAATATCTGTTACCAACCTAGGCTTTAGAAAAATACAGAGCTGATTTATACTTTGGTAGAGAAATTAAAGATCAAAAAGATTTATTAGGGTTCCTCTACCATCCCCCCTACCAGTGCATAATCATTCCCCACCGTATATTTTTTATGGTAATTAGACACTCAGGGCTCAATCCTACAGAATGCTAAGTGTTCTGGCCCAGGCCAGCAGAGCGATTAGTTGTATGCTTAACTGTAAATGCCTGAGCATTCCTGCAAAAGTTAGTTATGAGTAGCTGAACCATCCTCTCTAATTAAGCACGTGCTGAATTATTTTCCAGGATTAGGTTCAGAGAGTAGAGTGGACCTAAAGCTTTCTTTATGCCACCTTTGTATCTCTAAAATGTTATAGAATCATAGAATCACTTAGATTGGAAGGGGACTTAGATATCACCTACTCCAACTTCCCAGCAATAGGCAGGGATACCTCTCAATTAGACTTGGCTGCTCAAGGCCTCACCTAAGCTGGCTTTGCACATCCACAGGGAAGATGCAGCCAAACTTCCCTGGGCAACCTATTCCAGAGTCTCACCACACTCATTCTGAAGAACTGCCTAAGACCCAGTCTAAATCTACTCTCCCTCAGCTTAAAATCCTTCCCCCTTGTCCTATTGCTAGACATCTTTCTGGAAAATCCCTCTCCAGCCTTCCTGTAGGATACCTTCAGGTATTGGATGGCAGCCATGAGGTCTTCTCTTCTCTAGGCTGGACAACTCCTCATCATAACAACAATGATGACATCAGTAGCAAACTAAGACTTCTGGGACTCTGCTTTTAGCAGCAACTGTTGCTGGTTTTCAGTTAACAAGTTTACGTAACATTATTGTACTGCTTAAAGAGTGATCACCTTTGAGACAAACCAACTAGAGCAAAGCTCCAAGACCAGTTAACAATCTCTTAAAGTAAAAACCAAAAACAAACGAACAAACAAAAGACCAAAAACAAAACCCAAATCACAAAACATGTCCAAAGCAAAGTTTGCACTGAATTCAGTGGCATACTCTGGGTAAATTATGCTTGCTTATGAGCCTGCTGCTTCTTCAATCAAAGCACATTGTTGCAAAATGGTGGCTGTCCTTCCAACACACAAGGAAACTAAACCAGCAAGACAAGAGTAGCCCAGTTTCGTGAGAGAAGACAGCAACCACTTCACTGTACAGTAAATGTATACACATGTCCATCTATTTTTTCTTTTCCTTCTCTCCCTGTTCTTCCTTGCTTTCCTTCATGAGTTGCTACAGTAAGAACATACATAAAGCACTGTGCCTTGTACAAGCAGCTACAGAGGGAAAGCTCTTCTCTCTCTGGTCTTGGGTGTGCAGTGCTAGGGCAGGACTGAATCAATACATTAAAACTGATTTAAGTGTATGCTTAAATGTCAAAACGTATTTAAATGTCTTTAGGCTATTGATATTAGACAGCCAGAGGAAACATATTCTATCCATCTGATTCTCTGCAGATGTGCATGAAGTTTATAATCTTTAATTTTTTATTCCAAACACATTAATGTTTCTTACTTCAAAATGACCTGTGTAAACTGTGAAATTTGCTTAAGCTATTAAGAGTAAATCTGTCACACTGACAATTTCAAGCAGTGTCCTTATTGCTAAAAGGGCACATACTGTAAGTTACAGGCTTAATGGCTATTGCTTTTTGCCCTGATGTGCACAAGTACTTTACCTTCACATTTGTTTCCTGATAAGCAATCAATGTACAAAAATAGAAAAGCCGAATGGATTAAGAGACTGGTTCTACCCTGATCTCAGTCTAACAAAAAAAGGGTTGTTGTCATGAGCAGAATCAAATCTACGGCTAGAGGATTTTGTCACCGGTAATTGAATAGAGCAGTATGAAACGGCATCAGGACAAGTACAGCTCCTCTTGTTCCTGAAGGTTAGAGGTCCCACACTTTACTTAAGTCATTGACATGGACATATGCAGGGCACAGGAAATTTATGTGCATCTTCTGTGCTACACAAACATTTGACTGTCTAGCCCTGTAGCTGCAGTTTAAAACCCTGTCCTTTTGACACTTCCACATCAGCTTTCTTTTATCCTTCAGAACAGCATAACTACTCATGAACACAAAAGCAAGTGCATATGTGAGTGTTTGCAGGAGAGCCCTACCCATGTAGACTTGCCTACAATTGACTTTAGGAGGTCACCAAATAACTGTGAGCTTTGCATTTTCCAGATACATGGAATCAGATTAGTGGAAATAGAAAATACAATACTGCCTATCACAAGACATAGACATACCCTGGGGTTTCAGAATTATCTCTCCTCATCTAAATAAAATAGACACAATTCCCTTTTATTGGGGAGACTATGTGTAAAATGTTTCACATGTCTACACTAACCATAATTTGAGAGTAATTTCCTGACCCTTGTCACCATCCCTGCATCAAAGGAACAGAAAGTAGTCCCACATCTGTGAAAGCAGCCTGTTCCTAAAGATTATTCTGCAACACCCACCATAAGGATTACAGAGAAGTATTCAAAAAGAAAACTAAAAGTGAGAGCCATTTTGGAGAGAGCAAATAATCAGGAATATATTATGTGTAAACAAGAGCACAGGAGAATTTAGTTCAAGGGCTGGGAAACAGTTCCTAACAATGAAGACTACTAGAGTGTCAGGAGGGCAAAGTGGTGGAAGAGCTCATCAGCTATGTCACTTAGAGCTGCACAAAACAAAGTACTTGTGGCATGCTGGCTAGAATAATTCGGCATTATCACAGAGAGGGTTAAACAACTGTTGACCCAACAGCTCTCCTCACTGTTTCTCTGGTTCTAAGCATCACATGCTATGTAGGTGGAGAGGTAAGGGTCATTGCTGCAAGAAAAAATTAGCACATGCAGTGGTGTGTCATATGTTACTCTGTATACATTATACAGCTGAAATCTCTGGCAGGAAAACATATGAAGGGCAGATTTGCAGATGACTTTTCTAGTTTTATATGTCACACCAGATAGGTGTGACAGGTTTTTACTCAGGTAAGTGTCTTGTATGAAATTAACAGCTAGCAGCCCGATCCAGTTCTCAATGTAGCCGCAAAGAAAAGCCTGTATTTACTGTATGCGCAGAAAGCCACGTTCTCAAAGGGCAGACTGGAAGTCAGTACTCATCAGGCTTCATAAAGATGCCTTTTACAGAGTGGAAGGGTTTCAAAAGATAATGAAGAGGAGGTGAAATCATTAATAAATTACAAGGACGAGAGAGAACCAAAACATGAGACTAAAGAAGAGTTATAAAGGAAACCTGATCGTGATGAGTGCAAAGCCTGTTAGAGACAGGCAGCTGATAGAAAGGGTACTGCAGCCAGACTGGGGCACTGCATATGCACTATTCCCTGCTCGCTGCATTTCCTTGTAGAGACAGACATCCTCTGTTACTGGTTTGGCTGGCTGCTGGGGCCATTGATAACCATATGAAACCTTGGAGTTGAGTCGAGTGGAGTGCTTTCAGGACAGCTCATAGTGGGATGGAGTCAGGCTGTCTGTCCATTACAGTCCACATCGTGAGCACCTAGGGTTTAATCTAAACAAGGGGCTTATGACTGCAAGTATATCACTATATTGGCGTATCATATTGACTTTCTGATAATGTTCTAAGCCAGTCGGGTAAGAAAGAGAAAGTGCCACTGGGTACAAATTGTGGCATCAATTCTCTGCCAGACTGATCAATTGAATTTATATATTACCTCCAGCTGTGTACTTAAAATCTATAGTTTCACTCCCTCCAGTGCACAGCTCACCGTTTAAGTAATTGCAAATACAAATGAATTTTAAAAGGATTTAGCAGGCTTTAAATTAAAAATGTGTGAACATTGTTATTTTAAGCTCTCTAAATTATTTACTAATATAAGCCAGCTGATTCACTTTTCTCTTCTTTCTGTCTTTGCTTGATTTTTTTGATCCACGAAGCCTCAGTGGAGCTTACCATGCCTCCAATAAACTGCAAACAGTAAAATACTGCTCTATTTTACCCAATTTAAAAAAAAAATAAAAAATTAAAGAATAAAAATCTTCAAATTCAGTCTATAGAATAAGTAGCAAAATATCAGTAGTAGAGGGACTATTAAACCCTGCGTTGGAAACAAGCCACTCATCAGGAGATATAAGGCACACAGATAACTTGCAGAACAAGTCTAAACATTTAAAGATAAGGAAGTGTTTGGGGAATCTGGTTTATTTAGAATAAACCTTTATTTAGAATAAACCAAACCAGGTTGGAAGAGACCTTCAAGATCATTGCGTCCAACCCATCAACCAATCCAACCCACCCAAACAGCTAACCCATGGCACCAAGTACCCCATCAAGTCTCCTCCTGAACACCTCCAATGATGGCGACTCCACCACCTCCCTGGGCAGCACATTCCAATGGGCAATCACTCTCTCTGTATAGAACTTTTCCCTAATATCCAACCTGAACCTCCCCTGGCGCAGCCTGAGACTGTGTCCTCTTGTTCTGGTACTGGGTGCCTGGGAGAAGAGACCATCCTCCGGCTGTCTACAACCTCCCTTCAGGTAGTTGTAGAGAGTGATAAGGTCACCCCTGAGTCTCCTCTTCTCCAGGCTGAGCAACCCCAGCTCCCTCAGTTTACATGGACATCGTATGAAGAGAGGGTTAAAAGTAATACTGCAATCGCTAAAAGGACTCTAGGGTTAAAAAAGACCCCAAAGTAATATACTGTAATACCTAAAAGGGATCTAATTGTAAGACACACTTGCAGTGTCTGATTTACCTTAATCAAACATTGCAGCTGTTTTCTGGTTTGATCACATCTTTTGGATTAATCTGTAAAATACTTGAGTCATAAGATAAACATCACATCAAAGTAACAAATTAGGTCAGTAAACAGTCATCTCTATATTAATTTTTTCTCTCCATATTATATGGCTTAATCCTATTCATTGTAAAAATAATACATAAACTTCTTTAGGGACAATAAGGGAGAAATTCAACGCTATTAAAAACATCTGCGTACAAAAGTTATGACAGGCGACCTCAGTGTGTCTACTCACAGTCAGGTCCAGCGCTGGATCATGGTTTATGTCTCCTTTATATGCCACTATTGATATATGAGCTACAGAATTCGTTAAAAGTAATCCTAAAAGAAGCAGTTAACTCATCTACAATATTAGATTCCCAATTTACAAGGGTATTGCCCATTCCCTGAACAGACAAATGTGATGAAATTCTACTTGTCCTCTTGCTGGGAAAAGGTATAGGTAATTCTATATATGTTTGTCCTCCACATCTTTTTAATTCAATTTATTGAGTGGAAGGAAAAAGAAAAGGAAAAAAAACACCCTAATGTGTAAGGATTATAGCACAGTGCATTAAAACATAATATTGGGAATTTGCAAATAATTGAAGAAAAAGTATTGTTGTGGGAAGCAAATAAAGTTATATTCTCATTATGGTGATAAATATTCAACCACAAAAGAAATGTTTGTCCTCCTTACTATTGCTTTTTCACTCTTATAGTTATAATCTAAGGTAACTTGAGGTTACTTTCTCCCCAAGTAATGGTGTAGTTTCTCTTCAGGTATATCTTCATCAAAGTCAACAGCAGAGAAAGTGAAATGTGTCCAAAGAGCTCTTACCATCAGTGTTAGTTCTGTTTTAAGACTTCTCTGGTTCTGATTATTTTTTTTTTAAGCCTGGAAAACAAGGGGTTTGCATTTGCATCCAATGTATATCATTAGGAAAATGACATTTTACCACAAGTCCAGGTTGAATATAATATAGAAAATAATTTTGCACCACACTGACTGATCTGTATCACTCTAGAGAGGACTTTCTTAATCTACATCTAATCACCGTTACAGTTACCAGGCTACTCACAATTCCAGTTTGAAGAACCAAGGCCTGAGTAAAACCATATACAATATATAAGGTTTACAATTAACACTTCTTTTTTTTTTTCACCCAGAATTTCAATTTATTATTAAAGTGGACAGTGGACCTGAGACTTAAAGACAGGGAAATCCTATTACTTCACCAGTGTTTCCATATTAGAGGACATAGTATCAAGCTGCGCCAGGGGAGGTTCAGACTGAATGTTAGGAAGAAATTCTTCACAGAGAGAATTATTACCCTTTGGAATGTGCTGCCTGGGGAGGTAGTGGAGTTGCCATCACTGGAGGTGTTTAGGAAGGGAATGGATAGGGTGCTTGGTTGCATGGTTTAGTTGATTAGATGGTGTTGGATGATAGGTTGGACTCGATGATCGCAAAGGTCTCTTCCAACATGGTCTATTCTATTCTATGCTATGCTATGCTATGCTATGCTATGCTATGCTATGCTATGCTATGCTATGCTATGCTATGCTATGCTATGTTATGCTATGCTATTCTATATCACAGTCACAAAGCTTAAAGCTGCTGCTTTTCCAACTTGCTGTCATCAGCTTATTCTCTTTGCTCTACTCCCCAGGTCTTTTGAGGCTTCTTCAAGCTACTGAATAGACTACTAATAGCAATTGTGTCAGTTACCTACAGGGTAAGCCATAAGCAACAGTAAGGAGAACAGAAATATTCAGAATCTGAAAGGTTGGGAGGAGGAGGAATAGTTAAAGGAATGCTTTTTTTAAGGCCCAAAGCCACAAATTCAGGGTTTGCTCTTGCTTTCCTGAGTGATTCCGCTATGTGTGAGGAATACCTTTAAGGTTAGTGGGATTCTGAAATCAATAAAAATGACTTACTAATGGTTGAGGGAAATTTTTATACCACAGTGTGAATTTACAAGGTTATTAGCTATTCTGCAACAGCTCTCTCATTCTGCAGTGATGCACCACTTTCAAAATGGAGTGAGATACCCCCAGGAAGATATCACGGAGTGCCTGCATAAGGTTTCCTTTGTGCAAAAGAGTGTCAGATCTGTGTTGCAAGTTGTAGGGCAATCTTTGATGATCTGTAATAAGATGTCACAAGCAGAAACATGTCTATAAATTTAAGTAAGTATTGATTCAAATAACTAAGACAGCTGAATTTTAAAGGTTCTACTGAAGGAAAAAAAAATCAGGATGGGGTTTTGTAAATGTCTTTTTTTTCCCCCCCCCCAATGCTTTGAGATTGAATAACATGTTACTTTTGCTATTAGCACTTAACTGAAAGTAAGGAGTCTTCAATTTAATTGTTGTTCTTTAAATAAAGAATAATGTAGCCCACTGTTACTGAAGGGAGTTTCAATTGCAGTGATTCCATCCCACACACAAAGCCCAAGCAAAAATCCAAACAGCTAAGTATCTTCATCAAGATGCAACAGCAAACAGAACTGTGTATTTCTGTCATGTTACAGGCTACTCTACCTTGTGTCAGAACCAGTCTCATGTTATGTACCTTGACAATAGATGTATTAGGAGTTTTTGTTGGTGAAAACACTACCTTCTTAGATAACTTGACTTCCCTGATTGAATTCCATCCTGACCTATGTAAAACATAGTACAGGTTTAAAGTGATGACTCCATATGCTTAACCTCCTGATATGGAAGCAACTCAACACATTCTTGAGACTTTTAAATTCTCCTCTTTCTTTACTACAAGAACTGCATCAGTATTGCTAGTTCAGGCATGAAATAATTCATCTGTGTTTTCCTTAGAAAAGAGAATTTGTTCAGAGAAAATCTTGAGGAAGCAGGCTGATCTGTCTGGTATTAAAGGCTTGTTTGACACAACAAATTCGCAATAGACACTCAGAAAACAGGAGCCATGCCAGTTAGAATGATAGAAAATCATGTCAAAGAGATAAATGGATCATTAAAGGGAAGGTACTTGAATTTTCATTACAGATCACTACACAATCACTAAAGGTTTTTGAACTTGTCTGGCTTGTTGATCTTGTGTGCTCCTCCTACCTCTAACTATTGTGCCTAATATCCATATTTTCACCTACCTTTTTGAAACCTATGTATTTCATCTTCTGAAGGTATCATTAAAAGCTCTTTGTAACCATTGGAATTCATGAATTTTGATATGCATTGGCCCGAATAGTATAAGAAACTGTTCAGTGAGTGATAATGTGAACATTATACCTAATGATTCAGAATCTGCATGACACAAGTGATGGTATTTTGGTGAACATATGGATTTTAACTAGAGCTTGGCAGCACAGGACCCTTGTTTACTTCAGCATGTTGGGCTGCTGGGGAAACTAAATCAGAGGGATGACTGAATTATTAGTTAGGAGTCTTCTCTTTCTGTAGACTTACAGGTAAAATGCTATTGAAAGCCAAGAGACCTAGTTATAAACAGGAAGCTAGCTTTCCAATTCTTGGGGGTTTTAGTGCTGGAAAATTGGAAGAATAATTTTTGCTGTGCACCTAACTCCTGCAGTGCAATGAAGACTTAAATGCTCAGGACTCAGCTGTCAACTGCTAGGGCCCAAAAACATTGGTCTGATCAAGTGAAATGAACGCTAATTCTCCAGTGTTTCCCGTTCAAGATGAAACATGTTCATTCCTAGGAAAAGCAGAACTGGTGCTTTTTAATGTTGTAGCAAAAGAACAAGAAAAGAGATTGGTAAGGTGTAGATCAAGAAATGCTTTGGATTTCTGCTGAGTTTAAGATGCAGTAACATTTGTGTCGGCAGAGATGTCTCGATTTAACTAAGATAAAATTTTGAGGCAAACTGATATCTTTTGTCATCAGTATGAAAGCACTAGGATAACACAGCAATATTCTGCAGTGTTACTGGAAACTTCCCAGCCTAGAAGAGAGCCTATATCCCTGCCTGTTAACCCCAAGCTCATGGCTCAGCTTAAGAAATAGAACAAATTACCAGAATGTAATAGAAAACAAATTGATTCCCCAGACCAAAACAAACTGTTGTCTCCAGACACAGTCCTCTTACTGCTTCCAGATTTTAAAAGGGATAGTCCTACTTCTATGCAGGGAGTTCTTCTCCTTTTACCTGTCTGTGTCAGCCTGTGGCTGTTACACCACAAAGAGAAGAAAATATAATTTCTCAATAGATCTGTCAGGTACCAGCTTTGCTTTTCAACCCTATATGTACAAATTTGAATGAGCCAAATCACTCAGAGGAACAACTCACATAAATCAAGAGGGAAATCTTGAAAGAGCAAGAGTAGGACATCCTCCTGTGCCAAAAGATGGGTTGGCTGGATGAATAGAGAGATTTGGCTTAAAATTAAGAAAACAATGGAGTCTATGTCCTTCGGAAGCAGGAGCAGGCCACTCAGGGAGACTATAAAGGTATTATGAGAATATGCAGGGAGAAAATTAGAAGTGCCAAAGCCCAACAAGAAATTAATCTGGCTTCAGCTGTTAAAGACAGTAAGTTCTTCTACAAATATATTAGGAATCAAGGAGAGTCTATCCTTTATTGGATGCATGGGGCAACATAATGACCGAGGATGATGAAAAGGCTGAGGTACTGAATGCCTTCTTTGCCTCAGTCTTTAGCAATAAGATCAATTGGTCTTTGAATACTGAACTCCCTATAATGGAAGACAGAGACCAGAACCACAATGAAGCCCCAGTGATACAAGGTCAATGACCTGCTGCACTACTTAAACATACACAAGTCTAAAAGGCCAGATGAGATCTGCCCAAGGGTACTGAGAGAGATGGCTGAAGTGCTCACCTAGCTACTTTCCATCATTTTTCATCACTTCAGGTTAACTGGGGTGGTCTCAGTTGACTGCAGCCTGGCAAATGAGATGTCCATCTACAAGAAGGGCCAGAAGGAGGATCCAGGGAACTACAGGCAGGTCAGTCTGACCTCAGTGCCAAGGAAGTATCATTGAGAAGCTCATCTGGAGTGCCATTACACTGCTCACACAGGACAACCTTGTGATTAAGCCCAGTCAGCATGAGTTCCTGAAAGGCAGGTCCTGACTGACAAACCTGACCTTCTTAATGGATGAGGAAAGGCTGTGGATGTTGCTTTAATTGGATTTGCAGAACATCCTCCTGGAGTAACTGGCTGCCCACAGCGTGGGTGGGTGGACTCTTAAAACTGGCTGGGTAGCTGGGCCCAAGGAGTTGTGGTGCTGAATGGAGTTAAATTCTGGCCATCTGGTCACAACTCATGTTCCCCAAGGCTTGCTGTTGGGGCCAGCTCTCTCTAATATCTTTATCAATGACCTGGATGAGGGGTTTGAGTACACCCTCAGTAAGTTTGCAGACAGCACCAAGTTAGACAAGAATATCGATCTGCTTGAATGTAAGGAGGATCTGTGGAGGGATACGGCCAGGCTGAATCAATAGGATAAGGACAATTGTATGATATTCAGTGGGGTATGTGCTGGTCACAACCATCCCGTTAAATGCTACAGGCTTGTGGGAGAATGGATGTAAAGCTGTCTGATGGAAAAGGAGCTGGGGAGTTAGTCAAGAGTAAGCAGCGTGCCCAAGTGGCCAAGAAAACCAAAAACATCCTGGATTGTATTAGAAATAATGTGGTCAGCAAGACCAAGGAAGTGATTGTCCCTCTGTGCTCAGCACTGGTAAAGCTGCATCTTGAATACTGTATCCAGTTTTTGGTCCCTGACTACAAGAAAGACATTAAAGTTCTGAACAGCCTTCAAAGCTGATGAAGGGCCAAGACAACAACTCCTCTGAGGAGCAACTGAAAGGACTGGGGGTGTTTAGTCTAGAGAAAAGGAGGCTGAGGGGAAACATTATCACTCTCTACAACTACCTGAAAGGAGGTTGCAAAGAGGTGTGGGGGGGGTCTGTCTCTTTTCCCAAGTAACAAGCAACAGTCTGAGAAGAAATTACTTCAGCTTGTGCCAGAAGAGGTTTAGATTGGATATTATTTAAAAATGTCTTCACTGAAAGGATTGTTAAGCCTTGGAAGAGGTTGCCAAAGGAAGTGGTAGAGTCAGCATCTCTTGGAGGCTTTTAAAGACATGTAGATGTGGCACTTTGGGACACTGTTTATTGATGGACTTAGCAGTGCCAGGTGGACAGTTGGATTTGATGAATTTAATGGCCTTTTTCAACCAAAACAATTCTATGTTGTGGGATTCTATCATGAAAATCACATCAAATCAAAACACTTTCATTTTTCTTTTTCTTTCTGGGGAAAGGATTTATTTTTTTCCACTGAATATAGCTGTCTTAGAGTGTTTCAGAAGGTACAGCAAACCAATGACACTAGCAAGAGTTTTCTAGAATCATTTTCTCTTCAGATAAAATACAGACATTTCAGCAAAGAGTAATGTGCACTCAACAGGGGTCAGGCAAATGGTGAATATAGAATTATTCAACTTTGATTAACACATAATCTTTGTTTTCCTTCTAGCACTCTTCCCTGGAACAGACTCAGCTGATGAGTGCAGAGAGGCTGGTGAAATCCAGAGCAGTGCAGCAAATGTCCTTGTACAGCAACGTCTCTGGTGTCAAAGCTGTGAGTTGATCATCATGCATGAGCCTCTGCCTGGAGGAGGAGGAGGAGGAAGTGCCAAGAAGTGCTGGGTCAAAGGTTGAACTGGATGATCTTTGAGGTCTCTTCCAAGCCAATATATCCTATGATTCTGTGAAAAGGTGGGAGGTAGAGGAGAATCCTTAGCTACTGACAACTCCTAACATATAATGTCACTCTACAGGGTATAGTATGTGTTTTGAATAAAGGAAGTGCACTGGAATGAAATAGGTGTTGTCATTAAATTAACACTCCACAATATTCTTAGCCTCTTTATAGTCTGTCCCTAAGCACTGTTTAATGATTAAATTAAAAATCACAATTTGCTGTTAGTGTTTTACCCCGGAAATGTTCATCTTATGGTAGCGGAGCACCTACTACCTGTAGGTACCCAAACTATAGCCGAATATGTGGCTGCTGTCAATGGCAACAGTATGATTTCTGGTTGGCTTCCTTCTATTCCAAGCACATCTTGCACTGCAGCAGCAGCTACATGTCACAGAATCACAGAATCACTATAGTTGCAAAAGACCTTTAAGATCAAGTCCAATCATTCTCTAAGTCCCCCAGAGCTGCTACTTAACCACATCTTTGAGCACCACATCTAGACAGCTTTCAAATACATCCAGAGACAATGATTCAACCACTTCCTTGGGCAGCCTATTCCAGTCTTTGATAACCCTCTCAGTGAAGAAGTTTCTTCTAATATCCAATCTAAACCTTCCCTGGCATAACTTGAAGTAATTTCCTCTTGTCCTGTCACTTGTTGCATGTTAGAAGAGACCAACACCCACCTCATTCCAAATTCCTTTTGACATAGCTGTAGAGAGCAAGAAAGTACCCCCTCATCCTTCTTTTCCTCAGACTAGGCAACTGTACCTGCCTCAACCACTCTTCATAGGAAGGACGTTGACTTGCTGGAACGAGTTCAGAGAAGGGCAATGAAATTGGTGAGGGGTTTGGAACACAAGCTCTATGAGGAGAGGCTGAGGGAGCTGGGGCTGCTTAGCCTGCAGAAGAGGAGGCTCAGGGGTGACCTTATTGCTCTCTACAACGACCTGAAGGGGGGTTGTAAACAGGCAGAGGTTGGTCTCTTCTCCCAGGCAGCCAGCACCAGAACAAGAGGACACAGTCTCAGGCTGCGCCAGGGGAAGTTCAGGCTGGAGGTCAGGAGGAAGTTTTACACAGAGAGAGTGATTGCCCATTGGAATGGGCTGCCCAGGGAGGTGGTGGAGTCGCCATCACTGGAGGTGTTCAGGAGGAGACTTGACAGGGTGCTTGGTTACATGGGTTAGTTGATTAGGTGGTGTTGGATGATAGGTTGGATGCGATGATCTTGAAGGTCTCTTCCAACCTGGTTTATTCTATTCTATTCTATTCTATTCTATTCTATTCTATTCTATTCTATTCTATTCTATTCTATTCTATTCTATTCTATTCTATTCTATAAGACTTGTTCTCAAGCTTCATTGCCCTTCTCTGGACATGCTCCAGCACCTCAGTGTCTCTCACATTGTGGTGCACAAAACTGAACACAGTACTCAAGGTGTGGTCTCACCAATATTGAGTACAGTGGGACAATCACCTCTCTAGACCTACTGGCCACACTGTTGCTGATGCAGGCCAGAATGCCTTTGGGCTGCTTGGACACCTAGGCACACTGATGGCTCATGTTCTGCCATCTGTCAACTATCACCCCCAGGTCCTTTGCTGAGAAGTTTTCCTGCCATTCGGCTCCAAG
Source organism: Melanerpes formicivorus (assembly GCF_026170545.1). Classification (NCBI taxonomy): domain Eukaryota; kingdom Metazoa; phylum Chordata; class Aves; order Piciformes; family Picidae; genus Melanerpes; species Melanerpes formicivorus. Next base: position 5,854,283 of record NW_027142360.1, on the reverse strand, counting down.
CCTGTAGAATTTTATAGGGTTGTTGTGACCCAAGCACAGGACCCAGCACTTGGCCTTATTACAGCCCTTGTGATTGGCATCAGCCCATTGATCCATCCTGTCCAGGTCCCTCTGAAGAGCCTCCCTGCCGTCCAGGAGATCAACACTCCCATACCTACCATCAGCACTAGCATATTTACTCCTACTGAAAAATAGAGAGAGTTAATTAAAGCATTTAGAATTGAGTGAAAATCAAAAATAGAGAAGGAAAATTGCCTAACAAACAAAATAATAAAGGTGATAACAAAGACACTCTTTCTATACATTTACTCTAGATCAGTTTTTACTCTGATAGTTTCAGGTAGACTACCTGCACAATGAAAACTGGGTGATGCTGGCCTTGGATGTGTCTTAACTAGGGGGAGAGGGGGGGGAAATGTAGTATAGCTGCTTAGCACTTTTATGTACTTTGCAGCTGCAGATCCCAAAGTGTTTATAAAGCTCCAGAAATACAATTATCTCTATTCCATAGCCAAGGAAATTGAAAGACCAAATTAAGTAGTTTGCTATGGGCCACGCAGTGAATCATTTGAAGAGCCAAATTGTTACTGTAAATCTCCACACCTAGGCAATGATTATGCTGCTATGACTCAGACAAGATATTATTCTAGAACATCAACTGCTGCTGCATAACCAGTGTCACACAGTGGCTCCTACACATTCTTCATTATGTTCAGCTGCATGCAGGACTTTTTAACCTGTCTCCATTTTGCTCAGCAAGAAAATAGCTGCTCTTCAGAATTTCCCCAAACATTTCTTTTAAAGAGGCAGCTAGTTTTCCACAGCTTGCAGCTTCTTCCTAAAAGAGCTAAAAACAGTGTTTGACAGTTTAACTTCAATTTGCCAGATAGCTGGAGTCCAGACTCAGCAAAACAAGTTACCCCTGTGTTTAAGGGCTAACTTTCCCTGCTCATCCAACTGTGGATCTGAGATCAAAGACTAGGAGACTCTACTGTAACTGTGCTAGCATCTGTGTTCTGAAGCACAGGAGAATATTGTGATTTTCTGGGAGCTGCAAGGTACACTATTTTGGAGACATATTTTGAACTCACTTGAAGTGGGGTGTCCCTGCCCATGGCAGGGGGGTTGGAACTAGATGATCCTTGTGGTCCCTTCCAACCCTGAATGAAACTATGAAAACTATGAAACTATGAAACTATGAAGCATGGACAAGTCCCATCATTTCTGACTGTATGGTCTAAGTTCTGCTGTGGTTGGTATAGCTCTGTAATCTTTTACAAGAAGATGGGAACAAGTTTTGCCTGCAGTTCAAGCTAATGAGAAACTATGATTAGTATGGCTCCAAGTCAGCTACAAATTTCAATTTGATGAAAGCTTATGAACTTGGGCTTTTTGCTTCCCATTTCCTCACAGCTTCTAGTTTGGATGAACTTGTGTTTGGCTTCAGAAGAATATGGAGGCCATAAAGACTTGTCTTGAAGACAGATGGCTCCCTGATCACACCAAAGAAAGGATACACTGTTAAACACAAACTATATTCTAGGCCTGCCTCTCCTCTAGCATTGGTCTTTCATTTGAGTGACTCCAGTAATGTTCAAAGACGTTTAATGGAGTTTAGCTCAGAAACACTGTCAAAGCCTGTCCTCACGTAGATAACAGGTGAACACTAAAATTTGTCCACTCTCATGGGTTTTGAACATTTTCCCTTTGTAACAGCTAAACACTGGCTGTCTGTACACACATTACAAAAATTTTGTGGATGGTTCTGCAACTCTCCAGTAACATCAGATACTGGAATTCCTAGAAGCTCCTATGAGTCTTCTGCTAACAGAAGCATCCACATGAAGTACCTTCCATCCCGACAAACAAGATTATGCCTTTAAGACACAACATTTCTTCCTTTTAAACAATGAAGTAGTCATTTTTCTGTCAATACACTGTACAGTTTCAAAAAGAGATATTAAACATATCCAGAACCTGTCTCATATCTTATTATTTCAAGTCTTCATTGTGATTTTACTAAAATCTTCCTATGCCGTTCCCATATGTCAACCATATCTGTTTGACCATTTGCCTTCTCCCTTTGGTTAGAGATGAATCTATCATTCCCAATTCCAACTTCATGAGACCTGCAGCATCCACAGCTCTGAATTCTACCACAGAACTGCTGTAGGCTGAACATGAGCCTGCAGTGTGCACAGGCAGCCAAGAAGGCCAATGGCATCCTGGCATGCATCAGGAACAGTGTGGCCAGCAGGAGCAGAGAGGTCATTCTGCCCCTGTACACTGCACTGGTTAGGCCACACCTTGAGTCCTGTGTCCAGTTCTGGGCCCCTCAGTTTAGGAAAGACGTTGACTTGCTGGAACATGTCCAGAGAAGGGCAACAAAGCTGGGGAGGGGTATGGAACACAAGCCCTGTGAGGAGAGGCTGAGGGAGCTGGGGTTGCTTAGCCTGGAGAAGAGGAGGCTCAGGGGAGACCTTATTGCTCTCTACAACTACCTGAAGGGAGGTTGTAGACAGGTGGGGGCTGGTCTCTTCCCCCAGGCAACCATCACCAGAACAAGAGGACGCAGTCTCAAGCTGCACCAGGGGAGGTTCAGACTGGATGTTAGGAAGAAGTTCTACAGAGAGGGAGTGATTGCCCATTGGAATGGGCTGCCTGGGGAGGTGGTGGAGTCACCATCATTGGAGGTGCTCAGGAGGAGATTTGATAGGGTGCTTGGTTGCATGGTTTACTTGATTAGATGGTGTTGGATAATAGGTTGGACGTGATGATCTTGAAGGTCTCTTCCAACCTGGTCTGGTCTATTCTATTCTATTCTAGCAGTAAAACCAGGACATGTTGACAGCATTGCAAAACATTCCTCTAAGGATTTGCCCAACCAAAGCCTGAACACTTCTGCTATAGTTTTAGTCCACAAATTATTTCCACAAGTGTTTTTTTTTTCTTTGCACAGATTGATACACTCCAAGACTAGAAAAAAATCCTGTTATGGTCAGGTCTGACCATTGGCATGCATAGGTAATATAATATTTTTCAGAAGGCCTCTTTTGGAGAGATATGAGATCTTGTTTTAAAGATGCCAGCCTGTGATGAGTCTACTAGTTCCTTCAACAAACTCTTCTAATAGTTAATTACAGAAAGTTACATCTTTTGCCAGGTCAATGTGCTGAATACATCTACAAAGGGGAGGGGGACAAAAATAAAAAAGCCTCATCTGCCAAGTCTCTACCTTTTCACATAGATACAGACCCAGATCCATAAGGTACATCACACTCTTAGGCTCATATACCGGTGTCTAGAACAATGTAGTGATCCTCCTTCCTGCTTTGGCCACTTGTTTATCTCCATATTCTTTCTCAAGGGGAGGTCCAACAGGTGGACACAGTCCAGTGTTTGTGACTTGGAGAGGGACCTGAGGGTATTGGTCATCTAAATATGAGTAAGCAGTGTGCTCAGGTGGCCAAGATAGCTAATGGCATCCTGGCTTGGATTAGAAAAACAGTGACCAGCAGGAGCAGGGAGGTGATCATTCCCCTGTACTCAGCACTGGTGAGGCCACATCTTGAGTACTGTGATCAGTTCTGGGCCCTTCACTACAAGAAGGACACTAGGGGGGCTGGAGCATGTCAAGAGAAGGGCAACGAGGCTGGTGAAGGGCCTGGAGCACCTGGCCTGCAAGGAGTGTATGAGGGAGCTGGGGGTGGTCAGGCTGGAGAAGAGGAGGCTGAGGGGAGACCTCATTGCTCTCTACAGCTACCTGCAGGGAGGTTGGAGCAAGGAGGGGGCAGGCTTTCCTCCTTGGTGACAAGTGACAAGACCAGAGGAAATGGTTTAAAGCTGTGCCAGGGGAGGTTCAGGCTGGATGTTAGGAAATGTTTTCACAGAGAGGGTTATCAAACATTGGAATGGTCTGCCCGGGGCAGTGGTGGAGTCACCATCTATGGAGGTGTTTAAGCAATGTGCAGACCTGGCATCTAGAGACATGGTTTGACCTTGCAGTGCTGGGTCAAGGGTTGGACTGGATAAGCTTTCAGGTCCCTTGCAATGGAATGTATTCTGTGTGACCTTGTGTGGTTGTTAAGCTTCTCTAAGAATCAATTGCAGTGAGAGCTCATGTTGTAAAAATTTCTGAAGGCACATCGATGCCCTTTTCTGAGCCACTATTTTCAGAGCTAGTCTCCCTAAGTGTTCCTCCTTAATGTATTCAGTTTTGGCTGTGTTTAAACATATTATGCCCAGGCAACTCAAATCAGTTTATAAAAATAGCTCACACACCAGGCAACTCAAATCAGCTTATAAAAGTAGTTCATCTTTCTTACTAGTATGTGTTATCCAAATTTGTTTTCACCAAAACCTTACCTAAATGTTGGCAAAAATATTGAACAGCACTGGATCAAACCTTGATCCACAGTCAGCATCACCAGCTATGTTGTAACTCACTGATGTTTCCTTATTAACAGCTCCACTTTAAAATCTGTGACTAGGGCAGTTTTAAATCCAGTTAATGTGACTTTTTAATCCTGTATACTGCAAGTTGTTCTAGATTGCTTGGGGCCCTTATTTGTTTGCTTGCTTCTTAAGAGGATGGTGTATATTCCTAAAGAAAGCAACTTGGAGAAAGCCTAAAATACGATAAAGACTATTGGCAGCACTGTGCTTGTGTCAGTCTAAGGAGCATCCTACACTGTAAGTAGAGATGAGAAAAGTTTGGTGTTTGTTCAGTGAGGCTTGCTTTGTATTGTGTGGTAGGCAGAGGTATTCCACTAGTCTCCCACAGAAGGGATGTTAGGTGCATTAAAAACAACTGGGCAGGATTGATACCTCCACTTTCCACATTTTGATAAGGTGGGTAAATTTAGTTTCTTAGCTAGTTCCTTTAAGACTCTCAGATCTAAAATAATCTAAGCCTGTTGGTATGAATATGTTCCATTTTAGCAGTTGCTGCCTTACCTCTTTCTTTGTTACAGATGGCAAACTTTCATTTCCATCCATAACATCATATGGGACGGATACATCCTCCTGCTTCATTCCAAGTGCAGAACAGAAATATTTATTAAATATTTCTGCCTTTTCTGCATCATTATTTATGATTTCCACCATCTGCATCTTCACTGGAACTATGTTTGACCTAAGATTCTTTTTGATGCTAAAATGTTTTTAAATTGCCTTCGTGTTGTTTTTAACCATATTGGCCATTGATGTTTAACAAAGTTGTTAATTTCTTCCATGAGTTACTTAGGAGTCTCAGCATATAACTTATTCTCTCTTTTATCCATTCTTGATACTTTATTATTTCAATGTGTTTTAATCAGGAACTTTGACTACTGTACAATTTTGTGTGCAAGTTTATCTCCTTGAACAATTCCCAGGATTCATTAATGCTTCCTAATTAAAATCTACGCTCTTGCTCAGCTATGCTAACTGATTCAAGCTTGGATAAACTGGCCCTCTAGCACATCTAAGTATGCTTATTTGGTGTTATGCACAGCTCATATTGATAGAGTAAATATAAGCAGGTTGTGATCACTAGTCATAGAATTGTTAGGGTTGGAAGGGACCTCAAGGATCATCTAGTTCCAATCCCACTGCCATGGGCAGGGACACCTTACGCTACATCAGGTTACTCAGAGACACATCCAGCCTGGCTGCAAAAACCTCCAGGGATGAGGCTTCCACCACCTCCCTGGGCAACCTCTTCCAATGTCTCACCACCTTCACGGGGAAGAACTTCTTCCTAACATCCAATCTGAATCTACCCATTTCTAGTTTTATTCCATTCCCCCCTAGTCCTATCCTACCTGACACCCTAAAAAGACCCTTCCCAGCTTTTTTGCCAGCCCCCTTAAGATACTGGAAGGCTACAAATAAGGTCTCCTTGGAGCCTTCTCTTCTCCAGACTGAACAGCCCCAACTCCCTCAGTCTGTCCTCATAGGAGAGGAGCTCCAACTCTCTAATCATCCTCCTGGCCATTCTCTGGACACACTTCAGCATGTCCAGATCTATCCTGTAATAGAAGCACCAGAACTGGATGCAGTACTCCTTGTGGGGTCTCACCAGAGCAGAGTAGAGGGGGAGAATCACCTCCCTTGAGCTGCTGGCTGTGATTCCTTAGTCCTTAACTTCTTGCTTGATAGTCACTGGGGGACAACACTTATCTCTTTGACCATCAGAGTGATGTTCAGTTTTGAGCTTCTTTATAAAACAATGAATCCCTACACGCTGAGATTTTCTGCTATTCTTAGGAGCTTTAGGGAATTCTGACATCAGCAAACAGAAATCTCAGAAAATATTCCTTATCTTAAACTTCAATATGACAATAGTGGGATTTTTTCCTCCCCAAAATTGAAAGACAGATGTGGAAAGAACAGCACATCTGACTATCTACAAGGTTGTTTTTTCTCTGCAATGTAGACAGATATCCTACCTATAGACATATCTTGACCCAGTAGTACTAAGTTCCTATTAGTTGATTGCATTTGACTCTTCAGCATGTGGCATATTTGATGCAACAGTCCATCTACAATCCTTTTTCCTAAGTTATTAAGAGGATTAAAAAAATTAACCCCTCTCAGCACTATGACATCTTGCAAAATTTCAGAAATAACAGAATAAGAGGACACAGTGTCAAGCTGTGCCAGGGGAAGTTTAGGCTCCAGGTGACGAGAAAGTTCTTCATTGAGTCATTAGCCATTGGAATGTGCTGCCCAGGGAGGTGTTACAATCACCATCCCTGGAGGTGTTCAAGAGGGGACTGGATGTGGCACTTGGTGCCATGGTTTAGTCATGAGGTCTGTGGTGACAGGTTGGACTTGATGATCTTTGAGGTCTCTTCCAACCTTGGTGATTCTGTATAACATTTCTCCTCATCTATAATTACTGCCTCTGCTAACATTACCAAGATGCTTGAATATTGGTTTTTAATATTTTTTGCAATGCAGTATGTCCCTTATCACTTGATTTTGTGGCATGTCTCATGTCCTGGTTGTAATTCACACACATAGGGAAGTGCAAACACACAAGTACACATTTGCCACTATTTCCTTTTATTGTTACTAAGCTCCTCAGTAGAAGGCACTTGTAGCAGTTTTTCAGTAACTGTTTTGGCTCTCAGTGAGACGGTCAACAGAAATCATTAACAGCCTGTCAGATGATGCCTGACAAGATATTACTACCAGCTTACATCCTGCTAACTTAAATCTCACCTAGGCTTGGCTTCAAATTCTTCATCTTTGATCTAGAAAAACAGAAAAATGTCAGTTGTCCTCCTCCCTTGAAATGTCCTTCAAGTTCTTCCTAGCCTGGTGTCAAGGAAGCTGTCAAGAAGGACTACATTTTACTGTCCAGCTCAGGATGATTTCCCAGGCTTTTTCAAGGTTTCCTTAGGCTGAACCACCCTCTAGTTCTGTTTACAAATGATAATCCAAATGTGATTTCTAACAGTTAGTCAAACCATGCAAAGAAATAAAACCACTTCCTTTACAACAGGGCATTATCTTGCAGGTGAAACAATCAACTATAAATAGATAATGTATGACATAACTGCCCTGTGAAACAGTTTGCAGGCAATGTGTAGACTGAAATTCCTTGCCTAAACTATTAATCAAATAACTTCAAGTGATGAACAAAAGAATTCTTGTCGGCACTTGGATAATTTGCAAATAGGAGAGAAAAAAAACAGAAATAGATTTGTCAAATTAATTATTCATTACAAAGAGTTCAACCAGATCTATCCCTTTTTATCATTTACATTGGTTTTAAATTCTTAAAGTGGTTTGGGAACCTTAAAGAGTAAAATTTGCTATAAATGCTTAATGCAATGATCATTTATATATGGCACTGTAAATGTACAAACATACTTAACTTATCATTGAATTAGGCAGTGAAGACCAGAGGAGAGTAGTTACTATACCTTTAACTTTCAAAAAAGGGAGCAAGCCTGGACTTTGCAGACAGACTGAAGTATGAACTGGATGAATACTGTTTGAAGATTACTGCTGGAAGTGACCTTCACCACTACCCATTGGTGTGGTGTCCATACCAGGGCAATGAAACAACACTGACCATGCTCACAAGATATTGGGGCATGGAAGGGATCTTAGGAGACCATTGAGTCCAACCCCCCTACCAGAGCAGGACCATAGAATCCAGCACAGCTCACACAGGAACACATCCAGACAGGGCTTGAAAGTCTCCAGAGAAGGAGATGCCACAGCCTCTCCAGGCAGCCTGTTCTAGTGCTCTGTGACCCTCACAATGAAGAATTTCTTCCTCATATTGAGGTGAAACCTCCTGTGCTGTAGTTTATATCCACTGCCCCTAGTCCTATCCCAGGTTGCAGCACACAGCCCTTCACTCTTTATAGCCCTTCGGCAGCAGCTATGGAGAGAGTCAGGGCAGCATGGATTTGGTACTGAGTCACCTCCTTTGCCACCCATAGCACACTCCCCAGTTCCTGGCCCACAGTAGGGGCACAATTTCTGCAAATGTTCATCTGCAGTTCAATGTTGAAAGAGTTTGATATTTAGTTTTGATTTGGGGGTTCTTTTGATTTGCCTTTGTTTTTAAAGAACCTTTCAAGTTTTGACCCAAACCAATGATACTTGGCTTGCTGGAACAAAGAGGTTCACATATTGTTGAACACAGAAACAAACCAATGAATATGTGAATACATTGCTTAGCTCAGTCAGTGTGGTTTGAGGTGGGATTTGGGTTTTCTAAAATATCACAGCTTTCTGACAACTGGAGTAATATCAAATGTGTCAGAACAGCCCAGATTGTATCACAGTATCACAGTATCACAGTATAACTTAGGTTGGAAAGGACCTCGAGGATCACTGAGTCCAACTTATCAACACAGACCCCATGACTAGACCATGGCACCAAGTGCCACGTCCAACCTCCTCTTGAACACCTCCAGGGTCGATGACTCAACCACCTCCCTGGGCAACCCGTTCCAATGACAAACGACTCGCTCGGTGAAGAACTTTCTCCTCACCTCGAGTCTAAACCTCCCCTGGCGCAGCTTGAGACTGTGTCCCCTTGTTCTGGTGCTGGTTGCCTGGGAGAAGAGGCCAGTTCAGTTCTGGGCCCCTCAGTTCAAGAAGAACCTCAGTGAACTGCTTGAAAGAGTCCAGCACAGAGCCACAAGGATGATTAAGGGAATGGAACATTTTCCTTACAAAGAGACTGAGGGAGCTGAGGCTCTTTAGCTTGAAGAAGAAAAGATTAAAGGGTGAACTCAACATTTATAAAGACGGAAAGTTTGACTGCCAAGAGGATGGAGCTAGGCTCTGCTTGGTGATGCCCAAAGACATGACAAGGGGCAATGGGTAGAAGTTGAGGCATAGGAAGTTCCATGGAAACATGAAGAATTTTTTTTTTCCCTATGAAGGTGACAGAACACTGGAACAGGCTGCCCAGGGGGATTGCGGAGTCTCCCTCTTTGGAGATATTCAAAACACACCTGGATGTGTTCCTGGGTGATCTGCGCTAGGTGATCCTGCTCTGGCAGGGAGGTTGGACTGGATGATCTTTCGAGGTCCCTTCCAGACCCTAACATTCTGTGATTCTCTGATTCTGTGATACCTGTCCATAGTATACAGCATCAAATCCCTAAGTCAATCCTATTGAAATCATACAAAAGCTTGCACTGTACAGTTCACGTGTTACTGCAATCAAAATTACTTGCTAAATGTACAAGATTAAATGTGTTTAGAGAGGTTTAGGGGAGGGGGGTGGGAGAGTGTATTTTTTGCTTTGTGTTGTATTTTTACAGCCTGGGCACTTGGCAGAAAGGACTGGTTCTAAGTCTGAGTAAATCTGACATAAAATCAGCCTGAGGAAATAAATATGAAACACTATGAGGTCTTGCTTACCACCACTTTTTAAAAGCTCTTTCTGCATTCAGCATGCCACATGTCTTCACCACTTGTGTTATACTGTGCAGGCAATGCAATATCAAAATTACTTTTAATGAGAAAAAGCCCTGTATTTTAGGGTTGAACATCTGTTATCTTTCCAGACAGTAAGTACTCAATTCAATATTTGGGTGAATAATTTGCAAATTCAATGCATAGAAAATGTTGTACCAGTGCTAAGGTTAATTCATTTTTTTTTTTCCTGGGATGTTTTGTAGCCAAATGGAAACCAAATGTCCTCATACATTACTTCACACCCTCTTACTTCTCTGAGAAACTAAACAGTGTGTTAGACAGTGCCAAAGGGTCTGAAGATAACATGAGATAAAACCAGAGGTATGAATAAAGAAGGAAAGAGGAAAATGTTTGAGATGTTAGTCTACAAAATGCACTTTTTGGTTCGGTACAGCAGAAATAAAGTAGCAAAAAAAGTAAAATAAAAAAAAAAATCAAAGGTATAGTAATGAGAGGTACCACTGTGAATTTATTTATTGTTGCAACAGCAGCTAGTAACCTAGTTTCACAAAGAGAACAGTGCAATATCTTACTCATTGTGTTAGATAGGAAGCTTTCACAAGTCTTTTAAACTGGAAGAAAACGTTCTCAAATGCTTCCCTGAGCAGTCTGCTCCAATGCTTGTTAACCCATTCTGTGAAGAAGCTTTTCTTAATACCCAGCCTGAACCTCCCCTGGCACAACTTGAGCTTGTTTCTTCTTGTCCTGACACTTGTTGCATGTGAGAAGAGATTGACTCCCACCTCACTCCAGCCTCCTCTCAGGCAGTTGTAGAGGGCAATGAGGTCTACCCTCAGCCTCTTCTTCTGAAGACTAAACAGCTCCAGTTCCCTCAGCCATTCCTCAAAAGACTTGTGCAGAGGGCCCTTCAACAGCTTATTTACTCTTCTTTGGACATGCTCCAGCACCTCAATGTCTTTGTAATCTCCTGGATCCTCCTCCCAGCCCTTCTTGTAGAAGGGTGTCACATTTGCTAACCTTCAGTCTTCTGGGACCTCACAGATAACCAGGACTGCTGAAAATAAAATAAAAGAAAAAAAATCACATAGAGTGGCTTAGCTAGCACTTCTACCAGCTCCTTCAGCACTTTTGGGTGGATCCCATTTAGTGTCATAGACTGTTTTGTGCCTAAATGATGTAGCAGGTCTCTAACCATCTCTTCTTGAAGCATGGGGACCTCATTCCCTGCCCCTTCCCTGCCTTTTAGCTCAGTGGGTTGAGTACCTGGAAAACTAGTAAAGACTGAGGCAAAAAAGTCATGAAGTACCTCTCCTCACCTTTTCTCATTGGGTTTTCTCCCTTGTCCATTAAAGGATAGAGATTCTCCTTAACTCTCCTTCTGCTGTTGATGTCTTTACAGAAAAAAAAAAAAAAGAAATAATATTATCCTCCACAGCAGCACCCAGATTAAATTCAAGCTGGGCTTTGGTTCTTCTAATTTTCTCCCTACAGTATCAGACCACATCTTTATAGTCCCCTCTGAGTGGCCTGCCCCTCTTCCAAAGGCATAAACTCTCCTCTTGCTCCTAAGCTTAAGCCAAAGTTGAGTCATGAAGGTCTCCTTCCTCACCATACACTTAAGCTGCAGTCTGTGGCTTCATGTGTTTGGTGTTTAACACAAAAATGCACCTGTAGGCTTTGTACTTCTAGTGGCACCATTTTATGATGTTTCTAATGTAGCTAACCTGTTACTTTGCATTGCTAAGTGAGTAGTGCATGAAATAATTCAGTAGTATCTGGCATCATGTGCTCTTCAGAAGCTTAATAGGGAGTCAGTGGCTGCTTGTGTGTGGTCTCCTTGCTCCCTGGTCTAGTAGTTTGGCTGTAGTAAATGGGATTAGTCTGCAAGAAAAACATGCTTACTTTTCTACATATACTTCTGATAATTAAATATTAACAAACATATTGTAGCAGAGCCCAGTGGAAGTTGTTCAGTGGCCTTTGCAGGAGTCTTCACAATTTAACATCTGAAGACCTCAAATTTCATTAACAGCAAAATTAAGCTGAAGGATAGTACAGGGGTTCAAGAACTGTCTAAGTTATTCTCTCTTTCCCTCCCTGTACCTATTACACACAATACAGGAAGTTACCAGAGGATTCAAGAGTAAAAACTAAGCCTGAACCCCCAGGGCTGGATTGGAAGACCCAAACATTTCCACCCTCTTAATCTGTGCCTGGCTCATGATCATCTATTAGCTCTTCACAGTGAAGATCGAGGGCATGAGAGGGGGCAGGAGAAGGGAGAAGTGCTTAGCAGCTCACCTGCAGTTCTACAAACTTCATTAAGGAGAAAAGTCCTTCCTCTCAACAGGTTACCTAGGCTTTCCTGAACACTTAATTTCCCTCTTTTTTATTGGGTTTCTTGCTTCAAGGAATCTCCCTGGAACAGACTTACATGTGATAAACTGTCACTGATGGTTAAAAGCTATGTCATCATTGACCTTATGAACAACATCATTATTCACAGCTAACTGGTTCCTGGGTATGAAAAAGCCTTTTGTCCCTATAGAAAAATTGAGATTATAACAGTTTATCCAGAAATAAAGCCCAGAATCACAGAACCTTAAGGGTTGGAAGGGACCTCAAAAGATCATCCAGTCCAACCCCTTGCCAGAGCAGGCTCACCTAGAGCAGGTCACACAGGAACACATCCAGGCAGGTTTTGAATGCCTAGAGGACACTCCACAACTGCTCTGGACAGCCCATTCCAGTATTTTGTCACCCTCATGATGAAAAAGTTCTTCCTTATGCTCCCCACAAACAAGAAGTATCTACTGCAATGCTACCTTTGCATTACTGATGACTCAGCATCTAGCTAGCACATTACTTAATTGCAACATGTTAAAGCATAGACTCCCATACATTTCCAATGTACACTCTAAACTTTCATAGCTATAATGGTGTGCAGCATTTGTGTTGATGCACTGGCTTGGGAACAACAAAATACAAGTGTCGTGATCATTGCTCCAGATAAAACCAGCCACTCTAATAAGGCTGAATGTAGGGACAAAGTTGCTGCCCGTCATCTGCCGGTTCTCAAATTGGTCAGAGCAACTTTCATCATCCCCTCTGAAATTACACCTCTGGTTTTAATTAAAACAAAGAGTGTTTCATTAAGAAAATCCATGTGAACATTTCACGGTTCTTTAATGCAGACCACCAAATGGCATCAAATGCTCTGCATGTTTTTATCTTGAAGTCTTCAATCCTCCTTAGTGCATGGTAATACACAGCTCTGGCAGCTTTTCTATACCATTTCAAGCACATAAACAGATCCAAATTTCACATATACAAAACCTTTGGAAGGAACAAGACAAGCATCCTATTTCAGACCATCCCTTTTTTTAGCAGTGGCTACCCACCCTTTTAACACTGCAAGAGAAAGCTGAAGGCAGAATCAGGAGTCCTTGCTGTTATGTTTGTTACAAGTATCTTCTAATATTCAAAGATTTGCTCCCCAGAGTGTTGAAAACTGGGTGAGGGGGGAAGGAAGAGTAGCAGCATCACTTCTCTAAATGAACAGAGCATCTGAGAAACTTTCTTGGACAACATAATTTGGATGTTTTCAACATCACTTATTTTATTTCACAACAAACTTACATTTTATCACATGATTGCTTTCCCAATTATGCTGCAGAATAAAAGGCATCATCAAATAGTTTAATAGGTGCAGAGGAAAATGTAGTTTTGTTCGTCAAATGATGCAGAAAATAACGTGACAACGACAACAAAAAAATTCTCTGAGTTGGGATGGGAAATTACTGCTATGGAGTTGTTTGTCCTGTATCTCCTCAGTGGAAGGAAAGGACAGAGGGCCCCAAGGTTTGATTATTATTTTGCTGATAAAAGTGTACACTGGGATAAAGGGAAGATTTCCTCTTCCAAGCAGGGTCTGCAGTCCTTCTGGTGAGTGTGTAATCTCGACAGTTAAAAGACAAATCACATTTATCCATAAAAACAGAAGTCCATGCTTAGGCTGCAGGGTAGGAGATTTAGGGAGAGAGACTGACAGTTTTTCCTTAGAAAACTGTTTGTATTTTCCCTGCAATCTACTCAGACATATACTAATAGAATTTTAAAAGGTCTGTACACATCCACCGGTGCTCAGATCGCATGTTGATAAGTACCTCCTGGTGATTTCCAGATCTCTGTCTCAGGTGTGGGCCAGTGATTACTTCTATCTGCCTGGCAATACAAAGCACTAATCTGTCTTAAAATAAAGGCCCTGAAGAGCAAGAGGGGTAGCAAGCAGTGGATCGTGGTTGCATGCCGCAGTATTCTTATGAGGGCTTGCATCCAGGTCGCGTAGTGCAGGTATGTATTATTTATAGCCCTCTCTCTCCATGATTACCTCCAGTTAACTTGAAGCCTTTTTAAAACAAAGGTTGCTCTAACCCTGCTTGCCATTGGTGTGAGGCCCTCCTCAGTCCCGCTCTCCCCCACCAGTGTAAGCAGACATAGCAGCCCTCGGTCTAATTAGCTGTCTTTAAGGCAGGACTAAGTGGGCTCAGTGGGGGGAAGAGGCTTTCTCGGGCCCCTTCAAGCTTTTCCTTGGTGCTGGCAGCCAGAGCTCAGGCAGCCTCCAAGAGGCACTGCAAACTCACTGACATTATGTCCACGGGTTATCATTATCATCTTTTTTTAAAAAACTTGATCGATCGCTCCCGACCACAATGATGCTTCAGGGCATCTCTCTCTCTGCTGGGGAGTGATTGACCATTGGGTATCATTAAAGAGGGGAGGTGAGGGGAGGGAGTGAGGGGAGGGGAGGGAGGCAAGGGGAAAGACAGAGATGGCTGCAGTAGCAGCTCTGACTCCAGCTCCTCCTTGCACACACCTCTCCCTCCTGGACGCGGCTGACCTTTCACTCGGGAGCCAGCTGGAGCAAGGAGAGATTTAATTGAATGGCTTCCTCAGATGTGTTTGGGGTTTGGGTGATGGAAGAGGAGGATACAGCAATGAGAAGAGGGAAAAGAAAAAAAAATAAAGGAAAAGGGAAAAGCCAACAACTTTGGATGACCTTCAAAGGCTAATTGCTTGGCTTTTCCCAGGCCTTCACCAGCCTTCAGCTCACATGGGGACCCTGGAGTTGGCAGCACCAGAGCTGTCCTTCCTCAGGCACTGGCACCTCCACTGCAGCAGCCCTCACTGCCCCAGATTTCCTCACCACTCTCCCAGTGCAACTGATTGCAGATGAGCCAAAACAGCCAGCTCTACTCCTACTGGGTGATGCCACACAGGTGGGCAAGGGTTACCCTAATTTCCCAGGCCACCTCATTCATCAGAGAAAGGTCTTGGGAAGGGTGGGGGAAGGACCAAGTACCCCTCTGAAAGAATGCATAAATGTGAAAAAATGCACATAGATATTTTCTCTTCTTTTTATAATCCCTCTTTTTTTTGGTTTTGAGTACAAAAATGGACAACAAAACAAACCCAGCCAGAGAAACCTGGACCCTATTCTGTCACTCTTTTGCCCTCATCACCCATTTACTCAGGTTTTTCTTCTTTGTTTGTCCCTGAGATGCTGCATCTCAGTAGTGCAACCCACGTGCTGCCTCCTCCTCCTCCCCTACTTTCCTCCCCCTCTCCACACACGTCCCCCTCAATCCAAGCTCCCCCCTTTCCATTTTAACATAACTAAAAAGGAATGAACAGATCTCAGCTGAGTTAAATGGGTGACAAGGGAGATGGAAAGAAGGAAATTCATCCCTTCTTGTCTTTGAGAGCAATTTAATTAGGCCCAGGCCCCCTGTGAGCGGGTAAGGGAAAGGCTGAGGATTGGCTTGTCTGGGCTTCCTCTGAAGGCAAAAGCGGCCTTGGACACACATACAGAGAAAGGATTTTTTAAGGATCATGTAAGAAGATCAACAGATAAGCAGCTAATTTTGTGTACTTAGGGAGCAAATGAGTGCATGCACTCCCACTGGAATAGACGGAGTGATGGGATGAGAGGAAGAAAAATGAGGAGGAAGCAAGGAGAGATCTTAAGGTATTTCACCGTTACCGCTGATCGCCAAAATTAAAGATTTATACTGCTTGATAGAGTACTCTGGCGATGGCTTTCACAGTGGCTGTGCATCTGTACATATATCTAGATACATACATGGAGAGATATAGATTTTTTTTTTCTTTATACAGCTCAGTTATTTCACAAATTTTCATCAGAAAACCACTTTTAAACTAATTGGAGTCTGTGGAGAGGAAACCTCATTTTTGGTTCAAATGAATTTTCTGAAAATGTCATTTGATTCGGGAAATATGACTGATCTGCCCGATTCCTTGATAAGAAATGAAATGAGCCGTTGTCCTTCAGGATATCATAGACTTGAAATGGGGGATTTTATGGTTAATGCCATCAGATAGAAGTGTCCTACTTTGAAAGGAGAAGTCCATCAGCCCCAGGGAAAGGCTGAAGCTTGAATTTCATCTCGAAATCCACAGCTGCAGCTACAGCTGGCACAGAGCAGCGATAGATTTTGTTGTACCTTTTTTTTTTTATTTCCCAATCAATAAGGACAAAATAAACAGTAATAAATAACACAATTATTAACAGCAAAAAGGGGTTAATACTTTTCCATCTCTTCATTTCAATGCATAATTTCTCCCCTTAGTGATGTGGTCAGTATCAACCATGCAGGCTAAATTAACCTACAATATTAGAGCATCTTAGGTTTTAATTAACTCACCTACTCACATAGAGTAAACCTGCATTTGGAGATGACTGACTTCTTAGTGTAAAACAAACAAACAGTCTCCTGGATGTCAGTGTACATTTTTACCTCCATTTTTCATATGGGAAACCTGAGAAAGACAAGATGTGTGACTTTCCCAAAGCCACAAAAGGAATTGGCCAGAGAGACAAGAAAGGCCCCCAAAGTCTTTGCTGGAGGGCTGTCACCACTAGTTAGTTTATCTTTTTTCCATAGCAGTATATATGCTAATAGAAATAGAGCCATGTGGATGAAAAAATAAGATCAGGGATGAGACAAAAGCCTAAGAGAAATCCAAGCAAGTGTAAGTAACTGTCAAAAAAAAACAAACATCCTGATTCAAACTAATATTAAAGAAGCAATTTTTTAACTAAAGTATTAAGCAGGAGTGACCTGAGTTGGTAGTGCATAAGACCCTTAATGGGAAGGTCATGAGTTCAAGCCTGCAGTGGGCAGTAGTGTCCTCCCTACTCTAGTCATGTGGTGTGTGGTGACAGGTTGGACTCGATGATCTTTGAGGTCTCTTCCAACCTTAGTGATACTGAATACTGAATATGCTACTAGCAGCAGCAACAAAATTCAACAAGAATCAGAAGTTCAACAAAATTCCTAAATGAATATAAAGGGCCTCTGCATGCACACAAGAAGCTCATGTTTTGAACTGAAGTGGCTCAGTTGGTAGTGCATCAGACCCTTAATGGGAAGGTCATGAGTTCAAGCCTGCAGTGGGCAGTATTGTCCTCTCTACTGTAGTCATGAGGTCTGTGGTGACAGGTTGGACTTGATGATCTTTGAGGTCTCTTCCAGCCTTAGGAATACTGAAAATACAATTGATTAAAAGGTTATTTTACAGGAAGATTGTTTTCAGAGATTAACCAGATACAAAATTTTAATGTGAACTTTCAGGCATTGAAACTTGGACTTCTAGTTCTAAGCCTATCTGGCCTCCTGCCCGTACAGCCAGTGTACAAGCCTTAGGTATTCGACATTCTGTCCTCAAAGTTTATGACCAAGCTTCTGTTGACTTTGCTAGGAGCATAAGGAGGTCTTTAGAGGACAACGACTCTTTTATGGTGTGTTAGATCTGGAAAGAAGGTCTGATGTTACCACGAGTTTCCCCTTAGTGCCACAAAAAAAGCCAACAGGAGGAAAGAGCAGCAAGGGGAACCCAGAAATTCATACTTCAGAGTCAAGAAATCTTTAAGGAGCAGACAGACTATATGTCTCAGTTTAATAGGGGTTTATTTTACCAATGCAGCATCTTGTTAGTGGAAAAATTACCAATTCCTTTACTGACACTACTAAACTGGTTTCTCTCTGTACAAATTCACTTCTCAATTAGTGGCTAGACAGGCTGTTTCTTAAATGCACAGAATGGAAGCAGCAAGATGATATACTACTCTAACCTTTTCCCTGTTAAATGGAAACAAATGGGCCTTCCTGTGATGCATCACTGATTATTCTCACTGCCTCTTTGTGTTTCAAAATAATGTCATGTTAAAGCTTCGCCAGGGCTCTTCCAAGAAATAAATCTAAAGTGTGCTGAAAATGTTTCACTCCACACAAAACTTCACTCAGTGTACACTTGATGTTTTGCATCTTCCATAGCTCCCCAAAAACACCAACAGGTATGGATGAGACAGGACTCAATAGTGGTCAACAGGAAGACAAATCCCCAGACTGCAGCTTAAAAGAGAGGATCTCTGTCTCCAGAGCATTACTCTGCCCTGCCTAGGGTCTCTGTGAGGTCTGGTCTGCTTCAAGTTATCATGCATGGGAATGATGTCAGGAGCTGCTTTTTGCAACCACATTGAGACAGCAGGTGTAAATCACAGTGCAGTAACATCTTGCCTGATCAGTGGTTTAAGTGTACTGCATGTGTAGATTTTGTTCTGCCTCCCCCACCCCACCCCCCTTCTAGTTTTCAGTGGTGTGAAAATTCCTACACAAAAGAGAAATATTTCAGTCTCTCAGTCAGGATGAAATCATATTGCAATACATAACTCTGAAGCTCAGGCATAAGTATTAGAGATGGAAAAGAGTTATTAGGTCATCTAGACTTGTGAAGGATTGTTCCCTACAGTATATTCCCCAATTCTAAAACTAGTCTAGTTTTAACTGACACGGGCAATGGGCCTTCCATCACATTCCTTGGGAGGCTGTTCCACTGCCTGAACTCAGTATTAAGAAATAATTCCTGATACTCATCCAAAATTTCCATTGCTTAACATTATCTCACACCACCAATACACTACTCTTTAGAATGCATTCTGCAGCACAAGGCACATGCTCCCACTGACTTTTCCCACCAAGATATTTCTGCTTCTGTGCACTGAATGCATTCATTTCACTGGGTGGATAAAAGCATGTGATACACAGTATTCTCTGAGCACAACATACATTTGTTTTGTACAGCAACTGCTGAATAAAGAGCAGGCCAAAAAGAATTACAGTGGTGGAAGCTTCCATGTACAAACCCCCTATTTGTTAGGGATAGAAGAGCAGAAGAGGAGAACACATAGCTCAGTCTCAGATTGCACCCTCAAGAAATCATGTTGAGATTCCCAACAGGTAAACACCTTGACAAATCCTTACCAGCTTGATGAAAGCAGTTCACAAAAATATCATAAGAGCACAAAGTGGATAAGATAGCAGATAGATCAATTTCTTTCTCTATACTTCCACAGTATACTGTTTAGATAGAGGTAGAATAATGTTCCACTGCATGTGGTATCAATTAGAAAGATTAAAATATATCTGTGAATCTGAGGGAGGTGGGGGAAAACAACATAGGAAATATAGGGGTGCAAACACTTAAAATCATAGCACAGCTTTTTTATCTTCAAAGTACTGTACAAACACTGACTAAATGAGGAAACAGTTTACTTTTGCAGATCCCTATGGAGCAGGTAAGCATTATTCCCAGATGGAGACACAGGGGTTCATCCTGATTGCTTCCCAAGACTTCAGGAAAGATGGAAAGTCTATGCTTTTTAAGGCCATAATGTGATAACATCATGCATCCAGTTTAGTTCTTCTCTGTACCAGGTCAAAAATCTCCCAGACCACACCACACAAAGCACTGACCTTGTAGAAGCTCCCATTGCAGTATCAAATGTCAAGAAAATGTTTTAATGTCTCAATTCTGTAGTCACAGACACTAGACTAGACTATGAATCATCTGTCTTCATCTAACTTCACACTAGACTTGGTATCAACTATCCTCCAACACAAAGACAACATAAACACTGAATAAAATCCTGAAGACAGTATAAACTCTCAGTAAGCTGTCCCTTCCTGCTGAAGCCCATAAAAGATACGCACTTAACCTGTCCTGTAAGCACAAGATCTTGCAGTAAATCACACAGTGCTATTAATGACTACTTATGAACATGGAACCAAAGCTTTAGCATCAGGTCCCATAGGAAAATTATCAGGACAAAAAAACATTCCAACCAAACAAACCACAAATAACACTAATGTAATGTGGTGCTCAGAGGTGCAGCCAGAGCTATGATCCTCTGCGATACAGTTGGCTGGTAACAGAGGAATTTACGTGATTGTGTAACACACTGCTGTTCAAGCATGGAAGCATAACAAGGATGGCAAAATCATCTCATATGCTACTAAACAATAGCAAAGTCCCTGTAATCAGTGTTTACTGTTGCTAGTGTTTTACTACCATGCCTCTTCAACTGACTGCTGTCTTACCTGTTGATTGAGCTCAAAGAGTCAGGAAGCACACAGCCAGCACCCATCCTGCTACTCCCGTGTTCTGAATTTTACCATGTCACAAGGTACTAGCGACAGTGAGGCATTTCTTCTGATATGCACTGGACAGAGGCTGAACAGGAGAAGCAGAGACCAGAGAAAAGGCAGGAGAGGTTGCTCTTTAAACTGCTAATTGACATTATCCATTACATAACTGAAGGCAAGCACATAACTGCTAATTTTAAAGTATTGACCTAAGTTACATTTAGTTGTAGTTGAGTAGTCACTCAATTACTCGAAGTGACACTTGAGGACAAGTCTTCTGAAAAGAGTATGTTGTCCAAGGATAGGAGAGAAAGCACTAGCAACAGGAGGCATTGTTTGTAAATGGGAAGAGTGGAAGATAAATTTTGCAGCTATATCAACCTAAATTGAGCTACGTTAAATACAGGCATTTGGGACCAAATCAAAGCCTATTTTGCTTTGTGCATTCTTATCCAGCACTTACACACCTCAATGACTTCTGCTGTGAAAACTGGTTAGAGCATTGTGCTGGTTTTGGTTGAGGTAGAGTCTATTTCCTTCATAGTAGTTAGCGTGGAGCTTTGTTTTGGATTTGTGCTGCAGTGTTGAAAATCCAGGGGTGTTTTACGTATTGCTGAGCAGCACTTACACAGCATCAAAGCTTTTTCTGCTGCTTCTTACCTCTCCTAGGAGGAAAGGAATGAGAGAGTTGGAGTTGTTCAGCCTGAAGAAGAGAAGACTCCAGGGAGGCCTTATCATGGCCTTCCAGTACCTAAAGGGGGCCTAAAAAAAAGATGGGAAGGGGGACTCTCTGCCAAGGCATCATAGAGATAGAACAAAGGGTGATGTTTTCAAATTGAAAGAGGGCAGATCTAGATTAGATATTAGGAAGAAATTCTTTACTCCAAGGGTGGTAAGACACAGGAACATGTTTCCCAGAGAAATTGTGCATGCCTCCCCCCCAGAAAACATTCCAGGTCAAGTTGAAGGGGAATTTGAGTAACCCAGTCCAGTGGAAAGTGTCCCTGTCCATGGCAGAGGGGCTGGACAGGATGATCTTTGATTTGCCTTCCAAGCCAAACTGTTCTATGATTCTCACAGCACTCCACCAGTAAGCAGGCTTCAGGTACGTAAGAAGTTGGGAGGTGACAGATAAGACCCCAGTAAGTAAAGAGGTATTCCATACCATATGATGCCATGCTCAGCCTATAAAGGGAGGGGGGAGGACGAAGGCACAGGAAAGGAGATGTTCAGACTGATGGCATTTGTTTTCCTAAGTAGCCATTGCATGTGATGGAATCCTGCTTTCCTGAAGATGGCTGAACATGTCTGCTGATGGCAAGCAATGAATTAACTCCTTACTTTGCCTTCACACTTGGCTTTTGCTTTCCCTAGTGAACTGTCTTTATCTCAGCCTATGAGTTTTCTAGGGTTTATCCTTTCATTGACAAGGATCTCCTACCCTTTACATCCAACTTCATCATTCCTCCCATCTCTGCAATGTTTCTATTCATTTGCTTCTACTGTCATAGAATCATAGACTTGTCAGGGCTGGAAGGGACCTCAAGCATCATCAAGTTGGCACATGGCAACTACTGAGGCGGAAAAGGTAGGCTAAGCAATGCTGTCGTTTTACCTGTTGGTACTTCCAGAGCTTGCAGAGGAAAAAAAAGCATCCATTGAAGGATGTCATGCCAAACTTGATAAGAAACCCTCTATAGCAATAATTAATACATTGTGAGCTCAGGAACAAAGACATAATTTCACAAGCAAACTGCTGGCTAAGCTGTCAGCTCGTGGCTTGGACAGCAACACCCTGTGCTGGATTAGGAACTGGCTGGAGGGCTGAGTCCAGAGAGTGGTGATGAATGGTGCCACATCCAGCTGGCAGTCTGCCACCAGTGGCGTCCCCCCAGGAATCAGTGCTGGGCCCCGTCCTCTTTAGTATCTTCATTGATCATCTGGATGAGGGGATTGAGACAGTCATCAGCAAATTTGCAGACGACACCAAGCTGGGAGCAGATGTTGGTCAGTTAGAGGATGGAAAGGCTCTGCAGAGGGACCTCGATCAAATGGACAGATGGGCGGAGTCCAATGGAATGGCATTTAGCATGTCCAAGTGCCGAGTGCTGCACTGTGGCCTTCCAGTATCTGAAAGGGGCCTACAGGAAGGCTGGGGAAGGACTTCTCAGGATCTCAGGTAGTGATAGGACTAGGGGGAATGGAATGAAGCTGGAGGTGGGGAGATTCAGGCTGGATGTGAGGAGGAGGTTCTTCACCATGAGAGTGGTGAAGCCCTGGAATGGGTTGTCCAGGGAGGTGGTTGAGGCCCCGTCCCTGGAGGTGTTTAAGAGCAGGCTGGATGAGGCTCTGTCCAGCCTGATCTAGTGTGGGGTGTCCCTGCCCATGGCAGGGGGGTTGGAACTAGCTGATCCTTGTGGTCCCTTCCAACCCTGAATGAAACTATGAAACTATGAAACTATGAAACTATGAAACTTTGGCCATGGCAATCCCATGCAGAGCTACAGGCTGGGGTTGGAGTGGCTGGAGAACTCCCAAACAGAGAGGGACCTGGGGGTGCTGAATGATAGCCAGCTAAACATCATCCAGCAGTGTGCCCAGGTGGCCAAGAAGGCCAATGGCATCCTGGCCTGCATTAGGAATGGTGTGGCCAGCAGGAGCAGGGAAGTCATTGTGCCCCTGTATTCTGCATTGATTAGGCCACACCTTGAGTACTGTGTCCAGTTCTGGGCCCCTCAGTTTAGGAAAGATGCTGAGTTGCTGGGATGTGTCCAGAGAAGGGCAACAGGGCTGGGGGGAGGTCTTGAGCACAAGCCCTATGAGGAGAGGCTGAAGGAGCTGGGATTGTTTAGCCTGGAGAAGAGGAGGCTCAGGGGTGACCTCATTGCTCTCCACAACTACCTGAAAGGTGCTGTGGCCAGGAAGGGGTTGGTCTCTTTTCCCAGGCAACCAGCACCAGAACAACGGGACAGAGTCTCAAGCTGTGCCAGGGGAAGTTTAGGCTGGAAGTGAGGAGAAAGTTCTTCACCGAGAGAGTCATTTGTCATTGGAATGTGCTGCCCAGGGAGGTGGTGGAGTCACCATCCCTGGAGGTGTTCAAGAGGGGATTGGACGTGGCACTTGGTGCCATGGTTTAGTCATGAGGTCTATGGTGACAGGTTGAACTCGATCTTTGAGGTCTCTTCCAACTTTAATGATACTGTGATGCACTGGGTGATGGTGGTTGTAATGGGTTGGGGCAGACCAACTCCCCACCACGCGCAGAAATAACGACTCAGACAAACGGATTGCAAAAGTGATGGAAAGTTTAAATAGAACGGTGAGTGCGTGCAGAGAACTAGAAATACAGTGACAAGAGAGAGAACCCAAAACAGACCCAGAGAGATCCCATCCCTACCTACCCAAAACCCCCAGGGTTCCTCCTTCCCCCCCCCCCCTCCCCCCCCCCCCCCGCTAGACTAGTCTCAGCTGGCCAGCTGGCCAGATCTGAGACTGCCCATCCCCCCCGTGGCCTTGGGCCTAACCAGGGCCATGGCCGGGAGATCTCTACCCCAGTTACCGGGTGGCGAGGAGGAAGGAAAGAGAAAGTGCCAGACCCCGCCGTGAAACTTATAGTGGTGCAAGGGATCATGGTAGGAAATAACCTAATTTCCTGTGTCCACCCACTGGGCTGGACTTCTGGACACAGGAAACACCCCTGTAGCAGAGGACACCCAGCCCAAACTACGACAGTGGTGGTGACACCAAAGGCAGGGGGGCCTGGTGGCCCCCTGGTTAGCTAGGGCAATAATTGATGACTTCTCCAGTATCATCCATGGGTGCTGGCTGGGGCTCCTTACTGGGACTGAGCTCCTCTGTTTAATATCTTGGCTGGTTCAGGGTCTTGCCCCAGGCTCTGGGATGGGAGCAAAAATGGTGGTGGAGCTGGAGCTGCTACCCACTTCTAGTTTGGATCCATTCTCCCCAGTCATATCACTACCTGGCACCCTAAGAAGTCCTTCACCTGCTTTTTTAAAGTTGCCTTAAGATACTGGAAGGCCACAATATGGTCTCCTTGGAGCCTTCTCTTCTCAAGACTGAACTTCCCAGTCTGTTTCCCCCACTTCCTCCCAAACTCTAATGCTCTCCTTGCACTCAGTGAGCTCATCTGCCTTGTTCACCTGGAATAAGAGTCATCGCAGCGTCATTAGTCTGACCCACCAGAACCAGCATCAGAGAAGTGACAAATCACCTACTAAGGACAGGGGTGGTGTTGGAGAAGCAAGGGAAGCAACACATACTGTAATTTCACTCTTTGTTTAATTTACACCTGCTTTATTTTTCACCTCCAATACTGATTTTGCCTTTATGTTCTATATCAGGAAAAAGCAAATTAGAAACACTGACACATATGCATCAGATGGGCACTGCTCACACTGTGCTTCAGTACTCCATGCAGGCAGGGTGTGCATTCCTGAGCCTGTGTATCAAGTCATAAAGGCTTTTGAGATCTGCTTAGAAATAAGTCTTGATGAAATACACCTTGGTTTATTTCACAGAATGCAACTTTGAGTACACTTATTAAAGACACTGTTATAGAACTCCAGATTAATACACCAACTCATGGAGTCTAGGTCATAGCACAAGAGCAGACTACTGTCAGTACTACTACTACTGTCACTTTGTAGAATAGAATAAACCAGGTTCGAAGTGAACTCCAAGATCATGATGTCCAGCCTATCATCCAACACGACCTAATCAACTAAGCCATGCAACCAAGCACCCCATCAAGTCTCCTCCTAAACACCTCCGATGATGATGACTCTACCACTTCCCTGGGCAGCACATTGCAATGGCCAATCACTCTCTCTATGAAGAATTTCTCCCTAACATCCAGCCTCCCCTGGTGCAGCTTGAGACTGTGTCCCCTTGTTCTGGCGCTGGTTGCCTGGGAGAAGAGACCAACCCCCTCCTGGCTACAACCTCCCTTCAGGTAGTTGTAGACAGCAATGAGGTCTCCCCTGAGCCTCCTCTTCTCCAGGCTAAGCAAACCCAGCTCCCTCAGCCTCTCGTCATAGGGCTTGTGTTCTAAACCCCTCACAAGGTACTTAACTTCTATAAGTATATAGTATTCTTAATAATAAATAACTTTTTTTCTTAAAGCAGAAGGCAGTATAAATTTAAATGTGATAGTATGAGTTTACCACCTCTTCAAAGATCAACAGGCTGAAGAATCACAGTGGAATTCAAAATTGCTGGTGTCCACCAATTGGGGGGGGGGGGGGGGGGGGGGGAGGGAAGTGCTTAAAACATCTCTGTGCAGTTAAAATCTAAAAATTTCTTCTAGACCACTCATCTTTTTTGTGACCTACTCTCAAAGTACCCTTTCCCTGCCTCTCCTCCACATGAATGACTCAAAGAATACTGCTTGGTCTCCTAGGAAATTTTCACACTTAAGAGATGCTCACTAACCTCCCCACAACATCCAGCCCCAAAATGACTGTGCAGTACAACTGGGAATACAAATATTGCACACATTGACAATAATGAAATACATGGAGAAGGGGATGAGATTGAAAGGGTGAAGTATGGCTCTCAAGCTGAATGACAGCCTCTGGAACCTCTCTTTCTCCTTGCTGGACCTGTTAAATCTGCAGTTAGTGCCGGCTTCAGGGAGGATAGAGCACCTTAGCATGTGTCCCTGTCAAGATCAATAGAGCAAGGGATTGAATACTCCCATTTGGATGCCTGGAGCAACTTGTGACCAAACCAGAGGAAAAAAATAAGGAAAAGAATGCATTTAACTTATCTTATAAAGAACATATTTTCAAAAATCTAATCTTCTAAAGATCTGAGTAGCTTCAGGGTTTTGTTTATATTCTTCATTTAGGAGACTCCCTTGGGTCTTTTCTTTGCCAGGAGCACAGTGGGCAAAATCAGGATCTTTGGCTTCCTCGACGTGCTCAAGAACTCTATGGATAATTTAAGCTTTCCTACTGCAGTAAAACAGAAAGTTCATAAAAATAAATAGAGTAATACTTTGCACTCATTCCACAGGAGGCTTGTGCTTCACAAAAACTATTTGGTGAAACATCTCACAGAAGTAAGTAAATGTAGTTTTCCCATTTCACAGATGTGAAATGGAAAGATATGGGATACATGTCAAGGCCACCTAAGTCAGTGAGAACCATTCTTCAAAATTATAACTTTGGGGTTTGGAAGTCATGACTAATTCACATTTATGTGACATGTCACTTTGGCCTTGGTAAGCCTAATATAGTAATGACTAAATACATGTGTGTAAGGGCTTTGATGCAATTTCTTACTGTCATACTCACCTCTCAGTGCTGCATGCCACTTCCAGAGCAGAAATAAACATCTGTCCATCAGCCTTTACAATGCAGAGCCCAGCATACTCTTGAAACTGTTAGTCAAGATGAGGGACATGAGCATCTCCCCTATGAAGAGAGACTGAGAGCCCTTGGGCTGTTTAATCTGGGGAAGAGAAGGCTGAGAGGGGATCTGATCAATGTCTATCAGTATCTGAGGGGTGGGTGTCAAGTGGAGGGGGACAAGCTCTTCTTGGTGGTACACAGGAATAAGACAAGGACCAATGGACACAAGCTTGAACATAGAAGGTTTCAGCTCAACATAAGGAGAAATTTCTTTACAGTGAGGGTGACAGAGCACTGGAACAGGCTGCCCAGAGAGGCTGTGGAGTCTCTTTCTCTGGTGACTTCCAAAACTGTGCAGACTACCCTGGGTGATCCTGCTTTTGGCAGGGGGGATGGACTCTACCTCTGGAGGTTCCTTCCAACCTCTAACATTCTATGATTCTATGTATCAGAACTAAGAAGATGGACTTTGACCTGAAGCAGCAAAGTCACATGTACATTTTTCATTCTTCTGTTACCAGGCAGCGATGCTTTACATCTCTCCAACAAGAACTCCTCTAAGCATAAATGACTTCTGAAAATGGGACAGATGCTCCTGAAAACTGATTCTGGTTTGTATTTCTGATGTCATCTTCTGAAACTTTAAGTATGCAATTCAGATCTTCCAAAATCCTAGTTCTTCATTTCATCAGAAGAAATTGCATCAACAGAAAGCCTCTGAGATCATCAGTATAAGCTCAGCAGTCATTGCATTGACAATAGAAACAGGACATGTTGATATTTCTCTAACTTTTTTCTGTGGAAAGCTTCAAGTAGCTTTTGGCTTTCTCTTCTTCCAGATATTAAATTCTATCAATAGACAATTAAAAAAAAAAAATAAACACTGTTTTTTGATTACTTTTGCATATCAACAGCTGCTGTAGTCAGGACGTATCATCCCAATGGCAGCTAACGGGAAAGGATATGACCTGTAATGTCTCAAAGGAAGATCTAGACGTAGGGATATCATTTCAATCAAGAATGATTCAATATAGTCAGAACAATGATAATAACAAGATAGGAGGTAATTCTTCTCTTTTCCCTTCCATGCTTTTTTAACCTTCTCTCCATTCAATAGTGACCAACAGGCAGACGTACAAAGACTGTGCAAGGATGTAAAAAAAGTTTAAAAGAAATTTAGAATGTGTCAATAAACAGCTGGGTTTACTTTGTTTAATTGGTACATTCTTCATCATGACAGCTACATTACAGGGATCTCTCTCAGGAAGGTCATTTAGCCTGAGTAATGGTTACCTTAGCCTATTAGACTAATTTTCTTTACTGGAGACACAGTGATATGGAACTTACAGAATCACAGAACTGTCAGAGTTAGAAGGGACCTCAAAGATCGTCTAGTTCCAACCCTCCGGCCATGGGCAGGGACACCTCACACTAGATCAAGTTGCTCAGAGGTCCATCTAGCTTGGCCTTAAAAACTTCCAGGAATGGGGCTTAAATGCCATCTAACTTATTTTCAAGCAAGTTTGAAAAGTTAAAATCTAGACCAGGAGAATTTGGTCTGGTAGTTTGATCAAAGCTATCACAGATTCAGGAACAAAATATGTGAGCTGAATATCTTTGTCACAGACAGAAAAACAACTGTTCTAGGTTAACCAAGTTACATATCTAACCCAAAATACAGTTTTCCAAGATCAGGTTCATTTCACCTGGCTTTAGATATCTAAATTCTAGATACTTAACATTACTTGTCTATAATTAGAATCATAAGATCATTTTGGTTGGAAAAGACCTTTAAGGTCATCAAGTCCAACTGTTAACCCAGCACTGACAAGTTCACTGCTAAATGTCTCTAAATGTCACTCTCCTTGTAAATGTTTCCAGGGATGGTGAATCCATCATGTTTCACAGAATGAACCAGGTTGGAAGAGACCTCCAAGATCATCAAGTCTAACTGATCACTCAACCTTTACTACTCAACTAGACCATGGCAACAAGTGCCTCATCCAGTCTTTTCTTAAACACATCCAGGGATGCTGACCCCACCACTTTCCTGGGCAGCCCATTCCAATGGGCAAAGGCCCCTGCCCTTCTCTGGGCAGTCTCTTCCAATACTCAACAACCCTTTAGGTGAAGAAATTGTTATTAATACACAATCTAAACCCCACCTGGGTTGAGGTTATTTCCTCTTGTCCCACCACTTGTTTTTTGGGAGAAGAGATCAATACCTCTCTCACTATGGCCCTCTCTCAAGTAGTTGTAGTGAGTGAGAAGTACACCCACCAGTCTCCATGTCACCAGGCTAAACAAACTTTGTTCCCTCAGCCACTGCTCACAAGACTTATGCTCTGTACCCCTCATCAGCTTCATTGCCTTTCTTTGCTCCCTCTCTAGCGTGGCCTCCAAAATTCACATCACTTGCAAGTCCTTTTTGGTTCACAAAGAAAGGGTTTAGCAGGGTGCCTTCCCCTGCTGACTCACTCACTAGGTGTTTTAGGAACTTACCTTATACACACTCCATGAATCTCCCAGATTGTTTTGTCACCGCTGTACTGTATTTCAATCTGACATTTGGTAAGTTGAAATTCCCTAAGAGAATGAGAGCTAGCAATCTTGAGACTTCTGCCAGCTGCTTGTAGAATAATTTGTCTGCCTTTTAATCCTGTGGTGGTCTATAAGCAGATTCCCACCACAATATCTGTTTTGGTGGCTTTCTCCTGATTCTTATCCATAAACACTCAACCTTACCATCACCATCATTAAGATCAGGACAATCAAAACACTCCCCAACATACAGGGCCTTTGCACTGCCTCTCCTTCCTGACCTGTCCCTTCTGAAGTGCTCACAGCCATCCAATGCAGCGCTCCATTTGCACAAATTATGCCACCACGTTTCAACGAGGTCACAGTTTTCCTGACGCACAACGGCTTCTGGCTCCTCCATTTTGTTGCTACTGCATTGGTGTATATAGACTTCAGTTGGGTTGCGGATTTGTCACCTTTTTGGGAGGAGAAGTCCTAATCCCTGCCTGCCCATTCCTGCTTCAGCAATTTCTAGTCCAGCAATATCCCTTGTGTTTTTGCTGTTGCATGGGACTCTATCCCCTAGCTCCACTGGTGTGGCAGACTGAAGGACCTTGTTATTACACCATCCCACAAATGTTGATATGCTGCCCCCACATTACCTCTGGTAAGCTTGGGTTTACCTCTTTCTCCCTTTAAACTTAGTTTAAAGTTCATTTGATAAACTTTGCTAATTCCTGTGCAAAAGTGTTTGGGTTTTTTTTCCCCTTTGAGACAAGGTGTAACCTGTTTGTCGCCAGTAGGCCTGGTGTCATGTAAACCAACCCAGGATCATAAGACCCAAATTCCTGCTGGTGACACCAGGCTCCAAGCCAGGTATTGATCTGCTGATTCTTCCTGTTTCTTCCTTCATTATTCCCTGTAACTGGAGGGATAGAGAACACAACTTGTGCTCTTGATCCCTTAGCCAGTCATTCTGAGGCCCTGGAATCTCTCCTGACTGCCCTCAGAATTCTTGTTGCAATTTTGTTGCTGCCTATCTGAAAAATCAATAATGGATAATAATTTGAGGGGCATACCAGGTTAGGAAATTTTCTTGCCACATCTTTAACCTGGGCCCCAGGGAGGCAGTAGGCATCTCTAAGAAGTGAGCCTGGTCTGCATATCAAGCCTTCTGTTCCCTTCAGAAAAGGGACTCAACTATGACAATGAACAGTCTTTTTTTTTTTTCTTTCTGGAAGCAGTTTTGATGCAGAGCATGAGCCAGCTTAACCTCAGGGACACTTCCAAACTAGGCAAACCATCATCCTCGTTATTGTTAGGTTTCACTTTCAAAACCTTGTAGCTGTTATGCAAGGGCACCTGGGAAGATTGCTGAAGGGATATGCCTGCTGGGCCAGCCAGGAACTTGTCATCACTGCCCTCCTCTCCTCCAGGTCATTATGTTCAGTAAGGTGGAGAGAGGGTCCTCTGTATTACATGCCTTGCCTGCCTGTTGGGTCTGCCTCTAAAGTCAAAGGAAACAGGCTATTCAGGAATACAATGAATTACATCATTAGCTGGATGGGGAAATTAGTATGTGGGAATGTATGTCATTGGAGGTGCCTCTACACTCAGAATAGAATAGAATTAACCAGGTTGGAAGAGACCTTTGAGATCATCAAGTCCAACCTATCACCCAATACCATCTAATCAACTAAACCATGGCACCAAGAAACCCATCCAGTCTCTTTTTAAACACCTCCGGTGATGGTGACTCCACCATCTCCCTGGGCAGCACATTCCAATGGCCAATCTCTCTTTCTGTGAAGAACTTCTTCCTAACATCCAGCCTAAACCTCCCCTGGTGAAGCTTGAGACTGTGTCCTCTTTTTCTGGTGCTGGTTGCCTGGGAGAAGAGACCAACGCCCACCTGTAAATAGAACCTAGAGGACTTTCTTAAGCCAGATGATCCCTTAAAACACAGTCAACACTAGATAGATTGAATCTTGTTCTCAGATTGTGTTTAGGGAGGTAGAAACAACAGAGATGACAAACTAAAATGTCTGGGTTCCCATTTTTAATTTCCCTCTCCTATTGTTATTCAATAGAGGAGCAGACAGAGTGTAAAGAAACTTTTATTTTAAATTATTGTGTCTCTTGATAAGGTAAACTGACTTTAATGGTGTGCCTTTAACCTGTTTCTCTCACTGGTTCTTGCTGTGCTGAATGGCACTCTTTTTTTTTCACCACCCACTATAAAAAGCTGTCCAGCTCCTGAATTGCAATTCTATATCCACACCTGAATCAATAAGATACTTCTATAAATAAGTTATTCTATCAACACACTGCTATAATCAAAACTGTTGAATTTGATCAAAATAAGCTAAAGCACAAAGGTTAGTGAAGTCGAATTCTGTATGGTTCTATGCCTTATTAAAAAAGGTTTCTACTGTCCAATGGTTATCAAAAGAAAGAGGAAGAAACATTGTTAAAAGGTTTCTACTGTCCAATGGTTATCAAAAGAAAGAGGAAGAAACATTGTTAGAGGAAAACTTGGTTTAAAATTCACAGTTAGGAAGATGAATTACGGTTAAATACCCATTACCTTTAAATGACCGTAGGTGAGCTCAAAAATGTCTTCCTTACCTCCTAAATAGTGCAGTTTGATGTCAGTCCTAAAGTGACATCCTCAAGCAAAAAAGAACCCCAAACCAGCAACTTCAGAACTACATTTACTTTATTGTATGTTCATTCTAGCCCATAGCCAAACAAACGAAACAACAACAAAAAACCCCACAAGCAAACAGTATGTAACACCAAGCTTCTGGCCTGTGAATTACATCCAACTCAGTGTACCATATTGGTAGAATGCATGCTGAAAACCATCAAAAAAAGGAAAACTCTACTCATCACAACACTCCACTTGTCCTGAGATCAACAATGGCATGAGTGGGATCCGGACAGCTCAGAGATTTAGGCCATGGGACGTCAAGATCACAGAATTTTACTTCTCATAACGACTTGGTTTTTTTTTCATTTCTCATTCATTTGAACATTTTCTTTCTGCCTCTAAGGCCTACTGCTACCAATAATATCTGCCTGCTTACCTGGCCCTACTCAACAGCTTTTGGGGTTCCAGCAATACTGATCTTTAAAGTTAACCCAGCACTCAGATTGAATAGTTTCATAGTTTCATAGTTTCATTCAGGGTTGGAAGGGACCACAAGGATCATCTACTTCCAACCCCCCTGCCATGGGCAGGGACACCCCACACTAGATCAGGCTGGACAGAGCCTCATCCAGCCTGCTCTTAAACACCCCCAGGGACGGGGCCTCGACCACCTCCCTGGACAACCCATTCCAGGGCTTCACCACTCTCATGGTGAAGAACCTCCTCCTCTGTATCACATCCGTCACATACTTCACTAACTTCAAAAGTGACTTGACTAGGAAGAAAAGGCCAGATTCTAAGCTACAATATGAGGGTAAACCTGAAATTGGTCCTCTGACTTTAATGAAGTCTTACAAGACCAACAGCAACTAAAAAAAACCAACAAAACAACAACAACAACAAAAAACCCACCCTAACCTGGAGTCAGATTTTAAGCCTTAATACAACATTCAGCTATCAGTGGTCCAAGACACAGGACTTCTGTGGCCACACAATAAACTAAAAGCTACACCACATTCCCTGTGGTGTGAAATGCATGACATTTCTTTCCAAATGTATTTGCAATCAGTGGGAAGTTTGCAGACAACACAAAATAAAAACTGAAAATAAATAAAAGCAAACAAAACTCCCAAACCTAAGTCCAGTCAACATCTTCAATTGTGCAAAGAGAAATATCTCTTTTAACTGTAGCAACAAGAATTATCATAGGTGTAAATTCCACTAATTGCAATTTTGTATGGCTTAGTACACCATGAATCTTCATGGCATACTGAACCAGCATATATTCATGTTTAAAGATTATACACAAACTTGACCACCAAATGAGCAAATTGATTCCTCAGGGATGTCCACCAAGGCAATCATCTACATCTTGCATTTATCTACCCTTACAGCACTTTCAGTCTCTCTTCTTAGGGTGTCAAGTAGTGATAGGACAAGGGGGAATGGGAGAAAAAAATAGAAATGGGTAGATTCAGACTGGATGTTAGGAAGAAGTTTTTTACCATGAGGGTGGTGAGACACTGGAACAGGTTGCCCAGGGAGGTGGAGGAAGCCTCATCCCTGGAGATGGATGTGGCTCTGAGCAACCTGTGTGAGGTGTCCCTGCCCATGGCAGGGGGATTGGAACTAGATGATCCTTGAGGGCCCTTCCAACCCTGACAATTCTATGATTCTCATAATTTTTACCATTGTAGACCTACTGAAATTTAGACCAACTTTAGATGGTATATCATAAGTATGGGTTACAGGTTGATCCATGTCTTAGTTGAAAGAACATTTTGTATTCTTAGTCTTAAAGGGGAAAATGGTGTGATCTGGGTGCTTTTCATGTAAGATGCATGTTACATCTTTCCAGACTTTGGCAGCTTCATCAGCATGTATGAAAAGCATTGAATGGTCAACCTTGCAATAAGCATTGCTCTCTTCCCTGCAAGATTTTGTGATGCAATATTTTGATAATTATCTAAGGGATAATTTCTTGGTTCACTCTTCTAATTCACAAATTATCAAGACTATATTAATTCTAGGTTTAGTCTTGCAAGGCTGTTGAAATAAGGAATGAAGTACATTTATAATGCAGATATTTATATTACAGGCAGCTGTTTGGAATTTCCATAGGTCAAGATTGAAAAATAAGGGAGAAAAATATTACTGGATGTCAGCATAACTATGGCCCAAAGCAGTGCTTCTGTCTGTTGCCCATGTGGGAAACATTTGGTACATCCAAGATAGACATCTACTTTCTAGATGTCTAAAGTTAAGTGGAAGAAAGCTCATCATAAGTGCTGTTCTGCTGGTGAATTTGTGAGAGACAGTGTCCTATGTAAGCCATGATAAAATCAGTTACCAATCTCACATAAGCCAAACAAGTCAGGCCTCAACAAGCTATGTGAATATCCCCTCTGTACATCTGCAGAGTTTTATAGAGGTATATAGTGAGCAGCTGATAAAAGTCAGGAAATAAGTTTTCTTTTTCTGTCCTGATCACTGCACAACCACCATATGACTTCAGGACACTTAATTCTCAGTGTGCTTTTGCTTCATTTTCCACATTTTATTTCTCCACCACAGAAAAGGAGGCAGAAGGCTATTAGTCAGTCAGCCCTCTGGAAGCTTTTGCTTCTGAAGTAAAATATATAGCAGTCAAAACATATGTTTGGTGCTAAGGGATATCCTCAGGGCCATGAAAATGATCAGGGGGTTGGAGCACCTCTGCTCTGAGGACAGGGTGAGGGAGCTGGGGGTGTTCAACCTGGAGAAGAGGAGGCTCTGGGGAGACCTAATAGTGGCCTTCCAGTACCTGAAAGGGGCTAAATGAGGGATGGAGAGACTGCTTGCAAAGGCCTGCAGTGACAGGATAAGGGGCAATGGCTTTAAGCTGGAGAAGAACATATTTAGATTGGGTGTTAGGAACAAGTTCTTTACCATGAGGGTTCTGGAACACTGGAGCAGGTTGTTCAGGGAGGTGGTTGGGGCCCCTTCACTGGAGATATTCAAGGTGAGGCTTGGCGAGGCCCTGGGCAGCCTGATGTAGTTGGGGATTTCCCTGCTGACTGTGGGGAGGATGGACTGGATGACCTTTGGGGGTCCCTTCTGGACTGGACAATTCTGTGATTCTATAATTCTATGAACGTATCAGCCCTGCAATCACTGCAGCTTGCATGTATGTGTACCTTCTAACCTTGAAATGCACTTCAAAACTGGTGACGGCTCAGGTCAGGCTGTAGTTAACCAACCACCAGCCTCAGACTTCATAGATTCAATGGGTTCCTCAGCATCACAGTTGAAACTAACATCAGATATTACTGATAAGATTCAAACTAGGTAGTTACACTATCGATTACATTATGATGTAAAGAGGCTATGTGTTAAAAGAAATAAATAAAACAACTTCCTTTGCCGGTAAGCTGTTGAGGGTGATTTGTTTTTCCCTTATTTTCTGGTACACATGCACAGCATGGTGTTTCATTGCTATCAATACCATATTGCATGCAGTGTGGAATTTAAGATGACAGCAGAGTGGTTTGCTTTGAGAAAATGCTAGCTGAACTGTACTGCAGCATCTATGTTTTCTCGTATTGCTAGATCTCTTTCTAAGTGTCTGTAACCTCCCTTTGGCTTTTTTATTTATTTTTTTTAAGGAAGAGAATATATTTATTATGTAACTTGTTATTTTTTTTTTGGTCAAACAATGAGGCTGTCATTTGGTAGAAATATTGAAGGGGGAAGGAAGGCAAACATCCAACCAATATTAGCTCTGAAGTGCTGGATAATTGTAGAGGGCCCTGGGCAAAAACAAAACATAGATGTGCAGTAGTCATAGCACATCTTGTCTTAACTTGTCTTTGTTAGTGTAAGTGAAAAGGTTAATGCTGTTCAATTCCGTCAACACAGAATGAGGCACTGTGGTACCTTTGAAATCTAAACTTACCCACAGTGCAACTGATGTGATTCCTTAAAGAGTCACATTATTTACAAGTGATCTTAATAATATGAAGGACAGGAAACCATGTGCTGTATTTTATATATGTGTATATAAAATTAAAAGGCCCAGCGCAGGGTATGCTTATCACAGGGTAAAGCTTTGTTGCTGTCTACCAGCAGGATATGGTAAGGTCTCAGCCACCTACTAGCCATAAGGGCTTAATCCTACTCACCAAGACAGATTCCAGGGATGGATCCCTGCAAGAGTTTTGCCGTGCAGTTCTGATGGATAAAGCAGCGTTTAAAACGGAATAATTGATGATGCGTTAAATCCAATGCCAATTAAAAATGTCAGAGGCTGCTGCTTGACTGCCTTGCACTTTGTATAGTCAGTTGAATTCAGGACAAATTCTATGAAAGAAAGCTGCCAAAACATCCATGTTTGGCACAGACCTGGCAAAGATATACATGGTGACACAGGTGTAAGTCCGGGAAGAATCAGATCCTGAGTTTTCAGAGCTGTATCTTCATCAAGCAAAATGTCATCCAGCTCACCCTAAACTACCTAAACTGTAAATTAAAAGCTTCTCAATAAAAGTGAAATGAACATTAGGAGACTATCTGCTTTTTCTTCATGAACCTTTGACTGTCCCTATTCTTTTTCAGTTTTCTGCTTGTCTAACCAAATGCTTTTGACCATTTTATCCTTTGGTGTCAGCATGGTAACATAGATGCAGTAATATCAAGAAATACACAGCACATAAGGATGTAATCTCTTCTGTAGATACCTTACCATATTAATAGGGACAGAATACTGGGCTTGATTATTCAGAGTAGTCAGCCATCTTGGAGGACCCAGTATGTTGAACCATTGCAGTGGTGATGACTTAAAGCTCTGCACGTGAACAATAGTATTAGTTTTTATCAGTTGCAGACTCCAGCAGTCAAGCCCCCCCCAAAAAAACCCATTCCATTAGATTTTCTATTGGCTTCTCCACATCTGATCCCAACAAACAATCCTTATGTGGGAGGTGTAAATAAGAGATCAATATGAAAATATAGCCTGGGATCATTACTGCCAATTCCAGAGCTGGAAGTATGGCCACAGCCACAGGCATACCTTGATTGCATAGGGTGATTATGACACTGAATCTGCATAATGCGTCTGGCTCTGTTCCCAAAATTACCCTCTGTGCTAGCTCACACAGGGTTGGCAGAGGATTACTCCACAAGGCACCGGCAGCACAGAAGGCCCCTGTTCTTCTGCTTCTATGGTGATACCTCCCTTAACGCATCAGGAGGGCATGCAGACTCCAGACTAAAGTTTTCTACCACCATCTATGACTCAAATTTCCTTATTCTTGTTATCCCTGCTCTAAGCTTGATTTCAGAGGATTTCAGTTTTCAACATCTGAAAACATGATTCTACCAAGAAGCAGACCCAAAGCAGCAGGTATCTTTCCTATATTGCTAAGGATTAAGAGAGATTAAAGATTTTGTCATACACCAGCAGTACATCTATTCTGCTACCATCAGCCTCCAAAATACGATCCACTATTTCACAATCACTCATTTTGAGATGACCAGCTTTGAAACTGGGCATCAGACTTCTAGGAATGGTTTCAAGTAGTAGAATCCTGTTAAATATATTCAGACCAAAAGTATCTGGAACACAGCACCTAAAATTGGGAAACAAACAACCTCCACTCCACCCACCTCCCCAAAATCTCTGTTAGGAGAATGCGCTGTACCCATGAGCCAAATTTGTATGAGCGGGCAGAAATAAACAGTGACTAGCATTCATGAACACAGGTGTTCATAGATAGAGGCAGACCCAGTCTGGTTTTGTGTCCAAGTCTATCATTTAGACACCAAGTGAGGAAAAGAGAGGAGATAGATTGTCATGTACCAACAGAAAGAAAATGGTATTTGTGTTCAATGCCAAAATAAAACTTAAAGCAAACCAACACATCTGCAAACTGGAATGTGTTAGAAGTACCTTCAAGACTTCCACCTTCTTTGCTTAAAGAGGAAATCTGTCCTCCTGTTTGCTGTTGATGTCTTTCCAAAACAACTTTAATTTCTCTTGCTATTTAATACATGTCAGAGCACTTGACAACACTCACAATCTCTATTAATCAAAGCCTCAGTAGCTGCCGCAGTCTGAGAGGGAGTATAATCCTTAAGATGCAATCCCCCCTCAAAAGGGGGAAAAAAAACCCCACCACCAAAAAAAAAAAAAACACCCACCCAACCTGGTGGTAGTTTGCCTGACAACAGGGTAAACAGATTATTGTGTTATTGCTGGCTGATTGCCGGAGTTATTTTGGAGTTCCATAATTCGTTTAAAGAGATTTTTGACATTTATGAAATGACTTCTATAATCAACTGACAGTGCAATATCCTATAATTGTTCAATTAAAAATGACTACTAGTGCATTCATTTATTAGTAGGATCAGATAATTGTCTTGCCACTAAAGAGTACTTCACACTTTGCGCATCAAATGAAAATGTTTGAGTATAAATCTGTGGCACAGCAGCCAAAGTCCTCAGGATTTTTTCAAGTGAAGGTGTAATTATTACAGGCCTCTGAAGTAAATATGGTTTCATGTGTTAATCTTTAGATAGCTTGCATGTGTCTTACAAGGCACCCTTTTGCATAAGCTGTCACATCTGGCAAGATGGACACTGACAGATCTTCAGTGGCGGCTGAAACTCCTGCAATTTAAAACAAGGTCAGCTTGAAAACTGGTGTCTAAATCATGGAGCCGATCTTACTCCCCTCCACTCCTCCTGTTCTTGGGAGGGCACTGTTCTACTGGAACAAGGCTGTAGAGTGTGGGTACAGAGGTAAATCAGTTTTGCATGGGAAATTAGACTGGAATATGGACCCACAAACTGCATAGCCCCCAGTCACAACTGCACGCTCATACCCTGTGCTCCTGGGAGATAACATCTCCATGAACTATATCTGGTGATTTTTAGATATATTTGAAGTTCGCTTGAGGTCACTCGGCATCTCAAAACAATTTCAGGATAGAGACTTCCTCTTTAAAAGTGAACATTTTAACTTGCATTATCCAAACCATCTGCTAAGCAAAAATCACAGATCAATTTTTCATTAAATAACAAAAAAAAGCTCTGTACATCAAGTAGTTCGAGATCGTATGGAAAACTGTGCAAGCAAATCACTGAGAGGCAAGGAACAGTGGCAACCCCTTCACAAATGTAAAGACTCTTTTTTGTAATTATCTCTCTGTTTCTAAGGACAACTTTCCAGACTTCCTGCCTAAAACTCACAATTTACATTCACATCATAATAATTAAAGAAATCCAGTGCATAGTCACCAGATGGAAGATAATACTTAATTTGTGGCTGCTACAGTATACCATCTAGCAATGTCATTTCAGCCTCAACTGAGCTTAAGCCCTATTCCACTCTTTCATCCCTCCCCCACTGCACACCAGTTTGATAACAGAACATAATGCTTCTTCACCTCACACTTGAGCTTTTCTGTATTGCTTTTCTTCCAATTATCTTCAAATGCTTTAATGAACCAATAATTAATGAGTTATTTCTTATACCATGGCTTAGCCAAGTGTTACTTTCACCATGTTACGCAGGGAGAAAGCTGTAAAGTGGGAGAATTACTGGCAAATTTTTCACTAGCAGTCTCAGCATTAGGGAGAGGGTAGCTGGATCCCATCTAGTGAGCATCAGTGGAGGAGCATCTGGAGAGCACCTCATTTAACAATATACAAACCAATTAAAACCAAAGGGAGGATGTAGCTGCATGGAAGTGAGTGGAAGCCCATCACCCACTCCCTCAACAACCCTCTTAGGGTGGTGCTAATCAGGCACACTGGAGTCCCACGGCAGAGCCCACGCAAGTCCTAAATCTCCTTTTCTCCATTGTAATCACAAGCCTGTCCTTACTCCCACCTAGAAAAAAGTAAAATTAAAAGCAATGGGCCACCATATCAGATCAGGTACCCTACAAAGCTATGCATATGACTTATCAAGGATATGCTGTTTCACTGACTGCTTTTACTACCTGTTTTTCCAGCCCCCACACCTTGTTTGTTATTGTTTCAAACCCGTTTTTCTGCATGTTGTATGAACTGTAGAAAGACTTTTGATAGAGATGGTCCTGGCAGCTGGATGATAAATACTATTTTCTTAACCTGACTAGCTTTTTCACCACCTGCACTGCAGCCTGCCACGCGTTGGAAGCAGCTCATTAACTTTCCCACAGCTTCCCAGGAGTTTTCCTTGTTTTCTTTCACCTTGGGTGTGTGCTGCCTTCTCCATGAACAGTTAACTACCCAAGCAGGCCGAGCGGGCTTTGGCACCAGAAGCATAGCACGCTTCAGGCAGCCTCCCTGCTAAGGCTCAAAATCTCTCTTAAACACATTAAGCAGCCCATTTTGGATTGATAGTGCAGTAATTATTCTGCTTCACCCTAAAAACCATCCTGGGGTAATTGGCGCAGAGGAAAATTACCCAGAGTCCTCTGCCACCTGGTAGTTAAGGAACGAATCCAGGGAAAGATAAGTGAAGCAGGGAAAAAATCGGCACTTATTTGATTTTAATCTCACCACTTTGCAAGCATTTAAATTGCCTTAATCAGGTGGCTGGCTCCCAGCCTAGCTGGTAATCTGTTATCAAATTTGAAACTAGATTTTTTAAAATGTCAGTGTAGGCTGAGAATTGAAGTCTATTAACAGTTATGAGCCTCCCTCCTAAACTTCCATAATCTATGTATTAATGATCCCTTTTACAAAGCTGTCAAATATTACTTTATTATAACTATATATTAGTAACGTCAGTGGAAAAGCAGGATTTAATTATTTATTTATTTTAAAGACTGGAGGTGGGGGGGGAAGCCAACCCACCCCCCCCCCACACCCCCACCCCACATACACGATGCCAACATTCTTAACACTGAAACCCGATTTTTCCGAGGCAATAACTTGAGTGTATGGAATAACCTTGATAAATGTAATTGAATTTTTCTCTGATAAGATTAACTAGTGGTAATTGTGAATGGGGAAGGTCTGACCCACTACAAATGAGATGTATGACGAGCTGAAAATAATCAATTCTTTTTTTCTTGTTCTCTCTCTCTCTCTCCTCCTCCCCCCCCCCCCCCCCCCCGCCTTTTCTGCCCCCTTCCCAGATTAAGAAAAAAAAAATAAATTAAAAAAGAAAAGAAAAAAAAAATCCTGAAATAGTAATTTTGGGCCTGGCAGGATGAAGCATTTATGTCTGAAATGTTTTTGTATGTGCTGATTATCTGCTATCTTCTCAGTGTGTCTAATTGTGCTGAGCTCAGTTTAAAATGAGATCAACACATTTAAACCCCAGAAGGCTTAATTAAGGGAGGGACTTAATGCTTTACAAAAAAGGGGAATTTACGCCTT
The DNA here is from genome assembly GCF_026170545.1 of Melanerpes formicivorus. Taxonomy (NCBI): domain Eukaryota; kingdom Metazoa; phylum Chordata; class Aves; order Piciformes; family Picidae; genus Melanerpes; species Melanerpes formicivorus. The sequence continues at coordinate 5,812,979 of NW_027142360.1, read as the reverse complement.
TTGAGAAATGTAGCATAAATCCTACCTGCAACTTCCCTGACAAGAGTGATCCAAAATTTAGTAGCTTATTGAATTGCTTTTTAAAACAAACACAAAAGACAGAACTTTAGAACTCATAATTGCTGGTAGGGGTTGAGAGCTGTATTGTTGTGGCGGGGTTTTTTTTTTTAGGCTTACTACTGCTTGCTTTTTTGTTCCCACACGCTCCTGTTTCCAGCTTTCTTGATCAAGCAAGCAGGAATGCAATATACAAAAACAGGAGTGAAAATTCCAGTGTTTAGATTCTTTAAAAACACACAGTAGCTATGTGTTTTTCAGAGTTGAAGACGCCTCTCCCATAGCACAGAAACCTACACAGGGAAATGCAGACAAAGCACTCCCCTACCTTGCATTTGTTTCCATTAAGCAGAAAAACTCTTGCAGTGGAAATTGAAAAAGGGTGATGGAGAGGATTAATTCTCTTTAGTTGTGTGATAAAAGTCAATCAAGTATTCTTTGAAAATAATGCCACAGTTAATTTTTTTTTCTTCCTCCCTCATTATCCTATAACTCTGACCATTGAACTTTAGCGCTGTAGATCAGGCTAAAACACCACTGACAACGGGGTATTCATATTCCCTTCATTGAGTCCCGTGTAGGTTCAGTGAAAGACTCTTCAGAAACATAAAATCTACAGACAATGAAATTAATCACAAAGTACAAAAGAAAAGCAGCTGGCATCCAACTACTGAATAATGCAAAATGTCTAGATTTAAATTGCATGTCACCGTTAATGTATACAATATATCTATATCTACACACACACACACATAGAGTTGTGCTATAATCAGTAAATAATTTTTCACTGTCTACAAAATAGGTATTTTAGTTTGGAAATAGTATCCTGAAATTGCATCAAAAATAAATACCAGATGAGTTCATCATGATTAATGTTACTGCGGTAAATACCAGGAAGCATTAAGCTCAACAGGAAATAGTTGCAATTTAAAAGGACAGGTTTCGTGGGTTTGTTGTTTGAGTTTTGTTGGTTTGGGGCTTTTTGTGTTTGTTTTTTTTTTTTTTGGTTGGTTGGTTTTGGGGGTTTGTTTTTTTTCTTGCTTTGGTTTGGGTTTTTTGGAGGGGTATTGTTTGTTTGGTTTGGCTTGATTTGTTTTGTTTTACCAAAGCTTTTTATAGGGGAGAAAGCTGTAAGTGCAACCACTAAAAATCTGTGTCGGTATTTCTGCATATTCTAAGTCTCTAATTATCCAAAAGGATCAAATACAGCAAGGAAAGAAAGTTAGGTATCCTTCATTTATGTGCTTATTAGAACATATATAAAGGAACTACCTGGAAAGCCATCGGAGGAAATCACTGGTGAATAAATTCAGCCCTGGAGACTGGCATCATTTTTCTTTTATCCAAAAATAATGATAATAGAATTAAAGAGAAAACTGCATCTAAAACTACTTGCCTTGAATTCTGAAGTTTGTTAGTTCTGAGCTTACAGCCATATATCCATGAAAGCAAACAAGAACCCAGTATACTTTATTTCTCAGCTTTTGACAACCTTTATCATTTCATTTATCTCCTATTCACAGTGAGATGTAAACATCTTACTTCCCAGTGTGATCCTCATATCAACAGTGGGTCAGTTTAAAGTATTGGGAATCAATATGTTATAAAACATCAGCCAGTACTAAAAAGACAGCACTAGAGCAAATTCATTGAATGTCAAATAAAAAAATAAACAAACATAGACAGATAAAAAAATGGAGCAAGATCATAAATAAAAAGACAAGGAAGTAAAAATATGTGCTTCTAAAACAATGTCTTGACAGGGAAGATGCCCTTACCTTAATTACTAAGCCACTTAGGGAGAGGAAGATGATGGATTTCACATAGGCACAGAGAAAATAAGTAGTTTAAAAGAAATCTTTCAATTTAATAGAAAATTTGCAGGGTATTAGCACTCTTTACTATTATAGCAGTGATGAGAACAGATAACTTGTAGCAAAAACTTGCTTCAGGTTCGGCTTGTTGTTTTGTTTTAATTTATTGGAGTAGACATTTCAGACTGACTGTGTGGAGGCAGGGGACAGCATTCACATCTTAGGCAAACAAACAGGCATCATGGACATCTTGTAACACAAGCCTGACGCAAATGAACCAGGCCTCCTGCTGTTCTTCCCCCTTCACAGGCCTCAGTCTGGTTAATGATAAGCCTATAAGCAGAGCTGGTCTAAAATAATTTCTTTGACAGAACCATTTTCCAATGCAAAGTGTGAGTCTATTTTATAAATAAATAAATGGGAGGCCAGTGCTAGGTTAGAATATTGGTTGTCTTTAAAATTAGAGAAGTCTATAGTGATGCTTTAAATACTGAGGTGCATCATTTCAGGGAGTTAAATCTATTTCTCTTACGTTTATTATTTGAGAAGCTCACACCATGCCAAACACGTTGATGCAACAGCAGATCTTTAATGGGATTGCATGAGACAAATGGAATTGTGTGTTGTACATTGCACAACAATGTTTCACCATGAGTAAAGTGAACTGATCAGAAATTGTCCAAATTAAATTTCAGGCAGCAACTTCACATTTTTAAGAACTTGCTTCACAAGAAGGCTTGAACTTTGTTTTGTTACAAATCTGAGATATATTACTTCTTATCAAGCGTAAATCCTTTTTCTGAGCAACCATGCTTATAAAATGTTTCTCCTCATTCTCAAATAACTGTCAAATAAACAGAAATCATATGGCTAAAATGGGCTCCACAAAAAGTGGATATTGAAGTTCTGAAGCGTTGGGGGATTTGGAGAAAGTAATAAGACAAACAAGGAAGAAGAGAGAAAGAAGAAGGAAAGATGAAAAGGAAAGAGCTTGAGTAAAGGAGTTTGGGTGAGATCTTTGTCTACCTTAAAGAGTATAGAGCATCATTTTCCCATAACTTTCTCTACCAGAAGCCCTGCTGGCTCCACACATCAGCCTCGATATAACACATTGTTGTTCTAACAGTGTGTTACATCAAAGCAGAATGAAGCACACCAAAATGGGAAATCATCTCCCTTATTTCTGCAACTTTTGTGAAACACTGGTCTTCTGCAACACTTCATTCAACCCTAAACACCTGGTTGTAATCTGTTATAAGGTTTCATTCTGTTGTTGTTGGCTCAGTTTGTGAAAGTTTTCTCTCTTTCGCATGAAGACAACTTTGTAAGTGCCAATTTGAAATGAGCAACTTTCCCCAAATGAGAAAGCATGTGCTTTCTGAAATGAGACTGCATCACAAGAATGAAAATGCTTTCAAATCATCCTGTTTCTTCTCCCAAACTGCACATCTCAGTTTATCAGATGCTATTCAAAATTTCAAATAAGTTTGCAGCATTCGTGTCCTCCCTTGTAATGACATTCCCAGCCATTTTGACAAATGCACTGTTAATCACACATACACTGTCCAGCACCCTTAAGATCTACCTTGTGATTTCTTGGCAATCCAGGTGCTGGAAATCTATCATCACCCACTGCTCACAGCCTCTCCAAATCCCTCACACACACTACCTGCCAGGCAGAAAGTACCAAAAAGGCAAGAGCAGGAGAACTGGTAAGCTGGAAATACAGAGGACAAACGGAGACAAAGTAATGATAGTACAGAAAGTGTGGGTCGTGCTTCAGTGGAATTGATTTCCTACTCTTCTTCTCTCATTCCTTTTGTTGGAAGCCAGCTGAAGACAGCAGCTCATGAGCTGTGTCACCTTGGGAATCTTGTTCATTTTGCTGCCACCTTCTCCCCTCACCTGCTGCAACACTCACTCAGAAGTCTTCGCATAAAGCCAAAATTCAGTCCAACCAGATTACTCACAGTGAGCGAATGTGTAGACTGCAAAGAAAAAATCACAGATGTCAAGAATGGGACCCAAATCTTTTTTTCACAAGGTTAAGTCTTCAGACACATTTTCTATGGTCTTTTGCATGATTTCAGGGTCATATAACTTTTCTGGCCGCCCCGGTCTTCAGGTCAGTACTCCTATCTCCAACCCATGAAGAGAAGAATAAGTTTTCTCTGCTTGTCCTATTGCTGCCAGCTCTGCAGTACTGCAGAATGGAAGAGATGCAATTTGTCAGGGCTCTCATCCATTCTGTGCCATGAAATCAAGTGGGAAGCATCTTGTGTTTCTTCAGTTAGAGCAGACCTATTCTTTCTGCTTTAATTCCTTCTCTCATCAACTCTGACAGCTGTGGACTTCGGCTCTTCTCAGAGGAGGAGAAAGGAAGGCTGAAGACATGGATTAGAGCTTAATTCAAACATTGTAATATAATTCTAGTCTTCTGTTATTTTATAGCATGCCCACTGTGTGTCAATGTCCCCTAAAGTTCTCCATCTCGTTTATTGCCAGGTTCGGTATGTCAACTTTTGCACACAGGAGTTTTAAACCTGATACCAACTGGTCTCTAATCACACAAACACAAATGAGACTTCTGGGCTGGTGTTTTTTCTCATTTAATAACCTATTAAAGGAGATTTAAAAAATAACAGTAAACACCAGCCTGGTAAAGTGCTAAGTCCCTGAAATTTCACTGGCAGAGAACTGGTATTTCGTCAACACTGTGTGAGGAGTCACCCTCTCTGAGGTGTCTGTCAGCTCTCATTAGGTTCGACCTGGCAAGTCATAGATTGCAAAGCAGCAGCTCCACCACTTGAAATATGAAAGAATCTTTCTTGAGACACAAAAACAATAAAAATGAGATCATCTTTCAGGTTTCCTGACACTAGAGGGCAAGCCATTTTAGGTAATGTTGGATTTGATGAAGAACCTTAAAATATGCTTCAGTAACAGCGAGCAAACTGTGCTGAGTCACTTGAATATCCTCATGGACTCATCTGGCTTTTGAGGTAGAACAGCTCTGCTCATCATGATGAAACTAGAAGAGCTGAAAAGAACAGTCATCAAGCCCTAAAACATGAGTAGTTACTCTCAGTTCCCTATAAGGAAGGCACTTACATTAGTGATGGATAATGATACTTACAGATTTTTTAATATCCTACACTTCTGGTACTTGTTATAAGAAAATTGATTGCCCAGTGGTCAGAAAGATTGATACAGGAGGTAGTGAGAGATGTGAAAAATTCTTGAGGAAATACTGTCCTTCAAATTAGCACCACATCTAACCATTTCTGCCCATTAATAAGAAACAAAGGGATAGGGGTGCTTAAATTGTGTCCCTTGCTGCTTTGCAGACTCCTCCATGGTGCCCCCTCTTTACTGAAAATCAGGCACTGCAGCTCATTAAGCCAGACTTTGAAAGATAATAAGGCTTATGGACTCCTTCACTTCTCTAAGGTTAATGTTTCTTTAATAAAAGACACTGGTCTTGTGGTTAAGCCACAAACTCAGTGCCAGGGGACTTTGGTTACAATCCATTACACATACAGACTTTGGTAAGCCATATTACTTATCTTCCCTTAACTACATTTCAAAGATGAGGGCTGAATAAGCTTCCCTTTTCACTGGGATTGCACAAGGATAATCAAGGCACAAAGTGGATTCTGTGCTTGCTGCAAAGACAGCCTCCTTGGGGTGAAGGGATCCTGGCCCAGGGGTATGATCCCTTTGGTGCTAATCAAAGGTGAAGAAAAAACAACCAACCAACAAAAAAAAAAGATAAATCAATTCCCTTCAGATGGCATTATATATTAATATGATAGCAAATAGGAAAATCAGTTAGAATAAGCATACAAAATCAAGAGTCTATGCATCTATTTTGAAACTGAGTTGAACCTTTTTTCCAAACACTCGACACAGATATTTGATTGAAAAGATCTGAGACTCAGAAGCCCAACTTTAAGATGTCTGCTCTGACAAACACAGTCAGAAACTTTATTAGAATAAACCTTTATTAGAATAAACCTAATCAGGTTGGAAGAGACCTTCAAGATCATCGTGTCCAACCCATCAACCAATCCAACCCACCCAAACAGCTAACCCATGGCACCAAGCACCCCATCAAGTCTCCTCCTGAACACCTTCAATGACGGCGACTCCACCACCTCCCCGGGCAACCCATTTCAATGGGCAATCACTCTTTCTGTATAGAACTTCTTCCTAACATCCAACCTGAACCTCCCCTGGCGCAGCCTGAGACTGTGTCCTCTTGTTCTGGTACTGGCTGCCTGGGAGAAGAGACCATCATCAGCCTGTCTACAACCTCCCTTCAGGTAGTTGTAGAGAGTGATAAGGTCACCCCTGAGTCTCCTCTTCTCCAGGCTAAGCAGCCCCAGCTCCCTTGGGGCTGACTCAACTGCCTACATCAAGTTTAAACATTTTAGCCATCCTAAGGTACCCTACAAACCCCACAGCTGTCAGTCTGAAAGGACACAGCTCTCCAGTTTGTGCTAGAGCATATGTCATTTATATGTAGATATCCTTCATGGCCTGTAGCACCTAAAATAGTGGTAGAGATCTGTGCTTAGATTCCTGAACCTCTTGTGTCTATTTCCTGAAGGAGAAACTCCTAGATAACAGCTAGACACTAAAGCTTCCTAGCAGTTCTTATTTATGCTGCAAATGAGGACAAAATTCACCCCTACAGTTATGATTATTGACTTCAGCTATATTATCTAGTTGATGAACCAATATGCATTTCCTGTGCCACACCTATTAAAAATTATCATACAGAATAACTACTTTGTGTACAATAACACTTGGAAACCTTGCCTTCTTTTGAATACGACAGACTCAGTTTCCATTCGAATATCACAGTTTAGCAGGAGAGCGCTGTAGTTGCTCAGACCTTAAAAAACAAAACCAGACATAGAATAAACATGATAACAGTTGGAGGTAATTCTGCTATCTCATTTCTGAATGGTGCAAACTACACTGAGGAGCGTTCAGTTAAGTCTTGCATAACATTTTATCCTAAATAATTGCAGCTTAACTACACGAGGCAAATAAATCTACAAAACATTTTCTACAAAATGAAAGATCTTCTTCTGAAATTTTGCTCCTTCACCAACTAAATCAAAACCCCCAGCAATTTATCATGCACTTCTTAAGAGTTTTGTGTGGAACACAATAAAAGATCTTCTTCTGAAATTTTGCTCCTTCCCCAACTAAATCAAAATCCCTAGCAATTTATCATGCATTTCTTAGTAGTTTTTTGTGGAGCAGTGCAGTTGTTTTGTGCCTTGGTTTGAGCCTTTCCAGCTCAAGACAGAGTGTAGAATTCACCCCAAAGGAGTAAATGAAAGCACTCACACAGAATTGGAAGTTAAACAGAAATAATATTTACAAAAGTAAATGTAGGACAAAAAGCATTAAAGTAAAAGGATATATATAAAATATATATATATTACATAACATATTATAATGTATTAATATATAATGTAATATAATATACTATACTATAATATACTATACTATAATATAATATAATATAATATAATATAATATAATATAATATAATATAATATAATATAATATAATATAATATAATATAATATAATATAATATAATATAATATAATATAATATAATATAATATAATATAATATAATATAATATAATATAATATAATCAGAATTGGCCCTGGCCTGGTCCCCCAGTCAGGACTCAAACCAGGCCCCTGCTAGGTGCCAAGCTAGGGATTAGTGATGAAGCCAAACCTCCACCATGCTGCAAATGCAAGCAAAAGCTATGTGTCCAGAGAGAGAGAGATAACCAGAAAGTCTCCTCCTTATGTAGGAAAGGGCATGGAATAACAATATTACAATATCCTGTGCCTGCCTCTTAGGACGAACCTTTACAGTATCACAGTATCACTAAGGTTGGAAGAGACCTCAAGGATCATCAAGTCCAACCTGTCACCACAGACCCAATGACTAGACCATGGCACCAATCTCCTCTTGAACACCTCCAGGGACAGTGACTCCACCACCTCCCTGGGCAGCACATTCCAATGACTAAATGACTCTCTCAGTGGAGAACATTCTCCTCACCTCGAGCCTAAACTTCCCCTGGCACAGCTTGAGACTGTGTCCCCTTGTTCTGGTGCTGGTTGACTGGGAGAAGAGACCTACCCCCTCCCAGCTACAACCACCAGTAAGTTGTAGAGTGCTCAAGAGGTCTACTCTACGATTATACCAATTAACCCTTAACTTCTCTTAACCTACAACATTTTGTAACATACAGACTGAAAGTATGTGAAATATTCCACAAAACATTGTTAAATCTCCCTCATATGGAAATTACTTGTAACACACATCTATTTAATCACATATCAAATATTTGGAATCCAGAAACACAGTTGGCAGGGCAGGTTTTAGATGGATACAGTTTAAAGCAGTGATATTGCTGTTATCCATGAAGAGCTTTCTAGGCGGTATTTATCAACTTATCAGCTGAGTGTCCAGAAAATATCTTTTTCTACTTCAATATTATTTCCTCTAGTTATGTCACTCAGTTAAAGAAAAGATATTGCCATTGCTTGGAAACCTTGTGGAGTTGAGTATTTTTGGTTTGGGGTTTTATTTTGGTGTGCTTTGGGTTGTGTTTGGTTGGGTTTGGGGTTTTGTTTGTTTGTATGTATGTATTTTTTTCGTATTGGTTTGTTTTGTTCTGTGCTGTTTTGGTTTTTTTTCAGGGCAGTTGTTTAGCTTTGTGGTTTTTAGTTGGTTGGTTGGGGTGGGTTTTGGGTTTTCTTTATAAATAAATATAATGAGTCTCTTACAAAGAGCTGATGGGCAAAGCTTGCATGCATTAGTAGTTATGGGATGCCATGATAATTTGTGGATTTCAGACTAATGATGGTACCCTCCATCCCTCTTATTTAGAGTGTAATGCCTCTTTTTTATCATGCTACGTATTGCTGCTGCTTAGAAATATGAATTCATCATAATGTCTCATCCAGAAAGTCATTTTCAGTAAGCAATGCTTACTCCATGCACACAGTCACTATGAAGTCAGTGGGATGGTTTTGGACTATTAAAAGTATTTCACTACTGGAGCAATGTATTAGTGCATAGTTTTATTAGTTGTTGCAAGCTATTTAAGGAAAGAATAATTCTGACTTTTAGTGACTGTAGCATTTGTACATTATTCTACAGTATCCTTTTATCTGGAGAACAATTTATTCAACATAAACTGTACACTCATTTAAGAAGTGACAACTGATGTCCATTTGTTTTTGACTCAATCATCAAAATGACTGCAAAAAAAATGTGCCACAGAAACACTGCAAAGAGAAGAAATCTGTGTGGACCAATTCGACTAAGACTGGGTACTGACCTCCCTGATGCTCTCCATCTTCACCAATGTCTTTGTGCAACATAGATTGCCTAACAAGAGAAAGCTGATTGGCTTGTCATAGGATTCACATGATTCCGATGTATTTTGGGAGAGTGAATTCCTCTGGATTATAAAGGGGAATTAGGCTGCTGAACTCCAGACCTCCTTGTCACTGTGCACTGTGAAGGAAAAGTTCCATTCAATGTAGGAATTTATCAAAACAAAAGGATTTGAATGGGTAAACGAATGCAAGTATTCCAATGTTGAGAATAACTAAGTGCTTTAATCAAAATGCCCCCCCCAACCCCCCAAAAGCAGTAAAATTATACCATTCCCAGATCAATATCTATTTTAGAATTTTCAGTCTAAAGACGTAAAAACATGTAAACTTTTTGTCTTGTTCTAGAAATACTGAAATTTCCCATGAAAATTCCAGACTGTCTGAGGAGCCTTAATCTTATGCTTGACAGAAATTGTGCTGAAATTCCATGAAACAGATTGTGCTTGCAGCTTAATGTTGATTTCATGTGCAAGCTCAAACATAGCTTTGAGGATTTTGAAGGTTGTTGTTTTTTTTAGGAGTCTACTGTAGATTACACTTGACATTCTCTAGATGGTCTAGGTAATCCATAAACAAAAGATAAAAGGAGCTTTCCTATCTTCTCTGCAAAAAAACAATAATCTAAATTGTTTCTGCTTAGGACTGTGCCTTTTGCTTTCATTAGAAATGTAACTTATTGTGAATAATGAGCTTTCTTGCTAACTTCTTAGACACTGATATATTGCAGTTATCACAGTCTGAGGTGTAGCTCTTAGTTCCATGCATGGATCACAGAATTACCAAGGTTGGAAGAGACCTCAAAGATCATCAAGTCCAACCTGTCACCACAGACCTCATGACTAAACCATGGCACCAAGTGCCACGACCAATCCCCTCCAGGGATGGTGACTCCACCACCTCCCTGGGCAGCACATTCCAATGGCTAACGACTCTCTCAGTGAAGAACTTTCTCCTCACCTCCAGCCTAAACTTCCCCTGGCGCAGCTTGAGACTGTGTCCTCTTGTTCTGTCACTGGTTGCCTGGGACACAAGACCAACCCCCTCCTGGCCACAACCACCCTTCAGGCAGTTGTAGACAGCAATATGGTCTCCCCTGAGCCTCCTCCTCTCCAGGCTAAACAATCCCAGCTCCCTCAGCCTCTCCTCACAGGGCTGTGCTCAAGGCCTCTCCCCACACTCGTTGCCCTTCTCTGGACAAGTTCAAGTGTCTTAATGTCCTTCTTAAACTGAGGGGCCTAGAACTGGACACAGTACAAAGCATCTGAGAGACTAAACATGTGGCCACACCAGCAATTGAAACACAGTGGTCAAAACATCTTCTGAATTGTGCTATTTGTGACCTGCCTGCTCAGAAGACACCTAACTTAATATCAGCCTAGTCCATATCCTCAATTCAAATCTGCCTGTAATACTCCCTCTGATAAGGAAGCAGGAAATGTGTCTGGAAAGAAGCCCCCTTGTTTGCTGGGGTGTATATGAGCTAGGTGAAAGTTAGTGCACAACTTCACATTCTTTTCCACAATATTTATTAAAAAGGTCAGAAAGTGTTGGTCAACCATGGCATCAACTGGGATGTGCTTTAGTGAAGGGAGAGGAGAAACGGAGGGATTTCATTGACTTGGAAAGGAGATCTGTGTAGATGTGGCACGCCTTTTTCTTTGCTTTATGTTTCTTTTTATTGAAAACCAGACTTTGCCCAATGTTGAAAGCTGTGCAAAGTGCACTGACCATTGCCAGTCTTGATCAGCTTTCATTTAAGTAATAATCTGCAAATGCCTTTGAACTTGTCAGAAGTCAGACAACCAAAGAACTACAGATTACAAATAAGCACACACATACATACATACACACATACATACATACATACATACATACATATATATATATATATATATATATATATATAGAAAATATCCACACAGTGGTGTAGCACACAACAAAGACAATAACAAACAATGAAAATATAACCAAATTTATGTGAGGAGATGACCTGTCCACATTGTGGAAGTGAGAAAAGTCTTTGCATTCATTTCCCTTATATGTGTTGCCTGCAACATTTTACACTATAATAGCTATGTTCTAACTGGCAATTCAACTGCATTTTACTCTACAATTACACTTTAACCAAATCCTACTCCAAATTACTGTGTGTTGGCTCTTACTGGGCTTGATCATTCAAACTGCCCTGTGAAAAGAAGGTTACCTCTTCTTTATCTGTCTTTTTCTCAATACCCATCTCAAAAATGTATGTTGGTCACTCATATTTTTAAATAAATTAAAACAAACCAAAACCAAACCCATACACAAACACAAGCCAAAAACCAACAACCAATACTGTTTGAAAAGCAAGTTTCACAGTTGGGGTAATGAGGAATATGTTAAACATCAATATTACTTGAGCTTCGTTGCCAAACCTTACATTCTGGCAGAGGTGTTTAGCAGGAGGTCTAGGATATTATTCATCAAAATGGTGTTTCAGAGGCACAGGTTCCTGTATTCCTTGAAATCATGCCTCAGAGCTTCAACATTTCCTACAGTCTGTGGATAAAATACTCTCATTCTTATTTTGTGGTTTGGGGAACTAGTCTCGGGGAAAACAGAGAATATATTCCTTAATCAAGGCTATACAAAAAATAAAAGCTTGTGAAAGGGACTTGTGAAAAACAGTTTTCAGCTTTCAACATAGTTGCTGTGCCTCTCATAAGGTGAATATTCCACTTCTTCCTTTAAAGCATTATCAATTTATTCAGTCGATGGTAGGCTGAACATGAGCCTGCAGTGTGCACAGGTAGCCAAGGGGGCCAATGGCATCCTGGCCTGCATCAAGAACAGTGTGGCCAGCAGGAACAGGGAGGTCATTCTGCCCCTGTACACTGCACTGGTTAGGCCACACCTCGAGTACTGTGCCCAGTTCTGGGCCCCTCAGTTCAGGAAGGATGTTGACTTGCTGGAACGTGTCCAGAGAAGGGCAACAAAATTGGTGAGGGGTATGGAACACAAGCCCTATGAGGAGAGACTGAGGGAGCTGGGGCTGCTTAGCCTGGAGAGGAGGAGACTCAGGGGTGACCTTATCACTCTCTACAACTACCTGAAGGGAGGTTGTAGAAGGTAGTTGTAGACAGGCAGAGGTTGGTCTCTTCTCCCAGGCAGCCAGTACCAGAACAAGAGGACACAGTCTCAGGCTGCACCAGGGGAGGTTTAGGTTGGATGTTAGGAAGAAGTTCTATACAGAGAGAGTGATTGCCCATTGGAATGGGCTGCCCGGGGAGGTGGTGGAGTCACCATCATTGGAGGTGTTCAGGGGGAGACTTGATGGGGTGCTTGGTGCCATGATTTAGTTGTTTAGGTGGGTTGGATTGGTTGACGGGTTGGAAGCGATGATCTTGAAGGTCTCTTCCAACCTGGTCTAGTCTATTCTATTCTATTCTGTTCTATTCTATTCTATTCTATTCTATTCAAAAAAAAGCATTAAGGTCATCACTAATATAAAAAGTCAAAACATTGTTAGGTTTACTCCTTACACAGAGAGATATTTTTATGATGCAATAGAAAGGTGAAGCTGCTGTATATATATATATATATATATATATAATATTGTATATAACGCTATATATAATAATATAAAGGTATTGTCATATAAACATTAGGTCTTTACTGCAGAAGCAGCTTATGCAATTCCTCAATATTGTAATTGCTTGCTTTATTTTTTATGCCTGAGCAAAAAAATAAAAAGGGGGGGCGGGGAAGGGCATCTTTGGAAAATTTACAATTTGCACTATTTATTGAGACAGCTCCAATTCCTTTTTTATTTGTTTTCCAAAAGTACTTATTTTGTACCTCTGCTGACCAGTGCAAAATCAGGCCCACTAATGTTTATAGAATACCACATTATTGTTAGATATTGGATCCAAATGCAAGCACTGCAGCTTCTAACAGATAGGAGTTTGATGGAATCTGTCTAGAGATTGCAGGTGTCCAGATTGTCTCGGCACCTACTCTGGTAATAGCTGCTGACATAGAAGACAGAAAGGGCTCAGCATTTCTTAAAACTTTCTGAAGCATTGGCATTTAAAAAAAAAAAATATAAAACTCTGTCTCCTGCCTTTAATTTTCAGGTTTATTAGAAGTTTGATAGGCATAAATTCAGAGGAAATACAAGTAGTTACCTATTAATATTTGAGGTAGTGATGTGCCTCATAGATTGAGCAAGAGAGGAGGGATAGTGCTGATTCAGCTTTTTTCTTTTTTTCTGTTTTTTTTTTCTTCAGCAGAGCCTTGATCTAATGCTTTATCTAGCCTATTACCATAGAATCATAGAATTGTTTTGGTTGGAAAAGGTTTCTAAGATTATTGAGTCCAACCATCAACATAACAACACCACGGCCATTAAACCACATCCTGAAGTGCCATATCCACACATTTTCTGAACACTTCCAGGGATGGAGAGTCCACCACCTCCCTGGGTAAACTATTTCAGTGCCTGACCACTCTTTCAGTAAATAAATGTTTCATAATATGCAGTCTAAACCTTCTCTAGCACAGTTTCAGGACATTTCCTCTTGTGATGATACTAGAGAGATAGTACCTCACTACAACCTCCTTTCAGGTAGCTGTAGAGAGTAATGAGATCTATGGGCTGTCATAGTATCAGTCAGGGTTGAAAGGGACCATAAGGATCATCTAGTTCCAACCCCCCTGCCATGGCCAGGGACACCCCACACTAGATCAGACTGGCCAGACTATGGGGTTTCCTTCTGTTCCCCCTTCCTATTTTCCAGCTCAGAGAGCTGGGTGTCTAGCAAACAAGTAGTCTTATGGCTAAAGACTAAGGCAAAACAGGTGTTGAGTCCTTCAGTCTTTTCCTTATCCTTGATCACTATATTCCCCCCGAATCCAACAAAGGACAGAGATTCTCCTTAGTCCTCCTTATGTTGCTAATGTATTTGTAGAAGCATTTCTTCTTCTCTTTAACAGATGAGGCCAAATTAACTTCCATTTGGGCTTTGGCCCTGCTAATGTTCTCTCTGCATAGTCTAATGACAATCTCATAGGGCTTCTGAGTGGTTTGCTCCTTCTTCCAACAACCACAGACTCACCTTTTCTCCCCAGGCAGCAACAAACCTGTCTATTCATCCAGGCTGGTCTTCCCCACCAACTCGTCTTTCAGCAGATGAGGACAGCCTGTTCCTGTGCCTCTTGAGCAGTGTCCATCCTCCCTGGACTCCTTGGCCCCTCAGGACTGCCTACCAAGAGGCTCTGTCCACCAGTCTCCAAAACAGGCCAAGGTCTGCCCACCAAAAGTCCCAGGTGGCAGTTCTGCTGACCATCCTCTACTTCTCCAGCAACTGAGAACTCTGTCATTCTGTGATTGCTGTGCCCAAGACAGCCCCCAACTGTTACATCACTCACGTCCTCTGTTCACAAACAGCAGGTCAAGCAAGACACCTTTCCTAGCTTGCTCCCTCATCAGCTGTTTTAGTAAGTTATTCTCTACACACTCTAGGAACTTCCAGGACTGTTCCCTCTCTGCTGTGCTGCATTTCTAGCAGATATCAAGGAAGCTGAAGTCCCCAACAAGAGCAAGGCAACAGACAGCAATCATGAGACTTCTGCCAGATGCCTAAAGAGCATTTTTATCTGTCCTTCATCCTGTTTGGGTGGTCTATAACAGACTCCCACCAGGATATCTGCTTTGTTAGCCTTCCTCCTGCTTATTACTTATGAAGGCTCAACCCTATCATCACCATCATTGATCTCAATATAATCAAAACACTCCCTGACATACAGAGCTATGCCACTGCCTCTCCTTCCTTGCCTTGCCCTTCTGAAGAGTTTATAGCTAACAGCTGTGGCACTTCAGTGATGTGAGATATCCTACCACATTTTTGTGATGGATACCACATCATAGTTTTCCTGATACACAATGGCTTCCAGTTCTTCCTGTTTGTTTCCCATGTTGGGAACATTAGCCTAGGTGCACTTCAGTTGGTCTAAAGGTCTTGTTACCTTTTCATAGTGAGAAGTCCCAGTTTCTGCCTGGCTGTCCTCAGGCTTATTTCTAGCCAGCCCATTTCTGTGCCCTTCCACCTTTCAATCCAGTTTAAAGCTCCTTCAGTGAGCCTAGTTAGTTCCTGGGCTAGGATTCTTTCACCCCCCTGAGACAGGTGTATCTTGTCTGTTGCCAGCAGACCTGGTGTCCTGTAGATCAGCCCATGATTAAAGAGCTCTAAGTATTGCAGGAATTAATAAGACACTAAATTACCTAGAACACTCAGGTCACTCTGGCAAACACAAAACTCTGATCCCTTGTAGCTCTTCAGCAATGTAACCAACAACCTGGTACCTCTTGCTTTTACATACCAATTTTTCTCAGTAAATCCCAAAATGCTTCATCAAGGAGGTAAATATTGATATTGCTGTGCTACACAGACATCCATAAAAAATCAATTGAATAGAAAATGAGTGGGTTGGTGGTAAGTCTGGAAGTACAACCAAGATCTCCTTGAACTGCAGAGAAGTGCTCTGTCCATTGGCAACAGTGTTCCCAAAGTGCTGTAGTAGTCCTGGGCAGCAAAGCCAAGTCCAATACAAACAGACATACTTCTGCAACTCCCAAGCCCTGCACAGAACAGACCTTCCCAGCCATTGGAGCTGTGGGCAGTGTCCCGCAGGCAGAGGGAAGCAGGTAGCTGAGGGGAGCAGTCCCTGGCCCCTCAGCACAGGGTGAGCCAAGCCAGATTCTGTTTGCTGGCCCTGACTAGGATACAATGGGTGACCAGAGCTCTATTGCTGCTAAGCTGGTCCTGACTAGGATACAATGGGTGACCAGAGCTCTATTGCTGCTAAGATGGCCCTGACTAGGATACAATGGGTGACCAGAGCTCTATTGCTGCTAAGCTGGTCCTGACTAGGATACAATGGGTGACCAGAGCTCTATTGCTGCTAAGATGGCCCTGACTAGGATACAATGGGTGACCAGAGCTCTATTGCTGCTAAGCTGGTCCTGACTAGGATACAATGGGTGACCAGAGCTCTATTGCTGCTAAGCTGGTCCTGACTAGGATACAATGGGTGACCAGAGCCCTATTGCTGCTAACGAGGAGGGAAGATTTGCTTCCTGCAGAATTCCTTCCACTAAGCTCAATTACTTCAGTGTGATGTGAGGAAGGAGGGGTGATTTTTTCTCTCATTGCCTAGCTGAAAGCAATTGCTCTTCTGACTATGTTAAAAAATAAATTTTCTTCTTACTTAAAGATTCATAACCCTAAGAGGAAGTTGCTGTGCATGCTCTTTTCTGCTCTGTAAACAGCACACAACAGGCTCCTCTGTAAAACAGGACTTGAGATCTGGCCAAGGTCAGTCAGGTATATACTGCACCCTAACTTTTTTCTTCAACAAATACATTAGTCTATTAGACAGAAACAGTACCAGGGCAATTGACCCCCTCCTGGCTTTTCTATCTATGCATAAGCATCTCTGAGAAGTGGGATTAGAGAGAAACCTGCAGGCATATTAATAAATAAACTTTACATGCTGTTTGATATTAAGTAAACATACCACTAAATATTTCTCTAGAGGGTTGTGATCTCATAACCCATGGACTTCTAATTTGGTTACCTGTGACATGTGCTTCGTACCCTCAGGGTTCCACAATGAATTGATTCTAAAATGCTTTTGAAAGTTTAACTAGCCAAGATAAAAATAAAGTAATCAAGCATACATTCTTATCTTCTTAAATTTTGGCTCACCTTGCTTCATAGGTAACAAGAATTGCAGCTATTAAAATACCCAAACAAACAAGTCAACAAAAATCAAAACAAACACCAATGACAAAGAATGTACAACTGGGGATCCTCAGTCAAGGACATACACACATGTGCCTGGTGTGAGTCAAGAGGATATAACGTGCTCTGGAGCAAGGGTCTGCCTTTATTATCAGGGAAGATTCCTCTCCCAGCAACACCACATCCTCTGTTGTTACAACAAAATTATTTTCAGTTTATAAAAACATGTGCTTGTCCATGTATTCACATAGACAAATGTTCCAGGCCCTACGAGGAGAGGCTGAGGGAGCTGGGATTGTTTAGCCTGGAGAAGAGGAGGCTCAGGGGAGACCTTACTCCTGTCTACAATTACCTGAAAGGTGGCTGTAGCCAGGTTGGTACCTTCTCCTGGGCAACCAGCACCAGAACAAGGGGACACAGTCTCAAGCTGCACCAGGGGAAGTTTAGGCTTGAGGTGAGAGTTCTTCACTGAGAGAGTCATTAGCCATTAGACTGTGCTGCCCAGAGAGGTGGTGGAGTCACTGTCCCTGGAGGTGTTCAAGAGGGGATTGGACATGGCACTTGGTGCCATGGCTTAGTCATGAGGTCTGTGGTGACAGGTTGGACTTGATGATCTTTGAGGTGTCTTCCAACCTTGGTGACTCTGTGATTTATCCACTTAATCCTTGCTGTGGAGGATGAAAATTTACCACTGAAAAACACTGAAGTGAAACAGATTTGTAAAGTTTTTAGGGATGAGGTTTGTTTCCCATCCACAGTGAATCTTGATTTTGCAAGAGGTGTGCCTGCTTGACATTGATCAAACAGACTGGACTAAACATTAGTCAGACTACAACTACCCATAGTGGGCAGTGATCAGGAGCTCCCACAATTTCAGTTTTTCCTTCAGCACAACAAGAGGCTGTGTGGAATCACAGGAAATGCAATTCATCTAGACTGCCAGGGGAAACTGAACAGGACACATCCAACTCACAAATTATTACTGGACCCCAGCAAAGCTAGCAACTCTAAATTTTCTGAGTTTGCTTCACCCAAAGTATTTCTCCAAAAAGAAATCAGAAAGCAATAATTTCCCTGTTATGGCAAATTTTGCTCTCCAAATTCTTTCTTTTCTTTTTTTTTTCTGTCTCAGTCTCCAGCAGTTTGTTTCTCTTACAGACTAGAAAGGAGGTAAATGCTCTTTACTTTAAATGCGATACAAATCACACAGAAATACATAATTGTCAGGTTTGGAAGGGACCTCAGGGATCGTTCAGTTCCAACACCCCTGCCATGGGCAGGGACACCTCACACTACATCAGGTTGCCCAGAGCCACATCCAGCCTGCCCTTAAAACCATCCAGGGATGAGGCTTCTACCACCTCCCTGGGCAACCTGTTCCAGTGTCTCACCACCTTCATGGGGAAGAACTTCTTCCTAACATCCAATCTAAATATGCCCTCCTCCAGCTTGGATCCATTCCCCCTAGTTCTATCATTACCTGACATCCTAAAAAGTCCCTCCCCACTTTCTTGTAGCTCCCTTCAGATACTGGAAGGCCACAATAAGGTCTCCTCAGAGCCTTCTCTTCTCCAAACTGAACAGCTCCAACTCTTTCAGTCTGTCCTCATAGGAGAGCAGCTCCAGCCCTCTGGTCATTCTCATGGCTCTTCTGTGGACACATTCCAGCACATCCAGATCTTTCTTGCAGTAGGGGTTCCAGAACACCACACAATACTCCAGGTGGGTAAAAATAAAACAGATTACATTTGCCTCAGTTTTCAGTTAATGTAATGACTGAGCAATGAACTGCAGAATTCTTAGAATTAAAGTTTTTATGTCAGAGGGAACTGATAGAGTGAGTCCAATGCCTCCATATATAGAATAGAATAGAATAGAATAGACCAGACCAGACCAGACCAGACCAGGTTGGAAGAGACCTTCAAGATCATATATATATATATATATACACACACACACCAAAAAAAGGCAGGATCATTGATATCTACACCTGAAAAGAAAACACCAAAACTACAGGAATATAAAACTTATAGATCTGACAGTAACAATCTTTAACAACATTTTTTTCAGTTAGGAGCATGGGTCAAGCATACCAAATATTCTGAGCAAAAGAGCCTTTATCACCACAGAGCTACAGGCATCTTATGCTGACAAAGCATGAGAAAAACAGTTTTGAACAAAGATATAAACCAGGGCTCTTAATCAGAGACTGTATTTTTTTACCTCCTCAAAATGGATTTTTAAATTGATCCAAAACTAAAGCCAAGCTAAAAGTCCCTACATCAAGTAAGTTTTCACTTACAGTGTATTTTGGCTGCAAGTACTCAATCTTTGTAAATTTAATAATGTAATTGAAGAAAGTGAGGTTGGGTATGGGTTTTTGGGTGGGTTTTGGTTTGTTTTTCATGCTGAATATTTGATTTACTTTTGCCCCGTTTTTAATCACAGGATCACAGGATGTTAGGGGTTGGAAGGGACCTCCAGAGATCATCGAATCCAACTCCGCTCCCAGAACAGGACCATAGAATCCAGCACAGGTCACACAGGAACAGGACCATAGAATCCAGCACAGTTCACACAGGAATGCATCCAGCCAGGGGCTGAAAGCTTCCAGAGAAGCAGACTCCACAGCCTCTCTGGGCAGCCTGTTCCAGTGACCTGCAACCCTCACAGTGAAGTTCCTCCTTATGTTGATATGGAACCTCCTGTTCTGTAGTTTATATCCATTGCTCCCTGTCCTATCTCAGGGTGCAACTGAGCAGAGCCTGTCCCCTCCCTCTGGACCCCCAGCCCTCAGATATTTATAAACATTTATTAAATCTCTTCTCAGGCTTCTCTTTTCCAGACTAAAAAGCCCCAGGGCTCTCAGCCTCTCCTCATAGGGCAGTGCTCCAGTCCCTTAATCATCCTGGTAGCACTTAATGTAGGAAGTTGGTCAATTCCCAACATTCCATACAAGTCTTTGGACCACCTTGCGGGAGGAGAGCATTGTAATACATCCTGCATTTGCTTTTCTATGGAACTTAGGGGACGCTCAGTGCTGCTACCTGTACGTGCACCAAGCATTGTAATTTTGTACTTTTTATTCCACCTTGGCAAGGCAAAGTAACTATTATCACAGTTTTTCAAATTGAAAGCTGAGGCAACAGACTTTGAGATGGCAAACATCACACAGGACAGTCCAGGAATAGAAGCCAGATGGCCTGATTAGCCCAGAGAATTAACCAAAAGGCTCTCTTTGCTCCTAGAGACAACGTACAGCTATCTCAAGATAATAGACCTCTTAATATCACATGAATTTAAATTTGTCTGTTTATAAAGAACCTACTTTGCTTTTTAATGTTGGGATTCAGCAAATCAGGCACTGCACATATGCTGCCTTTAGTTCTGTGGTTTTGTTATTTGTGGTTTTGTTTTGCTTTGGGGTTTCTTTGGGGAGGTGTTTATTTGTTTGGTTGGGTTTTTTTTTGGGTGTTTTGGGTTTTTTTTTTAAATGACAATGTATCTTGATAATGTAACCAAGATTGCTTGCCAAAAAAAAGAATATCTACATGGAACTCTGTCTAAACTTTGCTTCTGAATTTCTGGTTTGTCAGGGTCTTCTCAGTATGGGAGAATCATGTCATATATGTCAGTAGTTTATTATTTCCTGCCTCGCTCTCACAAAGAGAGTTAAAAATTTCCTAATAAGAAGTAAAAAAGAAGAGAAATAAATGTATACATGACAGAATCAATTTTCCTTTTAGCTAAAGGGCACAATATACAGCAATGTGTCTCCTGCTGCTGGAAGGAAATTATTGGAACATCATTCTAGTGGCCCATGAATGGGGTCTATCAAAGAGCTTCAAGAAAGGGATAGTTACTAGGTAGAGATGGAGATAAGAAGTTTAATTGTTTGACTTACCCCATGCCTCCCTACAAAATACACATAATCCATGCCTACATCTATGACTCCAGCAGGAAAATACAACTGGGCTTGTGGAGAATTTAGCTGCAAAACTTTTCCTCTTTTTCCTGGAGAACTAAGTATACCTCAAGACAGAAAAACGGGCAGCGGAGATTCTACGTTTACCTCTTCTCAGTGAGGTGCAGCCTAAATGTTCCTGAGCTCTGAAAAGGCAGCCTGGAAGTTGAAGAGTGGCTGCTTTTCCATCACACACCTCATTTGCAAGGGCTGCCTATGCCAGTACCTGGGCAACACTCATGGTTCACAGGGCTGCGCAAGAATAAGCAGACTGTGGCCAAATAAACATTTTCATTGCTGCCACACAAGAACACATTCCTATTTCAGTCTGCCTCTGTATTAACTCTGCAGAACTGACAGCAGCAGAAAATCACTGAAGACTGTGTTTTGTACAGTGCAGCAGGTGTGTGTCTTTATGCACATGCAGAAAGCAAATATTTTGGGCTGCATGATGCTAGCCTCACACAGTCTCCTTCCAGAAAACAAGTAGGCTTCTAGGCTTTAAGGAAGACACTGGGACAGAGAAAAAGAAGAAGAGAAAAAGTAGAGTTGCCTGTTTTGCTAGCTGCATAAAAATGTATCCATAAACTCAATTGCTACAATTCCAAATGGCTCTGTGTAGTGATCATTGTATAAGCTTGTGAGCTCTTCTGTATTGGGCACTTTTCCCTCAGTGAAAGGACACTATGTCATTATGTGCATACTAATGTAGAACATACTCTATTTGCTTCAGCATCCCCACAGCTACCAATATAAAAACTTATAAACCTCTGCTAGTTGAAGATGACTGCAGGATATTTCCATATTAAAAAGTATCTAGACAATAAGACATCATAATAAGAAATATCTAGACACTTAAGCCTGTAAACAAGAATGTTCTCAAGTTGTCCAAATATTAATCTGCATTTATCAAACCACAGTGTTTACTGGGAGTGGATTTTGAAAGGCAGCATCAACAGGACAAGCTATATAATGTGAGAAAAAATGAAAACCAACACCAAACAACACTTTTCTAGGCACAGAAAAAATAAAAAAAAAAGAAGACAGAAAGTGGTAACAGCTATGCAGCAGAAAAATCACAGAATCATAGCATGCAGCAGAAGAATCATAGAATGCTTTGGATTGGAAGGGACCTCTAAATTCATCTAGTCCAACCACCTCTGCAGTAAGCAAGAACATCCTCCACTAGATCAGGTTGCCCAGTTGAGCCTCACCTTGGATATCTCCAGAGATGGGGCCTCAACCACCTCCCTGTGCAACCCATTCCAGTGTTCCACCACCCTCATGGTAAAGAGCTTGTTCCTAAAGACACCTCTAAGATTTACAGTTCTGAAATATGTGTAGTCTGTAGCTAAAGTAATGGCTGAGAATCAGTGCATTCTATGTCATAGTTGTTCTTTAAGTGCATCATCAGCCCTTACCACCACACCAATACAGGTTAGAGGCATGAGCCTGCCTTCTCTGTAAAAGCTATAAGGGCAAGTAAGTGAAACAGTAGAACAGATACCTTTAATTCAAGCATATTTTTTCCCATTTTCTGTAATACAGAATGAAGAAAGGGATTACATTAGTAATTTTCTTTATTTTTATTTTATTCTCAGCTTGAGTACGACTTTCCTCTCACTGGGAAGAAGGGAGGGAGGTAGCTGATGTAGTCTTCCTGGTATCCAATGATAGGTTGTGTAGGATGGTTCAAAGCTGTGCCAAGGTCAGTTTAGACCTGACATTTAGAAGAATTTCTTTACTGAGAGTGGTCAACACCTGAACAAAGCTTCTTAGCAAGGTGATAAATGCCACAAGCCTGTCAGTGGCATTTGGACAATGCCCTTGAAAATTTACTTTTTGAATGATCAGGCAGTTGTACTGGATGATTGGTTCAGGTTTCAACTGAAATGTGTTTTATTTGGATGAGTTCTAGAACTCCTTCACACTCCTGGAGAAGTGTAAGTTGGAAGGAGTAGAGGGAAAAGGTCAGGTGGAAAATTATCCATTTTGGTCACATTGTCCAATCCAATGAATTTACAGACTCATAGAATCATAGAATCAAGCAGGTTGGAAGAGACCTCAGAGATCATCAAGTCCAACCTATTACCTAATACCTAACACCTCATGGCAACTAAACCATGGCTTCAGTTGTCACATCCAATCCTTTTTTGAGCACCTCCAGGGATGGTGACTCCACCACCTCCTTGGGCAGCACATTCCAATGGCCAATTACTCTTTCCATGAAGAATTTTCTCCTCACCTCCAGCCTAAACATCCCCTGGTGCAGCTTCAGACTGTGTCCTCTTGTTCTGGTGCTGGTTGCCTGGCAGAAGAGACCAACCCCCACCTGGCTACAGCCTCCCTTCAGGTAGTTGTAGACAGCAATAAGGTCTTCCCTGAGCCTCCTCTTCTCCAGGCTAAGCAACCCCATCTCCCTGAGCCTCTCCTCACAGGGCTTGTGCTTGAGCCTTGTTGCCCTTCAGTACACAGTGCAGGTAAGTTTGCATTTCAGGTGAATTTAGGGGATGTTTTACGTGGACTTTTCTTAGGCCGCTCCTTGTTCTTCTGTCATTCAAGTTAAGCCAAATAAAAAACTCAGACATTACAGCTTAATTTAAAGGGAATTTGACCATAATACTCTGCAGTAGGCCTCTATTTCTAGAAGACATGAAGTAATTAAAAACCAAAACAATCCCAACCAAGTCAAAACCCAACAGTGTGCTAATGACTTTCAAAGCCACATTAAACTGCATACTTCTTGGCCATCTATAACAAGCAGGTCAGCTAATAGCCCCTTTTTAGCATTGTTCTTCTTTCAGAGTTTTAGCAGAAACAATTAATAAGAAATAAAATTTAATGAATCTCCAAAGCCATACTTTTTTTGACTTATTACATTAGCAGAGCCTCTCATCTGACTGGGAATTTTGAGAGAACCACAGAATTCATTAAAGCAATTTACTGTATAATGGTAGGTGGCTAAGCTAGATTCCTACTAATGAGATGAACATTAATTAAATAAATTGTAGAATAGAAGAGGACTGTTTAGCTGAGTTAAAAAGTCTGGCAAGTAAGCATCACACTCTACAAGAGTGAATTCTGTTTGAGAGGCAGACCAGTTTATTTCTTATGGTAAGGCATGTAGCCAGTAGGTCTGGCAAAGTTGACCAGCCTAAATCTGTAAAAGCTAACCACATGCTTTCCCAAATGAAAGAATTTATCTTATGTTATTTTTTTTTGCTGTTGTTGTTGAATTATATGTTGGAAATGGAGCTCAGCATGTAATCCTCCGTGTTATCAAGAAAGATCCAGTGCAACTATAAAGCCCTCATCTTGAGTACTGCATGCAGTTTTGGGTTCCCCAGTTTAAGAGGAGTAGGGATCTGCTGGAGAGAGTCCAGTGGAGGGTTCCGTGGATGATTAGGGGACTGGAGCACTGCCTGATGAGGAGAGGCTGAGGGACATAGGGCTTTTTAGTCCAGAAAAGAGAAGACTTAGAGGGGATTTAATAAATGTTTATATATATCTGAGGGCTGGGGTTCAGGAGGGAGGGGACAGGCTCTGCTCACTTGCTCCCTGTGATAGGACAAGGAGCAGTGGATATAAGCTGCAGCACAAGAGGTTCCACCTCAACACAAGGGGGAACTTCTTTACTGTAAGGATCACAGAGCACTGGAACAGGCTCACCAGAGGGGTTGTGGAGTTGTCTTCTCTGAGGACTTTCAAGGCTCATCTAGATGTGTTCCCCTGTGACCTGTGCTAGAGTATATGGTCCTGCTCTGGCAAGGGGGTTGGACTCAATGATCTCTTTGGTTCCCTTCCAGCCCCTGACATTCTGTGATCCTGTGAGGTGACCCTTGAAAAAAATCAAACATCAGCTTCAGATTGATGTCTCTTGCCTGGCACCTGCAGGTTAACTTACTGATCCAAATAATAAGTGTAACTTTACAAAAGAAAGCAAAGGAAAGACTAGCATCCAACTTCAAAACATCTTTTCTTTATATTACAGTTTCCCTTTTCCAGTACCTTTTGTCTACTACCTAAGCATCAACCATTTCTATGGCATCACACAAAATAAAAGGGAGACTGATTAAGCCCTTACTTAGTATCTGGTTTAGGTTCCAAGATGCCTTCAGCGCCCCCGAGGATGGTGTTGACTTCCAGCTGAGTCCATGTTTTGAGGGTTGGTTTGTTTGTTTACTGTAGTCCACTTTTAAGATGACATCTTGGACCATATAAAAACTCCAGGTTTTTCATCCACAAGGCCCATTTTATACTAAGCACTTGAAGGTGAAAAGAGCATGCATCTGTTAGAATGAGATTATCGTACTCAGAGATTTTTCCATAGATAGGCAGCAGTCTAAGGTTTAAAAAAAAACCCAAACACATAAAAATCACCTACAATCCAGTGATAGGTCCTTTAAATGAGACAACAAGGTGGCATCACTGAAAGAACAAAGAAGATAATGGAAGAACAGGATAGACAAAACCTTAAGGTGAGGCTAAACAGTATAATGTTGGAACATGAGAGAAGCAGCTTGTGCAGAGACTTGAAAGCAAAGTGGTGATCCAATAACTATGATCATTAGTGGGCTGTGAAGTTACACTTAGCCACTGCATTTTGACTGAATTAGAAGGGAGCAATGCAGGTTTAAGAGGGACCAAGAAGGAAGATAATACTGTCAGCAAAAATGTTAAGCCTGGGGAATTGAAACGGAGCAATAATTTTCAAAGGGCTGAGGAGAAAAGAGCAGCAAGGTTTGCAAACAGTAGGGTAACATGAGGAATAGAAGAGAAGGCATACATATCTCTCTGCATTTCTTTGCATTGAGACATTGGTGTCAGCTGTTGTCTGATGGGACAGAGAGAGAAAATGAAAAGGAAGTTTGAGAAGAAGAAAGAGAAATTTATTCAAACCTTCCCCTGCTCTTAGGAGGGTGACTGCCATCCAGAGTTATGGAAGTCTGAGACACTAGAGGGTTTCATTGCAGAAGGCAGAGGTATTGGGACCAGGTGCATGTCCCTGGAAGTGTATCCAGTAGGGAATTCCTTGGTAGTAGGACTCTAAGTTTTAGGACCAGAATATACTAAAACCTCAGTCAAGTCAAAGTATGCCACACCAGCAATAAGAGCTCAACATCCAGCAAGCTTGCTGGTTTTATGCATACTCTGACTCCTTCTTCCCTGGCAGTATGTCCTCTGCTAAAGGCCTTCTAGCCCAAGGGAGGAAAAACAACCATACCCAATTTTGGAACTCTTTGTAATAATCATTGCACAGCAAGGTTTTCTAAAACAATTACCATTGCATGTGGCTATGTGTTTTTTATACAGATCACACCAAAGATTTAGAAGAAAGATGTATAAGGCCAGTCAGGTAGAGAGACCTTATTCCATTAAGAACAAGGGAGAAAAACCAAAACAGACTATTCTAATTCTGGTTAATAGTTGGGTATGAAGCAGCTCTTCTTGAAAGCCCATGTGAGCCTCTATTTAATGGAAACAAACTCACCAATTAAGATTAGCTCAGTCAGGAAAGCCATAAAAATAAACAAATAAATAAAGCAGCTTTCTGTAAAAAAAGGCAAATCAACCACTGAAATGTGACATGGTGAAACACATAGAATCATAGAATCATAGAATCAACAAGGTTGGAAAAGACCTCAAAGATCATGAAGTCCAACCTGTCACCCAACACCTCATGGCACCAAGTGCCACCTCCAATCCCCTCTTGAACACTTCCAGGGACGGTGACTCCCCTGAGCTTTCTCTTCTCCAGGCTAAACAACCCCAGCTCCCTCAGCCTCTCCTCATAGGGCTTCTGCTCGAGGCCAGCACCAGCCTCATTGCCCTTCTCTGGACACGTTCAGGAGTCTCAATGTCTTTCTTAAATTAAAGGGCCCAGAACTGGACACAGGACTCACGGTGTGGCCTAACCAGTGCTGAGTACAGGGCACAATGACTTCCCTGCTCCTGCTGGCCACACTATTTGCGATGCAAGCCAGGATGCCATTGGCCTTCCTGACCACCTGGGCACACTGCTGGTTCATGTTCAGTCAGCTGTCAATCAGTACCCCTATGTCCCTTTCTGCCTGGCTGCTCTCCAGCCACTCCAACCCCAGCCTGTCTACCTAATTTTATCTCACAATCAAGAGAGAGCAATATTGCCTTGGTCGTAACACAAAAATTAATTCCCTCCAACATTTTTTTTATCCAAGGTATGTTTTGAATTTAACATATTGCCATTGGAAGACTGAGTTTCAACACAATGGCTTTTTCTGACCACTATACACACCTATGCATGTATCAGAAGACATTTTACAAAGTTATCAGTATCATTATCATAGAGTAGTACAGAAAAATTAAGTCCACAGCACTAAACTTGTCACTACTACATCATCTGCACCTGGCAACATCGCTTGGAAACCACAGCAATTTCAAAGGACTTATTTAAGCAAATCCCTACTTAAAGTCAACCTAAGATTTTATGTTCAAGCTAGCGTGGTGGGTTGAAATTACCCCTCAGCTAATTTGAGAGAATTACCCCCACAAAATAAAATTGCCAGACTGCCTCAGTTGGATGGAAGCAAATGAAGCTCTGTTTACAAGCAAAACTACAATCTAGAAATATGAAACACAACGAATATGTACAAAACATACAACATTTACATGCATTTACAATTTACAAACAGCACAAGAACCTCCCTGGACAAAACCAGGGTGTTACCAACAGCTTCCACCTCTCCACCCGCCTGTACAAAGGAAAAGATAAAGAGAAAAACAGAGTAGCTTGTTAGTACTTAACCACAATAAGAATGCTGCCAAGGTCAGTAACCGCCGAGCAAAAGCAACCAGCTAGTATCAGCTAGAGTGAAGAAACCAAGAAAGAGCAAGAGTTAGTACAACTATCTTTATGTTAGTTACCAGATCAATGGGAGTGTGTAGACCTTACCATTATTTTTCCTTTGCATCCTATGGTAATTTATTTACATTCTACTTTCTACTCAAGACCTGTGGAAAATTTCCTAGGCATCAGCCTAAAACTGCTACACCTAGGAAAAATTTTCCTTTCACAGGTATGTTGTTGGTCTGAAGAATTTCCAGGCAGAACTGTGAGGATGGGCTGTTTCTGTGGTCTGAAAGAGCTCATTTCTACTGCCCAAGAGGACACAATCTCAAGCTGCACCACGGGAGGTTTAAGCTGGAGGTTAGGAAGTAGTTCTACACAGAGAGAGTGATTGCCCATTGGAATGGGCTACCCAGGGACGTGGTGGAGTCACCATCATTGGAGGTGTTCAGGAGGAGACTTGATGGCGTGATTGGTTGCATGGTTTAGTTGATTAGATGTGTTGGATAATAGGTTGGATGCGATGATCTTGAAGGTCTCTTCCAACCTGGTTTATTCAATTCAATTCAATTCAATTCAATTCAGTTCAATTCAGTTCAATTCTAGGCTAGGCTAGGCTAGGCTAGGCTAGGCTAGGCTAGGCTAGGTTAGGCTATTCTAGCTTTTATTCAAACTCAGCCTAAGCTGAGTATCAGGCAAAGGGGTGCCAGTGGCAGAGGTGCCAGTGCCTGTGTTGTCCTTCAGAGGTCCCTCCAGAGGAGGCCTGAGACGCCAGGTTGTAGAAGCAAACTTATTCTGACACTGCCTGTTCCGTAAATAAAGAGGGCTCCAGAGTTGTCAATACAGCATTTTTGCTACCACTCGATTCAGTGCAAAATAAATGAGGATATTTTCCTCTTGCAGCATGTATTAAATCCCATTAGCATTAATGAGACTTAACACGTGAGTTTGGCAGGGAGCATACACAAAGTGCAGCGCAGACAGTTTCCAAATTCTCAGCCCTCCCTTATATCTTTCAGCCATCTTTTCTCTGTGGAAGCCTCACCGTGCAAAAGTCCAAAACAAAAATAGTAAATCAAATTACTACACTTACAGTATGCTAAGATTGTGGGCTGGGCTAAAGGAGGGAGGAATCCAAGGAGCTAATGTACAAATAATTACTCTGCCTGCATTTAGTGAAGCGCTCCCAGTTAAGCTCCCAGAGAATGTTAATATAATAGGAAAGCTTTGAGTTGTCTGAGCAACTTTTCACAGCACACCAGTAAAATAATAAATTGTGCTATGACTGATAACATTCAATAATTTCTCTGATCTATTGCTACAGCCACTTTTTCTACACTATACAGCTTATATTTCTCTGTCATATTAGTGATTTCCATATTGCGTTTCAGGCTCCGTCCTGGAGCTAGTAAGGAAAAGTGCATCACGGCAGTAACAGAAGTAAGCTGACTGCTCTTTATATATATATACTTATATATATATATATGTGTGTGTGTGTGTGTATAAAAAAAAATAGACAAGCAAATACAGAAGGAAATGTCAGGAATTTTAATGTTTTTAAACCCCCACCAAACCACATCTCACAATACACCAACTGATGCCTAGGGGGAAAAAAATAAGAGGGGGGAAAAAAAGAAAGACAGCAGCTGCGACAACACTGCTTCATTACAGACCCAGCAGAGTAAAAGCCATGGATCCATTTTGCCTTTTTCTTCCTTGATGATATCACTAAAGCATTAATGGAATCCTCACACTCCATTGGTACACCATGAACTTATCTACAGCCCATTCTTTATGCTCTGAGTACAGATAGGCTATTTTTTTGTGTATGGGGAGATGGGGGAAATGGGGGCTGCCTTTGTAAGGAAATATGTTCCTCATGAAGCAAAAAAAAAAATATGTTTAAAAAAATTAAAAAGGTTAGTACAAAATAAGCCAACATTAATATTCAGGTTAGATTATGAGTGAGAAATTAAGTTGGAACCAAACTATTATAAAAACTTTCCTGACTTGGCTTTAAATTATCTATTCTGTGGCTACCAAAGCTGGCAGTGCAAGATGTACTGTTGCTGCTATGCATAGCAGTTCATGTTAAATTATATCACCCCAAAAGAAAAAGTAGCTTTATTTTAAGGGACATCTATCTTTGCAACTCATTCATACACAGAACCATACGATGCCAGTGGCCTCATTTGATTGAAAAACTGCAAACATCTTGCTGATTATCATCCACTTAAAACTTTATTTATTGACATATAAACAGATGTATTGAGTGGAGGGTAGGATAACTCTCTACACCATTAATATGATTTTTAGCACACAGAAATACACTTATTTTTTTAAGCAGCAAGGAATCATTATGATCATGTACTGTGTTGCTGAAAAGTCCACATGAAAGAAAACTACTTGAGTCCTGTGTCCACTTCTGGGCCCCTCAGTTTAAGAAAGATGTTGAGTTGCTGGAACGTGTCCAGAGAAGGGCAACAAAGGAGCACAGCCCTATGAGGAGAGGCTGAGAGAGCTGGGGTTGCTTAGCCTGGAGAAGAGGAGACTCAGGGCAGACCTCACTGCTCTCTATAACCTCCCTGGGCAACCTGTTCCAATGTGTCACCACCCCCATGGGGAAGAACATCTTCATAATTTCTAACCTAAATATCTCCTCCTCTAGCTCAGATCCATTCCTCCTAGTCCTACCATTACCTGAACTCCTTAAAAGTCCCTCCCAACTTTCTTGTAGCTCCCTTCAGATACTGGAAGGCCACAATAAGGTCTCCTCAGAGCCTTCTCTTCTCCAGACTGAATAGCCCAAACTCTTTCAGCCCGTCCTCATAGGAGGTGCTCCAGCCCTCCACCTTTAGGTGATCCTGCTGTCACAGCATCTAACTAGATGATCTTCAGAGGTGCCTTCCAACCCACACCATTCTGTGACTGTGTGACTCTTCCTAACATAGTTTATTAGTATGTCCTCAGTGGTGTAAACACAATAAATGGGTCAGATCAACTCTTTCAGGCTGAGGAGAAAACATGTAATGGTAGAGGCTGGTAGAAAAATTCCAAACTCTAGTCTCCTGTAGGAAAGGACAAATCTTGTTACTGTTAATGCTTCTAGTCAAAGCTGCCACCTGACAGGCCTTTAACTTGTTCAGCAGAAGTAGTGAGCTGGTTTCCTGGGGCCCTAGAACATACCAAAATCCACATGAGAACCACAGCTATTTCACTGCTCTAAATTTCATGCTTAGCTTGTGCATGAGCATGGCTCTACTCTTTGTCACACAACCCTGGGCAGTATTGACCCCATGAGGTCAGTACTGAGTGGGGCAAGAACTTAGATGCATTTCAGTGTTTCAAGAATTTCAAAGCTCCAGGATACAGGAGAAATTCAGTGACAGCAAGCATCTTATTTCCTATCATACAGCCCGCAATTTTCCAGGTCCTAAATAAATTGCAGAGAAATCTATCCACACTACTGCCCAAGGAAATGGCAAGAGCTGTGTCAGAGCAGAGCTCAAAATGCACAGAAACAAGCCAGTCCATATGAGTGAGCACCTCAGAGGGCTGTCTAGTGAATGAGATTCTTCATACCCATGAATAATGTCTCAAATGTCATTGCCATGTTTTGTGAAAACCACAGGTTGAAAAAGTTGCAGGAGGTTGATTTATTTATCCAAAGATTTGTCTGTACGAGGAGAATTATTACAAGTCTTTGCTTTAACCACTCTGTGCTAACTGGCCTGTCCAAACTAGCAGCTGCTCTACGGAAAGCCATATAACGAGAGGACATGAGGAAGGCGGCAGCAGAAGGAGGATGCTCTCTCCTGTGTTGAGCACATCTACATGACATGGGAATCTACTCTGCTCTGCTTTACTCTCTGCCTAAGGCTTTTCTGGAGCTGGTAGCATCCAAGCATAACAACAGAAGTGAAGGAGAATCAACTAGTCTTTGCAGCCAGATATCAGCATCATCAGATCTTCTTCATCTTCCTCATCATACCCTAAAGTAGATGATGTGATTCTCAAATTCTCAGCAGATCAGCATGGATGCCACATACTGCCATATGGCAGTGTTGGCAGTGGCTAACATGCCAGTTTTATCTGAAATGCTACTACCAAATAGCAGCAGCACCTATGACTCCACCAAGTATTCCTGGTTGAATGATTTTTGTGAGCAACCATGGTAACTACCCCTGCTTGTCACTGTTTGCATTTCCAGATCCCTTTGGTGACTGTGAAAGGCATGGAGGGGATAGTGGCTTGAAGAGCAACAATTTTCTGGAACAGCCTCTACCCACAAAGCTATTTCTGGGCTCATTCACCAGCTGGCACTGGAGAATGTGGAGATGCTATGCCCAGGAACAGCTGCAGGACTTCAGTCTGATGTAAATATTTCTTCTGATGTCAAAGAAAGTCTGTAGCTTAGTCCTGAGCTGTAGCAACAGGGTATCGATACAAGAAAATACAAGCCATGGCTAGCCTACTGTTTACTTGCTGCAGATTTCTGTGGTTGGACTGTTGGAGTGGAAATGCAAAGTGATCTTTTAGAGTTCATTGTTATCTCTGCCTCACAAGCCTTGCCCTTCCTTGGGATGACAGTGATGGTCTTTATTTCCCCCAAGTTTATTTGCAAAAGATCCTGGGGTTTATTAGAAGACCAGGACCACCTTCTACAAGAGGCTGATCTGAAAATAAAACAAATGCAAACAAAAATTACCAATCTTGTGCAGCAACTACATAGTGGTTTCTGCTCAGAATCTACCAGAGTAGTTTATGTAACTTCATCATTAGGTAGAGGCAGTTTCAAAACTTCTGTCAATGCAACCTGTAGAATTTTTTTTGGGGGAAGAAAGGGGTAGATCCAGATTGGATGTTAGGAAGAAGTTCTTCCCCATGAGGATAGTGAGACACTGGCACAGGTTGACCAGGGAGGTGGTGGAAGCCTCATCCCTGGAATTTTTTAAGGCCAGACTGGATGTGGCTCTGAGCAACTTGATCTAGTGTGAAGTGTCCCTGCCCATGGCAGGGGGGTTGAAACTAGGTGATCCTTGAGGTCCCTTCCAACCCTGACAATTCTGTGATCCTATATCCCATCTAGATTAAACTCCTGTGGAATGATCAGTGCATATTCTTTGAGGAAATAATATTGCAGACTTCAGATATTTGCTTTGCATATTAATTTCTTCTGCCTGTTTTGGCTTAAATCTGGGGCAGAACCTGCGCAGGTTCCTCAACAAAATGGACCAGAGTAGAGCTTTTTAATTCTGTAGAACTGATTTTGCATATTCTGCATGGCTCTTGTATTTGGGTTTTTTTAAGATTAAACAAGATGGAGGATGTCAGTTCACAGTGGAAAGTATCTCAACATTTTTCCAACATGCATTAAATAGGTGAATATGGTTTTGCTAATGTAGTGAACATGCACTAACATGTGATCTTGCCTTTAGAGACATTGGAGGCAGAATGGAATGGAATGGAATGGAATGGAATGGAATGGAATGGAATGGAATGGAATGGAATGGAATGGAATAGAATGGAATAGAATAGACCAGGTTGGAAGAGACCTTTGAGATCATCGAGTCCAACCTATCACCCAACAGTGTATAATCAACTAAACCATGGCACCAAGCACCCCAGCCAGTGTCTTCCTATACACCTCCAATGATGGTGAACTCCACCACCTCCCTGGGCAGCACATTCCAATGGCCAATCTCTCTTTCTGTGAAGAACTTCTTCCTAACATCCAGCCTAAACTCCCCTGGCACAGCTTGAGACTGTGTCCTCTTGTTCTGGTGCTGGTTGCCTGGGAGAAGAGACCAACCCCCACCTTTGTTTCCATTCTGCTGTTCTTGACACATGCATTGTGTGCTTTCCTAGGTTTCTAAATTCATGATACTTGTCTTTTGGCTTTGGCACTGTTAGCATCACCACCTGGGGATGATGTTGTTTCTTGTCAGCAGGCAGTACGCATGCCCTGTGGATCTGTCAGAAACTGTGATGTCAAATGGAGGATAAGGCTTCCTTGAATTGGACTTGAGAATAGACATCAAAAGAAGTCTAGAATTACGCAGAAATCCTTTTTTCTTTTTTTTTAAGTATGTGTGCTAAGACTTGGCACAAGCAGCATGTGCTTGCAGCCAAGAAGGTCCATCACATCCTGGGCAGCATCAAAAGAAGTGTGGCCAGCAGATTGAGAGAGGTGATTCTGCCACTTTGCCCTTGTGAGACCTCACCTGGAGTACTGCATCCAGCTCTGGAGCCCTTAATACAGGAAGGACACAGACCTGATGGAGCAGGACCAGAGGAGGGTCACAAAAATGATCAGGGGGCTGAAACACCTCTACTTCAAGGACAGGCTGAGGGAGCTGGAGATGTTCATCCTGGAGAAGAAAAGGGTCTGGGCAGATCTTTTAGTACCTGAAAGGGGCCAGCAAGAGGGCTGGAAAGTGTTTACAAAGGCCTGCAGTGATAGCATGAGGGGCAATGGTTTGAAATTAGAGAATGTTAGAATGGAAGTCAGGAAACAGCTCTTTACCATGAGGGTGTTTGAGGCCTCATCCCTGGAGATATTCAAGGTGAGGCTGGAAGGAGTTCTAGGCAGCCTAACCTAGTTGAGAATGTCCCTGTTGACTGCAGAAGGCTTGGACTATATGACCTTTAGAGGTCCCTTCCAACCCGGCTGATTCTATCATTCTGTGAATTGAAAGGCAAGAGACATCTCAACTGTTAAAAACCCAACCAAACAAGACAACCACCAGCAGCCAGCTGTTATATGTGAGGTGTCCCTGCCCATGACAGGGGGGTTGGAACTAGATGATCCATGTGGTCCCTTCCAACCCTGACTAATTCTGATTCTATTCTATGATTCTATGTTTAGGCTCAAGGTGAGGAGAAAGTTCTTCCCAGAGAGAGTTGTTAGCCATTGGAATGTGCTGCCCAGGGAGGTGGTGGAGTCACCATCCCTGGAGGTGTTCAAGAGGGGATTGGACGTGGCACTTGGTGCCATGGTTTAGTAGACATGAGGTCTTGGGTAACACATTGGACTTGATGATCTTTGAGGTCTCTTCCAACCTTGTTGATTCTATACCTGACTAGAGAGTTTCCCTTCTATGGCCATTCAGATCAAAATGCTAAGGACATTTACAAGGCTGTGAAACTTTCAAGACTAAGTGGAAGGGGATAGCCACAGTTTTGAAAGCTCCAGAGAGGGCTTACTTGTTTTGCCAGCTTAGAATCTACATTTTAGATATATTTCATATCTAAAATTTCAGATGTCATGCAGGCATGGTAAAAGTTAGCTGTACTGTTACTTCAGGTTTTCAATGAATATGAAGCATGCTGGGAATGAATGGTGTTAACAGCTTTTTGCAATGTTTCCTATATATTACTTCAATTGTGCTTTTTAAAAACACATTTGCAGTGATGAAAATCACCATTCAGAGATTTATGCTGGTAAATAAAAGCCTTACTGATAACAAACTTGCACAGACAATCCAAGTTAATTGTTGGCTTGATTGAAACGCATGATGTATGTGATAAGTATGAGATCTTCTGGTCACACTGTGATTCTGGAGCCACACAGGTGTGATAAGTGCTCATTTTTAATCTAGCAGAGTTAGCATGTGCACCAAATGTATGCTGGAAGGGGATGCACTTTCAAATAGATTATGTAACAAGCAACTGCTTCAGGATCTCCAATGTCGACAGGGTAGATGGTGCTCAACTGGAGGAGACAAGAGAATACTGTGAAAAATAGCTGTGCTATTATTGTCAGCCTAGTTCTTGCACCTTCCCAAACAATAACCTCATTATTTTAATGTGTTTAGAGGTAGCAATTTAGAGGAAAAATGAGTAGGAGTTAAAAAACTTATGAGGTTTACATCCACCCTTTTTAGGAGAAAATAACCATCAGATGTGAGTCAAGCTATGCAGACAACAACTTTTAAGGTTGGGGTAATTATTCATTGCACCCTTCCCTGATGGCAATCAGAGCTTTCAGGAACATGTCCATCACAGTAGTGATGTGATGGCAACATCATATCACAAGGTGATCTGACACCTTAGCCATGTCTCCTGTCTGTGGAAGAACTCATGGCTCTCAGACCTTATCACTCTCTACAACTACCTGAAGGGAGGTTGTAGACAGGCTGATGATGGTCTCTTCTCCCAGGCACCCAGTACCAGAACAAGAGGACACAGTCTCAGGCTGCGCCAGGGGAGGTTCAGGTTGGATGTTAGGAAGAAGTTCTATACAGAAAGAGTGATTGCGCTATGGAATGGGTTGCCCGGGGAGGTGGTGGAGTCGCCGTCATTGAAGGTGTTCAGAAGGAGACTTGATGGGCTGCTTGGTGCCATGGGTTAGCTGTTTGGGTGGGTTGGATTGGTTGATGGGTTGGACACGATGATCTTGAAGGTCTCTTCCAACCTGGTTTGGTTTATTCTAATAAAGGTTTTATTCAGACACTGATCATACAACAGTTGATATTGTCATCCTTATGACTACTCTCACGGACAGCACCATTTAGGAATGATATAGAATCATAGAATCCACAAGGTTGGAAAGATCTCAGAGATCATCAAGTCCAACCTGTCACCACAGACCTCATGACTACTAGACCATGGCACCAAGTGCTGCGTCCAATCCCCTCTTGAACACCTCCAAGGACAGTGACTCCACCACCTCCCCAGGCAGCACATTCTAACGGCTAACAACTCTCTCTGTGAAGAACTTTCTTCTCACGTCCAGCCTAAACATCCCCTGGCACAGCTTGAGACTCTATCCTCTTGTTCTGGTGCTCATTGCCTGGGAGAAGAGACTGACCCCTATCTGGCTACAACTTCCCTTCAGGTAGTTGTAGACAGCAATAAGGTCTCCCCTGAGCCTCCTCTTCTCCAGGCTAAACAATCCCAGCTCCCTCAGCCTCTCCTCATAGGGCTTGTGCTCAAGGCCTCTCCCCAGCTTCATTGCCCTTCTCTGGACATGTTCAAGAGTCTCAATGTCTTTCTTAAACTGAGGGACCCAGAACTGTAATGAAATTCCTTCCTATTCATCTCTGGATAGAGAATGGATGATGCAGCACCAAAAGTCTCATTTCCATATTTTTTTTCCTTTACAGCACTTTTTTGAAGCCAACACTGCACAGCATTGCAGATATGACCCTGCTTGACCAAGATACTTGTCACTGTCCACAAGACTTCTTGTCTGCTAAATCTGGGCCTTCATATTTCCAGAGAGCTGGAAACTGAACAAAGAGGGCACTATCCAGATATAAAGTATGAAATTAAAACAGAAATAGTATGCTTGGTAGCTGTGCAAATGCCTCCAGCACAAGTAAAGTCTGTGGACCAGAATTTATACTGACAAATGGTATCAGTACTTCAGAGCAATAGAGGACCTATTCAGTATCTTCATTGATGATCTGGATGAGGGGATTGAGTCAGTCATCAGTAAATTTGCAGATGACACCAAGTTGGGAGCAGATGTTGATGAGTCAGAGGGTAGAAGGGCTCTCCAGAGGGACCTTGGCTAGATGGATAGATGGGCGGAGTCCAATGGGATGGCACTCAACAAGTCCAAGTGCCAGGTGCTGCACTTTGGTCACAACAGCCCCATGCAGTGCTACAGGCTATGGTCAGAGTGGCTGGAGAGCAGCCAGGCAGAAAGGGACCTGGGGGTGCTTATTGACAGCCAGGTGAGCATGAGCCAGAAGTGTGCCCAGGTGGCCAAGAGGGCTAATGGCATCCTGGCCTGCATCAAAAATAGTGTGGCCAGCAGGAGCAGGGAAGTCATTCTGCCCTGCATTCAGCACTGGTTAAGCCACACCTTGAGTACTGTGTCCAGTTCTGGGCCCCTAAATTTAAGAAGGACATTGAGACACTTGAACATATCCAGAGAAGGGCAATGAGGCTGGTGAGAGTCCTCGAGCACAAGCCCTACGAGGAGAGGCTGAGGGAGCTGGGATTGTTTAACCTGGAGGAGGCTTAGGGGAGACCTTCTTGCTGTCTACAACTACCTGAAGGGAGGTTATAGGCAGGTAGGGGTTGGTCTCTTCTCCCAGGCAACCAGCACCAGAACAAGAGGACACAGTCTCAAGCTGTGCCAGGGGATGTTTAGGGTGGAGGTGAGGAGAAAGTTCTTCCCAGAGAGAGTTGTCAGCCATTGGAATGTGCTGCCCAGGGAGGTGGTGGAGTCACCATCCCTGGAGGTGTTCAAGAGGGGATTGGACATGGCAATTGATGCCATGGTCTAGTAGGCATGAGGTCTTGGGTGGCACATTGGACTTGATGATTTTGAGGTCTCTTCCAACCTTATTGATTCTATGATTCTGTGATTCTATTCTATGACCTACCTGTAAGTACTGTAGTTAGAATATCCTGGATACATGCAGAGATGGAGCGGTATGAATGAAATAGTGCATGTTCACATCATTAAAGGCGACATAGCAGTGCGTATGCAAAAGAACTAAATTAAGGTTCCACTGGCATTTTTAATTCTGGCACCTCAATTATGTATATATTAGTTAAATCAATCACTGTAATTACTGTAAATATAGCAACTTAGCACAATCTTGTAATGAAAAAAAAAAAGATGACTTTGAGGAGAAGTCTTGCATCATATAAGATTGTCAATAAAATACCCCAGAGCTATGCAGCTTCAGAGAAAAAAATTTGGTTTACCTTTCCAAGGAATTGCCCAGATCATTTTTCTCTTTAAATTCTCCTGCATGAAAGGCTGCAAAAAGTTCTTCCTGTATTCTAGTACTGAAAGCCACCATGTTTATGCTTTCTGTGGGTTGAAAACATTGTCAAGGCTCAGGCACTCTGTCATATTTAGTGAACCACCACCTCTGTTTTACCCTACAGGTCTCACAATGGTATCTAGGAACTATACTTCATATCAACAACTTAAGTGCAATATGTTTTACTCTAGAATGATTTCTTCAGCCATGCCCTGAGCAAACTAATTGCAAAACTCATCCTTTACCCCCTTGCTTTTAGACAGCCAACACTTGGCCAGTAGCAATGTTAATACCAATCTTTGTGTATGGAACTGCTATGTACCTCCAACTTGCATAAAATCTCAGTCCTGAAAGAGAGTCCAGTAGACAACAGTAAAGAAACCACTGCCAACAGAAATGAGTTGTTAGGACATTATGAGAATATTTTAGTCTGGAGAAGAGAAGACTGAGAGGGGATTTGATAATGTTTATAAATATCTGAGTGCTGGGTGTCAAGAGGGAAGGGAAAGGCTCTGCTCAGTTGTATCCTGTGATAGGACAAGGGGCAATGGATATAAACTATAGCACAGGAAGTTCCACCTCAACATGAGGAGGAGCTTCTTCACTGTGAGGGTCACAGAGAAGTGGAACAGGCTCCCCAGAGAGACTAGGAAGACTCCTTCTCTGGAGGCTTTTAAGACCCACCTGGATGTGTTCCTGTGTGACCTGTGCTTGAGTCTGTGGTCCTGCTCTAGGAGGAGAGTTGGATTTGATGGTCTCTGGAGGTCCCTTCCAACCCCTAACACCCTGTGATCCTCTGATTTCTTATGGGACAGCACTTGTGCTGTAATGCAAACCCAGCTCAATATTCTTTGATGATTTAATGTAAGAAAACTATGATTTCATGTAATGTGCATTGCCTACTGTAGTGGTTTGAGCCTTAACGGGGAGTTAAAAGCCCAAATGGGGAAAAGGCTGACAATCTCTTCCCCACTCCCCACCCCCACACCCCACACCCCCCCCCCCCATCTTCTCCCTCCAAACAGAGAGGGAAAGAAAAAAAAGGGATGGGGAGCAAATCCACTAAACAACAATCTGGAGTCGACTTGGAAGTAGAGAGCCAAAGAATTTTTCTTTAAACTATATATATATGACAATAACAGGAAAAAGTTCACAAGGGCAAGGAACAAGAGTGGATGGGAGTGGGACAGAAAAGAACAATACAAAACCAGTCTTTCTCTGAGGAGGTGCGGAGGCAGCAGGGAAAAGGATCAGGTCCAGCCAAGTGGCTGAGGAGCAGGAGGGCAGCTGCAGTAGCTCTCATCCAGCAGAGGCAGGAGCCAAAAGGAGATCCCACAGCTATGATGTCCTGCTTCTTACACCCTGGCTGGGCAGGGAGGGGGGAGTGGAACAGACTCAGCTTTCCCAGGGGATAACGCCCTGCAGGGAGGGTAAAGTACTCGCAAGCCCTCCACCCTGCTTTGTTTTTTTTTGTTTTCAGAAAAGGGCCTTAACCCACCACACCTACATTGTTTCACCAAGGGATGTGAAGAATAAGAAGCTTTTACCATACTTTTTATCAGAAAATCCTGACCAAAGTGAAGCCAAATGACAGTCAAATGTTATGTATGGGCTAAGATCCTAAACTGAGAAGCCTTTGGTTCAGACAGATGAAACAAGTGCAATGCACCCCGAAAAGCTGCCACATCTTGGTAATTTTGACACTAACAAGAGTGTCCAGGAGTACAGCACTGCCCCTTAGCCACCAGTTTATCATCCCACCAGCCACTTCCCTTTGTTACTGTTCATAAAGATACATAACAGCCTTATTTTTCCCTTCAGAAGCCAGCAACAGATGAAGAGGTAAGAAACAGCATCTTCTGTTGTTCTTTTTAAGTACAGCCTATAAAGAGTTATCTTTATCACCTGTTCTCCTTTTTTTTCTGGTGTAAATCTGTGTGTGCTGTAGTGCCACCAGAAACAATAAAAAGAGGACCTTAAGAAGACAAGCTCTTGGTCAGGACATGTTTCAAGAGAATGCCATGTTGCATTTTTGGCTTCTACCTAGAATGTTTCTAGCAGCTTTCAAAATAAAAGAAGGAAGAGGACAGTGAAACCGTTTAAAAGTCTGAAGCCAGAGAACAGACAAATAAGATCTGCTTTAAAGGATGAGAAAGATCTTAAACTCAGAGGTCGAATTTGAGGTGTGGAGCAATTTCTCTATCTGCTTTTCCCAGTCCTTCACAGGAAATAGAAGTAGCAAAAGGGAGCCAGCCGTTGGGAATCCTGTTTGGTTATTGATATTACCTAAATAACAAACAATCCTTACAACCAAGACCTCTGTTCTTGTAAAATTGTCAAGGAATCTTTACCAACTGTGACTCCAGTTTTCTAACTAGTATGAAAGGTATAACCTAGGATAGCAAACTGGTAAGAAATACCTTGTTAGGAACAACCCTGTAACACTTAAGGATTGAGGTTCAGCTCCATAATGCACATTGATGCAGTGCCACATGATAAGCATTATACTCAATGAACAGTTTCTACAGTCACACTGGCTGCTTTTATTCTTGTTTTGCAAACAAGCACACAAACATCAAAACATCAGTTATAGAAAAAAAACAAACCAACAACCAATGCTTCTCAAAAAGAAATGGGGGGGGGGAGGGGGAAAGAAAGAATAAAAGGTATTACTTAATGAAAAAAAACCCAACACAAAACAACAACCAATGCTTCTCAAAAAGAAATAAGGGGGGTGGGGGGTGGAAGAAAGAATAAAAGGTACTATTTAATGAAAAACAGAAGGTTAGGAGCCAAGTAACTTTGCGGTGCTTTTACCTTAAAGATCAGAACTGGAGTTCTACTTCATGCCTGAGGTGGAACGAGTTTGACGAATTAGCTCTGGTTACTAGCTGTCAGTGAACTACATCAAAACACGGCACACACATACACAGCTTACTACAACTAACTATTCTCTGCTCAAGACAATTTCCCTCTGGAGCTAACATGAAGATAAATGAACTCCTATCCCCAGGGAGAAGTGTCCCTCAATGAGGCAAGACAATATGCACTCATAAACATGCTACAGTGCTGCTACTCTTCTTGACTGTTACAAATAGAACCAGAAGTCTCTTTCCCAGTAGCTAGGTGTGGGCACTAAATGAGCCAGGATTTTATTAGAGCAGGGGCTAGGCAGGAGGGACCCTCCTTTTTATTTTCTTTTTGGTTTTTTTTTTTAATGAGAGAAAACTGTGTTGTGTTTTTCTCAGCTGGGGGCTTCCTCTCTCTTATGTCTGCCACTGCATCCTGCTTCATGACTGTTGTTCAACAAAAGGCAGCATTTCTTGTGAAACTCTGACGTGAGGCACTTTCTGTGAAGATAAATTATCTCACTTTCTTTGCTTTTCTTTCTACTCTTTTGTGTAGGGAGGTGGTGGAGTCACCATCCCTGGAGGCGTTCAAGAGGGGATTCGATGTGACACTTGGTGCCATGGTTTAGTCATGAGGTCTGTGGTGACAGGTTGGACTCGATCTTCGAGGTCTCTTCCAACCTTAGTGATACTGTGTCTTTTTCTTCCAAACCCACACCCCCCCCCCTTCATAATACTTTTGTTATGCACCATGGTTTTCTGAAATGAAAACTGGCTTTAGCCATCCCTACTGATGTTTGCCCTCTCACTCACTAGATTACTCCAGGATAACCTGCAACTCCCTCCCCTAAAATGAATTCCATTAGGAGCAATTCCTTCAGAAGTCTGCTGGTTTACATATTTGCTAGTGCTTATTTTGAAAGAGCAACCACTTTAAAGCTATCAGTTCTGTTGCATTTCTGAATATGTCTTATCGAAATGACACTGGTTTGCATCCAAAGCATAAGTCAGAAAAAGTCAAAAGTCACACTAATCAAATTAAGAAAAAAACACAGAAATTCTCTCTGTGCAAAGAGCCCTGAGGAGCCCCCCAAGCGATCCTCAGGATCATTGGACTATTTCTAGAGTGTCATGGACTTCCAGTATCTTTATACTTGCAGCCATCCATTTTGGATAAAACTACAAAAC
Source organism: Melanerpes formicivorus (assembly GCF_026170545.1). NCBI lineage: Eukaryota > Metazoa > Chordata > Aves > Piciformes > Picidae > Melanerpes > Melanerpes formicivorus. The sequence goes on along the minus strand of NW_027142360.1, from coordinate 5,770,315 downwards.
CTTTATCACATGTAAAAGAAACTCACTACCATCAAGAGAAGTGTAGCCTGTGCTTCATAGCCATACTTGCACCTATAAGCAAAAAAATGTTAGCAGAGGTTTGGTAACTAGGTTCTTTTTGAAAGCAGCCTTCACACAATGCTGCTTTCCTTTCTACAGCCACTATGCCCAGCAAAGAACAAAACATCACACATTCACTCTATTGCAGAAAAGGAATTTACTCAGATCTGTCTCCAGGCCCTAGGAACTTCTTAACTTCTTGCCAACACATAGCAGAGTTACAATGGCTTTGGCAGCCATTCGGCAGTGGCAAAGGACGGAGAGGCTTCAGCACTGCTGTGTAATTTCCATGCACAAACCCCTATGCATCTTTCCTTCTTCCATTAGATTTTTTTTTCCAAGTTATACCCAATCTTCACTGGACAAACAAAGAAAGAAACATTATTATACAAGCCTACACATATGGCTCTCACCACCAGAAGCACAGTCTCCAACCAGTTAATAGTGTCTTCCTTCCCCTTAAGTTGCTTTCCCATGTGTAACTGTTACAGAAATACCAGGCAGGATAACTATTGTCACACAGGTTATGTAAACGAAACTTTCTCTGTAGCTCAGTTCATTTCTCTTCACCCACAGACTAAAGTAGAGATCCCTTTCCCCTCCAGTGCCTGTTCATCTCAAGCTCTGAACAAATCACTGTGCAAACAGCCCTGGGGCAGCATTTTACCCTTTTCACCAATAGAAGAGAGTAGGAGATACCAGGGCTTGCATCAGGTTCAAAGACATGAAAAGCAGGAAACGTCTGTTCCTTAACACAACAAGGATTGACATTTTGGCTAAACAAGTGGCAGACTGAGTTTAACAACAAAAACATGCACCATTGCTTAGGATAACAACACCTTTTAAAATAGGTTACTGTTTAGCAGTATGGATAAACCCCTTCCTGTTCAGGGAATCAACCAAGTCTTCAGTTTCCAAGCAATGCCTCTTGCAACCCTCTTTTCACGTAATTTGATAAATATAAAATGAGTCCAAATCCTCACATTAAACCCATGTTATTGCATGTACTTTTCTCCCATTTATATAGGCCAACAACTCTTATCCACAGCTGATAATTATTATCTTCTTTGTAGTATGATCTATTCTTAAACCATCTCACCTGCTCTACTACACATCATGACTCTCATCCTGCATTTTTGTAATCTTTCATCAACTTAGACTTCAAGAACCAAAACTGCTGGTCCTCAACATTTCCTTTGTCCTCTTACAAGTATTATTCCTGCCTAGGTGAAGGTTGAATTTTGACTTTCAACCTCATGCCATGGTGCCAGGCAAGTTCGGTTCCAGGCAAGTTCGGTTCCAGGCAGTTTCAAATTTGGCCTGGTAATTTAAACAGGTGTGGCAGCATGAAGTTGACCTTTAACTAATAACGAGATGAGAGACAGTCTGAGGTTGGCAGCCCACAAAGGAGAAAGGTGTCAGCAGAACAAGCACCCTACTTACACCAGGGTTCAGGATTACCAAAGCAGGTATTTTCTCAGCATTCAGTGACACAGGAGGTTATATTATCCAGCAAAGATACTATCTCTTTGATACCATACCAAAGATATACCTGTGTAGACACAAGTAATAGTTGCTGATATACCCTATCATCCCAAAAGAGGGATGTGGTTTCTTGCCAAAAGAAAAGAGGATTGAAAGTGTTGCAGCAAGGATGTTTTCTCATTCTTTAGATTCAGGCAGTGACAGGGTTAACAACTCTGCACCTTCTTAAATCATCAGGCCATATGCTGTGTGAGCTGCCTTACACAGCATCCTGCCAATCCTGTGGTTATACAGATCAGCTGCTTACCTCAGACCAAGCCTGAAGAATCGACTCAGCTGGGGCAAGAGGAAGGTGCTAAACGTTGTACACATTCACATGTGAATTATTGAGAGGCTTCACTCAAAGCACTCTCTTTGGATACAGAATTTACAAGGATGGGCTGGCAAATACATGTGATATGCACAAAACCACTGACCTAGAAAGCAGGCCTCACTCCATGACAGTTGGTGGCAACAGTTTGAGAAGGAACCTTTGAAAAATTCCATTTGAGGACAACAGGACCTGGCAGCTGTCAGCCCTGGTAGTCAAGTCAGTGGGGAAAATGGCTTGGCTAGTCCTGTCAAACCCTTGCCAAGCTGTACTGGCTAAGGCTCTAGCCAAACCTTTCAGCACACTGGACATAATTAATGCAGAAAAGGCCCTTTGCCCTGCAGCAGCCTGAGAAGAGCTGATAGGGAAGCATGGATATTGCCCTAATTTTATTCCTGAACCATGTAGTTCCGTGCACTCATGACATTAGGTTCACGCAAGAGTTAAAGATGAAATACATGATTTCAGTTTCTGCAGGGGCTGTGAAAGAATCCAAAATGTTTATTTGTTGATCATTACTAATGCAAAATCATCTGCAATCATCACCACACATTTTCTCTGGGAGTACAAACATGGTCAGGCCAGAATATATGTACCATTATTTGCTGGAGACTGATATGAAATCCTCTGTCAACAGAAGGTTAGAAATTGGTGTTGCAACAAAACCTTCCCTTGTCTTTTGTAGGCATGTTGCCTTTTCAGTGAATGATTTAGAATAGGAGCCTATCCAAAATGGTCTCAGTTATTCTCAGAAGAAACCTCAACTGCTGAAAACTTATAAACAACTGCAACTAGAGGCTTGGGCCCAGTTTCGTCTCACCTAACTACAGCTGTCTAAAAGTGTCATATAGAATAGACTAGAGTAGACTAGACTAGACTAGACTAGACTAGAACAGAATTAACCAGGTTGGAAAAGACCTTTGAGATCATTGCTTCCAGCCTAACATCCAACACCATCTAATCAACTAAACCATGGCACCAAGCACCCCATCCAGTCTCTTCCTAAACACCTCCAGTGATGGTGACTCCACCACCTCCCTGGGCAGCCCATTCCAATGGCCAGTCACTCTTTCTATGAAGAACTTCTTCCTAACATCCAGCCTAAACCTCCTCTGGCACATCTTGAGACTGTGTCCTCTTGTTCTCTTGTTTTGTATTTATCACTCTTTGTAGGCAATGTGGAGAGTTAGACACTCATGCACCTGTGTATTCATCTTTTATTGTGCACCAGCTCACCTCTTCAAAGACTAAAGATATTTGGTTAGCTCACTAAACTTAGACACCCAACTCTTGGGCTTGAGATTTCAGGCAGAATGAATCCCATGCCTATAACAGGTTGTGTGATAAATCTCTCACCTCCTTCTAAACACAGCCTTTCTTTGCTAGTCGTAAAGGTATAATGCAAAACCATTCAGATCTCGCTTGCTGTAAATAATGTGAACATATTTTCTTTCTTTCAGGAGTGCTCTGTTAATATTCACCTTCTTCCCATGCAGCCAGCATCCACAGCTGGGCACACTTTCCACAGCACTCCCTCCAGCAAGATGCCAGTTTGCTGGAGCTGTTGATGGTAACGCAGCATGCCATTGACTTAACTTCTGCCAAACAGCCCAGTTACTGAGGTCATGATAGAAGGATTTGGCCTTTCTCCTGTATTCTTTCTAGGCATTCATGTAAGATACTTAGAATGGATGCTGAGGATTAGATATACATAATACCTCCAAAAGGACTGAACAGAAAAGAACAGATTAATGGTGGTAACCACATCAGCAGTGCAGGCAGAAAATGTTCACCCCAGTATACAAACCCAGGAACAGCAGTGTGTGTGTTTGATTTGTGGCTAGGCAGTAACTCAGCATAAATGTCAGAACAACAATTTTGATGTTCTTGATATCTAATCTTGTGTTGTATTGAGGACATTACGCTGCAACTCTGAGAATCCAATTCTGTATTAGCTACAGCTGTACATATTAACTTCTCTACAATATTGCTGCTGTTCTCCTGATGCCAAGCCTCGTGTCCCTTCCTAGCACAACATTATGAGGGATTTAAAAAAAGCAACCACCCAAGTCAGACACAACAGAATCAAGAAATTCTCTTTAAGGAAAGCAATAGATTTTGAGCCTCTAGAGTACTTTGGGGTCACGTTTTCCAGCTTTTCTCCACAGCAATGAAGACCACAAATATACATTAAAATAGGGGGGGAAAACAGAGCAAGAGAAAGAAAATTAGAGCAGAATCACTTGCCTCCAGCATCTGGCTCTTGAAGAGAAACATACGTGACTGCCATTCTTTCATTAGCTTCCACTCATGTGATCCTTAGCACCCTCTGTTAGACCAAGAGTCTCACTAGATGATTCACAAAGCACTCTGTCTGCCAAGCATATTTGGGGCCATATAATTTAATCTCTTGATTATAAATACCATTGTTGTGTAGGGATGTAGGCGCATTTACCAGGTCATCATTTCTGTTGGGAGACAGTGATTCTGAACTTCAAGGTGTAGTCAAGCAACAATGTCTGCCTGTCTTCTGCTGGTTAAGTAATGCTTAAATAAGAATGATAGCAAAGTGATAAATACAAGCCCTCTTTGCTGTGCCTTTTTCATGGCCTCAGTCTATGTTTCATGTCAAAAAGTACTGTGAAGTATTGTAGATGGAGCTGATAATGAAAACTAAGGTTATGGCTCCTTAGCATTCTCAATTATAACTTCTTATTTTCAATCATTTGTAACTTTGCCAAAAACAATGCCTCAAGCTGCTTTTAAAGAGGGTGGGGCTCAGTAATTAAGTTAATCTGTTTCCTAAAAGCATCAAGGAAAACTAGTATCTAGCATCGTGTTTGGATAATAATAATAATAATAATAATAATAGTAATAGTAATAATAATATCCAGTAATTTATTTGAAGCATCCATATTTTCCCCTGCTCCAAAGCTGGCATCTGTACATAGGTAAAGGATTCTCCTTAAATACAGGAAGTTCCTACATCACAAAGTTATAAAGTCTTTGTGGGGTGAGGGCAGGGAAATCAACCCACAAAAGAATTTGAACTTAATTACAGTAACAAAGATCACAGTCCATGGGGAACATGGGCTAGGACCACAATCCAAATGTCTGTATTTTGGGTTAGCTCACAGGATCTGTGCTGAGCAGATCCATCCAGGCACCCCTAATTCCTCAGCAGGTGGATCAAAAAACAAACTGAAGGAGGAATGAGTGGGCTGAATAACAAAGTACTGGGGGGTAGCAGATTTTTTTAAACAATAAAACTCTGGAGTCTTTCTGTTCCTCTTTTCCAGCTGCTCTCTTTTGCACACACATATGCAAATTTGTGTAAATCTATGCAAATGCAGAACCCACTGTGTTCTGTTTGCTGGGTGCTTGCCGGCAACCCAAGATCCCTTTCCCCACAAGCACCAGGCTGCACCACCTCTCTGCCATCCTGACCACATTCCACATTTAGGAAGACCTGGAGAAGCTGCAGAACCATGTT
>NW_027142360.1:5717407-5759907 GCF_026170545.1 Melanerpes formicivorus | reverse complement strand
AAAGTTGACAGGCTTACATTGCGCACCGGTGGATTAGTTTCCCTTGGTGATGAGGTTTTCTTTTGTGCGCCGTGTGTCTGTTTGATGGAGGTTTAACAGAAAGCATTTTGGCAGAAATTGGATGCAGCAGGGATCATCTGGAGATGGCTGCTGTTCGATATTAACTGCACACAGTAACTTTTTCTTTCTTTCTTTTTATTTATTTATTTATTCATTTTTATTCCTCAGCCAGGTGACAGAAGCAGGCAAAGCGTGTTTTCCCCCTACCGAAAGAAATAGAACTAGATTGGGGGATGATTGTAAAATCAAATGTGTGCTCATGGTAAGCTTGGACCAGATGATCCTTGGGGTCCCTTCCAACCTGGCATTCTGTGAGTCTGTTGTATGAACCACTTTAAGTATTGTGTTTAATTAGCTTTTGGCCATTGTCTAACAAGAACATGTGAGTAAGGTCTTCTTGGAAAGAAGTTATCAGACCCATGAGCATCTGCAACATCTACCTTTTTTCCTTAAAAAAAATATGGAGACAAACCCAAACAAAACAAAACAATGGTGTGCTTTTTTCTTTTGGGGGATAAGGAGGAAAAAATACAAATTTAGGATAGGATAGAATAGAATGGAATGGAATGGAATGGAATGGAATGGAATGGAATAGAACAGGTTGGAAGAGACCTTCAGGATCATCACATCCAACCTATCATCCAACACCACCTAATCAACTAAACCATGCAACCAGGCACCCTGTCAAGTCTCCTCCTGAACACCTCCCATGATGGTGACTCCACCACTTCCCCAGGTAGCACATTCCAATGGGCAATCACCCTCTCTCTGTGTAGAATTTCTTCCTCACCTCCAGCCTAAACCTCCCCTGGAGCAGCTTGAGACTGTGTCCTCTTGTTCTGGTGCTGGTTGCCTGGGAGAAGAGACCAACTCCCACCTGGCTACAACCTCCCTTCACATAGTTGTAGAGAGCAATAAGGTCTCCCCTGAGCCTCTTCTTCTCCAGGCTAAGCAACCCCAGCTCCCTCAGCCTCTCCTCATACGGCTTGTGTTCCAAGCCCCTCACCAACTTTGTTGCTCTTCTCTGGACACCTTCCAGCAAGTCAACCTCCTTCCTAAACGGAGTGGCCCAGAATTCGACACAGGACTCGAGGTGTGGCCTAACCAGTGCAGTGTACAGGGGCAGAATGACCTCCCTGCTCCTGCTGGCCACACTGTTCCTGATACAAGCCAGGATTTAAACAGGATACTGTTATAAAAACTGTGCTCTCTTAGAATGTCCATGGGCCTGATTGTTTCTTGGGGGAGATTAAAAAGAAAAAAAAATATTGCAGATTTTAAAAGTTTCTGCCAGGCACAAGGGCACATAAACAAAGAAATACTTCTCAGTATCTTAAGCAATGCTGCTTAATAGGTGTAATGAAGGCATGAGACCATTTCACAGAATCACAGAATGCTAGGGGTTGGAAGGGCTCTCAAAAGATCATCTAGCCCAACCACCCTGCCCGAGCTGGATCACCTAGAGTAGGTCACACAGGAATGTGTCTGGGCAGGTTTGGAATGTCTCCAGAGAAGGATATTTCAAAACCTCTCTGGGTAGTCTGTTCCAGTGCTCTGTCACCCTCACAGTGAAAAAGTTTTTCATTATATCACGTGGACCCTCCTCTGGTCCAGTTTGCACCCATTGCCCCTTGTCCTGTCATTGGATATCACTGAGAAGAGCCTGGCTTCTTCACATCTTTATAAACATGAATGAGATCAGCCCTCGGGTCTCCTCCAAGCTAAAGAACCCCAGCTCCCTCAACCTTTCCCCAGAAGGAAGATGTTCCACTCCCCTCAGCATCTTTCTGGCACTACGCTGGACTCCCTTAGGTCCCTCGTGTTCCCTGAGGTCCTTCTTCAACTGAGGGGACCAGAACTGGACACAGTATTCCAGACATGGCCTCATCAGGGCAGAGTAGAGGGGCAGGAGAAGCTCTCTTGACCTACTAACCACATCTCAAGACGTCATTGGCCGCCTTGGCCACAAGAGCACATTGCTAGTGCATGGTCATCCTTCTAACCACCAGGACCCCCAGATGCCTTTCCCTTGCACTGCTCTCCAACAGGTCGGTCCCCAGCCCATACTGCTGAGATTGTTCTTTCCTGTGTGCAAGACTATACACTTGCCCTTGTATTTCATTAAATTTCTCCCCACCCAACTCTACAGCCTGTCTAGGTCTCACTGAATTGTCAGACTTCTTATGTGACAGCCACTCCTCCCAGTGCCAATTTGACAGGGATTCAGTAGTTGCTTTGGGCCACCTGTGTGTGCTGTGACATTCACGTTGCTAGTCAAAACCTAATTCTGTAACAACTGCCTGATTTTTTTCCATTTTTCCTAATTCTGCATCAAAAATTGTACAGGACACAAAATGACTCTTTCCACCCCCCTGAATTCTGAGTAAGATTGAGCAGTGAAAGGAAGCTGTTTTCCAGCTCTTCTGAACGCAAAATCTGCACAAACTAAGGTTTGACCAAGCTTTGCTTTGAGATATGCCTCCTCTTGCCAGCTCACCGAAACCTACCCTTCCCAAGTGCATCTGAAAAAAAAAGATTCTGTTCAAACAATGTACATTTTTTTTGTAAAACTTCCCAAATTTATGCTCTTCTACCATACTTGCATCTGCAAGAGCAAGCAGAGAGATTCCCACTATGCCAGAATTGGTCTTTCAGAAAACATGCTACACCGGTACAACATAAATTCCACACTGATTGAGCCCAGATACATAAATAATTCCAGAAAGACCAACAGAAATGGTTGAATATATTTTTAAAGCATGCCATGCTCGTCATGAGTGCTCTTACAATGTGGTTCTAGGTGCCCAGATATGATTGATTTCAATTTTATTTCTTTAAAGAATTTATGTCAAGTGCCAGATAGTTACCACTAGAATAGCAATGAGTAGCATCTGAGCGCTTTTAGTACTGTAGAATTTTAGCTGACACTTAACAAAAGAGTAGTGGTTGGGGCTTTTTTCCCCCCCCAAATAATAAAAAACAATAGCCCCTTTTCTATTTCTCTGAACTTTGGAGAACAGAAGAGATATGTTTATAATAGAGATAAAAAAGCTTAATCTGCACTTACCTCTGGTTCAGACAGCCAGCAGTGACAATCCTGCTTTCCTTGTCAAGTCTCAAGAACTCAAAATCCTTAATTTAAACACTTGAGAAATCTATGGAGCCTGTCAGTCTAGTTAGTGAAGCCTCCTCCTTCCCCTTCTTTTTAAACAAAATCTGGCTCCCTTTAAAGACCACTTAAAGTACATCTCTGATTCTACAAACAGGTTCTGTCTTAGAAGAGTGCATAATCCAATAATACCTCCTTCAGTTTGTTTCCCCCAACAGTTCCCTAAAGAAATATGGAATCTTTAAATGTAAGGAGCTAGCCTAAAATAAACAACAGATACATGCCATTTTAAATATGAAGAGCTTGCAGTAATTGATACAAATCACTGGTTTGATTAGACAGCTTCTTGATCTTAGGTCATTTGGAAGGTTATAGACATGAATCCCTTAAGATTCTTTTACACAGCTGTCAAAATAGGCTCATTTTTGAGATAATTACAAAACACCAAACTGCTTGCTCAGCATCACACAGCATACATGAGAGCACGTACATATGACGAGACAAGAAGAAATGTCATGCATTCGGTGGTTCAGAAAGTTAGACCAGCTAATTAGGCAGATTTTTGGCATCTTAATATTGGTTCTCTGGCCTAGTTAAAGCAGTTTATTTATGACAATCAGGTGCTGAAAGAAGACTGATACCTTGTGGTAGGTTTAGGCTATGCCTTTAAAATTTGGTTGCAGAAAAGTAGAAAAATGTAAATAAATCACTATTGGGTGGGAAAAGGAAAATGAAGATAATTCTAAACTATTTCATTGGAGATATCTACCATAAGGCTGCTTGTACTGAAACATTCTGGGGGCCTCTCCTCCCTTCCCTCTTCTTCTCCTCTCTCTTCCCTCTTCTTCTCCTCTCTCTTCCCTCTTCTTCTCCTCTCTCTTCCCTCTTCTTCTCCTCTCTCTTCCCTCTTCTTCTCCTCTCTCTTCCCTCTTCTTCTCCTCTCTCTTCCCTCTTCTTCTCCTCTCTCTTCCCTCTTCTTCTCCTCTCTCTTCCCTCTTCTTCTCCTCTCTCTTCCCTCTTCTTCTCCTCTCTCTTCCCCCTTCTTCTCACTTCATTGCTCTGGAGAGGATACTAACCCTGCCTCTGCTTGACCTTGGCTGCATTGTTTTGGTTAAGTCTAACAACTACTTTTTCTCTGCTCCTTTATCCCTTTTGGACAGGGGGTGGGGGGTCAGGGAGACAGCTTCCCTGGTCTTCTTGATCAGGGGGTTCTTGTGTTCTTTGTTCATTGTGAATATCTGTAAATATTGTAAATCCTGTATATTGTGTACATATTTGATGAATTCCATTGTAGATTGTAGTTTTGCCTGTAAATACAGCTTTCATTTGCTTCCAGCTGAGCTAGTCTGGCAAAGTTAATGTTGGGGAGAGGGGGGAAATTTCAACCCACCACATACCTGTGCTAAATCCTGTGAAATATGTATTGACATCTCTTTCTCAATGGATTTACAATTTCCCCCTGGAACAAAACATAGTCCATTATTTTAGACATGGTATGAAAACACGTGAAATGTTGTAGGCTTTGGTTTGTTTTGGTTGTTTGGTTGGGTTTTTTCTGACTATATTTTGTATTATAACTATTGAAATCTTGAAGGAAACATATGTGAATTTCATGAGGTCTCAAAATAGGGCTGTTTGTATCAGCTATTTTTAAAGGTAAAATTAACAAATATTAATGGTCAGATTAGCTGCCTATTGGCAATAGCCAATTCTGATATTAATTCCTCTGGCTGTCACAATAGAAGAGACTCCTGAGACGAAACATTTCTATCAACATTAATGAACATGACATGAACACTAATTGCATAGTCATGTGGATGCACTGACAGCAGAAAACATAAAATACAGCAGATATGAAAGGATGTATGACCCTTGATTGAGACTGGCATCATAGATGGTAGTGAGGTTACAACCAAATGGAGAGGGAGTTTGATGTAGATAGGAGCACAGATTTTGATAACAAGTTTAAATTTTACATCAAAGAGATGGAGCTGTTGTAACAGGCAGAATTAGGGATTGAAAGCATGACCTGAACCAGAGATGTTTTGCATAGGTTGTGGGAATGGGAAGGTGACTGGCTTGGAACAGGTTGCCCAGGGAGATGGTTGAGGCCCCTTCCCTGGAGGTATTCAAGATGCTCCAGGCCTCTGCTTATCTTCATGACCCTCCTCTAGACCTGCTTCAAAGGCTCCATGTCCTTCTTGTGTTGAGGGCTTCATAACTGGACACAGTACTCCAGATGGGGTATTTCCAGAGTAGAGTTGAGGGAAAGAATCCTCATTCCCAACCTGACCATACTTCTTTTGATGCAGCTCAGGATATGGTTGCCTTCTGAGCAGCAAATGTACATAGCTGGTTCATGCACTAATATCTCCAAGACTTTTTCTGACAGGCTGCTTTCCATTCCCTCATCTCCCAGCCTACCTTTGTGCTTGGGTTTGCCCCAGCTCAGCTATCAGGCCTTGCTCTTAGTTCTGTTGAACTTCATGAGGCTAGCATTGGCCCACCTCTCAAACCTGTCCGGGTCCCTCTGGATGACATCCCTTCCCTCCAGGGTGTTGAATGCACCACACAGCTTAGCATTGTTGAATACTTCAGGCTGTGGACTAGAGAGTTGCAGACTTTCTAGCAAAAGAGAAAGTTGGTCTGTTATAAAGCAAGGCCCTTACCTATAGGCCAGAAATGTTTTTCTGAACCAAGATCACAGTTTAAAAGCAGCTATGAATTTCCAATGTAGTCTGAAATGAAAAGAAAACTGTCACTCACCAGGAAGCTTGCTTTTTATCCAGCCCATAGGAAAGATTGTTTTGGGACCATGTCTATTCATTCAATCACACTTATGCTATCACTGCCTTTCAGCACTCCTTTAGTTACTGGAACATGTTAATGTTTTTCCCACTTGCTCGATATGCACCAATCTGTTAGCATTTGTCTGTCGTATTTTAACCCTTTCTCTTCCAGACTGCATTAGATAGTAGAAAGAGTACAGATACACTTGGTTCCTGGAGGAGTTCAGAATTGGAAAGATCTGAAGCCAGAAGTATCTCTAAACAAGACTTAAGACTTTTAAGGTGAATCCCCCCCAGCCTGCATACAAACTGCTGTCCTAATGTCCCTGGGTCAGCTGCTGTAGATAGGTCCAGGTGACTGAGGGTAAAATCTGCCCTTCAACCAGAAACAGCCATTCATTGGCTATCAATCTCACAAATACCTTTTTGCTCTCCACATGCTGACATGAAATCCCTATTTTGCTAGCCTAGTCTCTTCATTCCAGTTTTCTTTCTAGCTAGGCTTCCCTTGAGCATATTCCAAAGTGAAAGGTTTGAAAGTGACTGGTAACTAATGTGATACAGTTTCTTCCTTCAAGAAAGAAAGGGACCTGCCCTGAAAGGGCAGTTGATTAATTTAGCCAAGAGAAATGTCATTGCTTAGGATAAGTAATGCCACAGGTCAGAGCCAGAGACCATGATGAAATAACATTTAAGTTTCCATTGTTTCAGAAGATGTAAATTTGATTTCTGTAATGGAGGCCAAGGTGTGTTTGTTGATCAGCAGTTTGTTGATCTGTCATGTGTGAAAGCAGTTTTTGAGAGACACCCACCTCGCCTGGAAGCACTCAGATTGCCCTGTGTTTTCATGTAATACATGATTACTGACACTTAAGCCAGGCCCAGAAAGCAAGCATGACATGACACATCATTCTTGATACCAGCTGATGGAGTGAGGGATTGAACTCCTGAACCTGCGCATCACACGTGGGTACACAGCTGTACATCCAAAGTGGGTGGCTGACTCAGAGACACATTAGGTCCACTGAGCCAAACTTACTGACCTACAGGCACTGTGCTTCATAGAATCATAGAATCAGCCAGGTTGGAAAAGACCTCAGAGATCATCAAGTCCAGCCTATTACCTAATACCTAACACCTCCTGACAACTAAACCATGGCTTCAAGTGTCACATCCAATCCCCTCTTGCACACCTCCAGGGATGGTGACTCCACCACTTCCCTGGGCAGCACATTCCAAAGGTAAATTTCTTTCTCTGAAGAATTTTCTCCTCACCTCCAGCCTAAACTTCCCCTGGAACAACTGGAGACTGTGTCTTCTTGTTCTGGTGCTGGTTGTCTGGGAGAAGAGACCCACTCCCTCCTGGCTACAATCTCCTTTCAGCTAGTTGTAGAGAGCAATAAGGTCTCCCCTGAGCCTCCTCTTCTGCAGGCTAAACAATCCAAGCTCTGTCAGCCTCTCCGCATAGGGCTTGTGCTCAAAGCCTCTCCCTAGCCTTGTTGCCCTTCTCTAGACACGTTCAAGTATCTCAAAGTCCTCCTTATATTGAGGAGCCCAGAACTGGACACAGTACTCAAGATGTGTCCTACCAGTGCAGCGTACAGGGGCAGCATGACCTCCCTGCTCTTGCTGGCCACACTATTTCTGATGCAGGCCAGGATGCCATTTGCCTTCTTGGCTGCCTGGGCACACTGCTGGCTCATGTTCAGCTGCTGTGAACTAGTACCCCCAGGTCCCTTTCTGCCTGGTTGCTCTCCAGCCATGCTGTCCCCAGCCTGTAGCACTGCATGGGGTTGTTGTGTCCAAAGTGGAACACCCAGCACTTGGACTTGTTGGACTTCGCCCATCTGTCCAGCCTGTCAAGGTCCCTCTGCAGAACCCTCCTACCCTCTAACAGGCGTTCTGTTGAAGTCAGAGATACAAGTCAATACAGAACCTGGCTTATGGTATTTCACATACATATTTAAAGCAGCATGGCTTTGCATGGCACTTTCTAGCTTTAGTACATGAATACGTACATTCCTGCCGATGTAATTCTCTTGAAAGGTATAAATAATGGATACTCTTCATAAACAGTTTGACCCCCTGGAATGACTGAATTCAGAGAGGGAGAGTATGAGCTACCTTGCACAATGTAGCTTGCACCTGCACTCGAAGTCACTGGATAAAAGTCACTTAGAGGAGTGCCTGTAATGTATCATTGCCTGCTGCCTCCAGTGTCACCCTGGTCCCTAGCACCAAGGAGTCAATTAGATGGAAAAAGCAGGGGGAGAAAACAGGTGAAGTGATGTAGCTTGTTAAACTACTGCCTTTCAAGTCTTTGGGGGCACTTCAATTTTATTTTTTAACCAAGAATAATAATTTTGTAACAGAAGGGGCCCTTAGCATCAAAATAGATATAATAACCCCTCCTTTCCCAGCTACAAGCATAAAGGAAACAATTCTCAAATATTGCCAGTTCTGAGGCATTTTAAATCTCTGTGATTCAAAGACTGCCAAATCAGAGACCAGACAGGCCAAAATTCCCTTGAAGTCCTTATTCCTCTCAAGCAAAATAAAGAAAAAAAAATGCAAGCACTTATTTTGTGAAAGGCTCTTAGGTCTTGCAGAAGCAAAAAGTATCAGAAGAGAGTAAATCTTGTCCACTGTCCTTACTGCTGCTTCTGGTCTGTGTAATGGTAACTGCTTCCAAGGTAGCTGTTGCTTCATTATATTATCTTTTTCCAGATTCTGCTTGTGCAAGGTTCCAGAGGACTGGCTAGGACTAGACACCTGCAACAGTTCTTTTTAATCTGAGAAGAGAATTTATCTTTTATTTTTCTAAGGAGGTCTGAATTTTTTGGTTTTCCTATCCCACAAATGTTTCACCTTCTAGTACAACAAGCTAATGTAACAAGAGGCAGTTGATGTCACAATAACTCCCAGAAGTGTTTCAGCAATGGTAGAAAAGCAGCAGGAATACCACTGTCATTGGGGTTTCAATCACTAAATCTCACCTAGGCTTGCACCAAACAGGGTTAGAAGAAAGCTCTTCTTGGGCTTCAGTTGCTCCTATAGCCTAACCACTGGAACAAGAGTAGGCAGAATCAGGAAAACCACAAAAGTATTCAACCAATCAAGCATCTAAGCAGTCACAGACTTGAGAAGTTGAAGTTTTCCTAAACTGAGAAATTCAGGTTCTCAAACAACTTGTGTGCTTGGTGGTACACTGGCAACCAAACCTATGCACACTCAAACTTGGTTCAGGAGGAAGAGAGCAGAAGCAGCCCCTTGTCCTTCCTCATCCAAACAATTTTCATAGACTCGTAGAATCAACAAGGTTGGAAAAGACCTCAAAGATCATCAAGTCCAACCTGTCACCCAGGACCTCATGACTACTAAACCATGGCACCAAGTGCCACATCCAATACCCTCTTGAACACCTCCAGGGATGGTGACTCCACCACCTCCCTGGGCAGCACATTCCAACAGCTAACAACTCTCTCTGTGAAGAACTTTTTCCTCACTTCCAGCCTAAGTTTCCCCTGGTGCAGCTTGAGACTGTGTCCTCTTATTCTGGTGGTTGCCTGGGAGAAGAGACCAACCCCCTCCTGGCTACAGCCTCCCTTCAGGTAGTTGTAGAGAGCAAGAAGGTCTCCCCTGAGCCTCCTCTTCTCCAGGCTAAACAATCCCAGCTCCCTCAGCCTCTCCTCATAGGGCTTGTGCTCGAGGCCTCTCCCCAGCTTCATTGCCCTTCTCTGAACATGTTCAAGAGTCTCAATGTCCCTCTTAAA
This sequence comes from Melanerpes formicivorus, assembly GCF_026170545.1. Classification (NCBI taxonomy): domain Eukaryota; kingdom Metazoa; phylum Chordata; class Aves; order Piciformes; family Picidae; genus Melanerpes; species Melanerpes formicivorus. The sequence goes on along the minus strand of NW_027142360.1, from coordinate 5,750,176 downwards.
CTGAGTGGCCCAGAACTGGACACAGGACTCAAGGTGTGGTCTAACTAGTGCTGAGTACAGGGGCACAATGACTTCCCTGCTCCTGCTGGGCACGCTATTCTTGATGCAGACCAGAATACAGCTCTCCCTTTTTTGAGCAAAACCAGTCCAGCGTTATATTCACAGACTGAGATAAAGCTTGACTTTTTTTTTAATGCATTAATGTTAGCAGAGTGTTACTCTGCATTTGCACCTTTGAAAATGAGGTGAGACTCCAGCCCACTCTATATATGGTATAATTTTTTTCCCTCGCTATGGTTAGTTACACTATAAGCATATCCTGCTTCTTTCATGCAGCCACCTGCCATTTTTGCTTTATTGCTGCCAGGAGGTTTAAAGGCATGCTTTTAAATATCTTGAAAGTTTCCTGTTGATAAGAAAAGGTGGGTTTAGCACTTTTAAGTAAACAGTAACACAAACATCACAAATCATGCTTTTTGATAGAATCTGCATTAGCTGCATGAGGTATGAGGGACAGTACTGTGGAGGAAGGAGTGAGGAGGAAAAATCTCAAATTCTTGGAGGGAGCCCTAGCAAAAATTAGTTGCAAAATGAGGGTTGGATATACTTCTATATATTAAAACAATCAAGTCATAATTTGCAATGACCTTTGCATGTCCTTTTGTCTGGGTTACAAACATTGGGCAGTTCTGCAGGTGGGAGAGATTGCTCTGATAGCATTCATGAGCATTTTAGGATAGGATAGGATAGGATAGGATAGGATAGGATAGGATAGGATAGGATAGGATAGGATAGAATTAACCAGGTTGGAAGAGACCTTTGAGATCATCAAGTCCAACCTATCATCCAGCGCCATCTAATCAACTAAACCATGGCACCAAGTGCCACATCCAGTCTCTTCCTAAACAGCTCCAGTGATGGTGACTCCACCACCTCCCTGGGCAGCACATTCCAATGGCCAATCTCTCTTTCTGGGAAGACTTTCTTCCCAACCTCCAGCCTAAACCTCCAGTGGCACAGCTTGAGACTGTGTCCTCTTGTTCTGGTGCTGGTTGCCTGGGAGAAGAGATCAACCCCCCCCTGGCTACAACCTCCCTTCAAGTAGTTGTAGACAGCAAATCTATTTTAATCTATTGAAATACACAACTCGAAGGGGAAAAATACCTGCTGATGTCCAGGAAAACAAGTGTAACACAATAGCACAAGTGAGCACTCCTAAAACATCACCATAACGTGGGTGCTCAGAATTCCTGAAATATTACTGCTATTCCTGGGCCTTAAAAAAGAATTTCATTCTGCTTAAACTCTGTAATACAAAACGAGTACATTCAACAGGCAACAAACTGAACAAGAGATGACCCAAAGAGAAAAATGCTTATTATAAATCATGAGTACAGTGGATAGATTCAGACTCTAAATGTGGCCTCCTGGCTGAGTGCCTACCAACATATCCTCTGTTGAAAATCACAAGATTTAGAGCAATGGTGGAGCACCAAATGCATGTTTTACATAAAACCATAAAAGACCAACTGGTATATTTTATTGCTTCTGTGTTTGGAACAGTTTCATTGAAGGTGTTCAGAAGGAGACTTGATGGGGTGCTTGGTGCCATGGGTTAGCTGTTTGGGTGGGTTGGATTGGTTGATGGGTTGGACACGATGATCTTGAAGGTCTCTTCCAACCTGGTTTGGTTTATTCTAATAAAGGTTTATTCTATTCTAATAAAAGTTTCTAGAAGTATACAAAGAACAATGGAGGTAGCCTCTTCAGAGAAAGTGGTGTGGTCACACCATTAAAGACTATGCATAGCAAAGGACTCAAGGCACATTTAATCTTCTCTCTCTTCATTTAAGGGTTTTCTGTGAGAGCTTTCAATTTCTAATAGCACCTTTCAGGATTTGTGATTCAGTATACTTGGGTCTATGAAATATTAGTCTGGTCCCCAGAATCCCCCAGGGCTGAGAGATGTTTTGGTTGTGGGGTTTTGTTTGGTTGGTTTGGTTTGGGTTTTTTTTTGTGTGGGGGGGGTTTGTTTTGTTGGTTTTCTTTTCAGAACAAATAAGATTAACTGAATAAAGCAAGATAGTTACTGCTTCTGAATTAAATGGCTGAAATGTTATAACCTGAGACCAAATACCAAGTTTCTCTACTATGTCAAGACCCTTGTTCCTTTACTTTAGCAAAGATAAAACACATTCCTGGGAGTTTTACTGGGAGGGTGTCTCTACTTTGTATTGAAAAGACCTCTTCTTGATTAATAGATCAGTACAGGGTATCACACTCACGAAAAGTAGTAGACAGACTGGAGTAAATCTGCACAAATAAGAGGAAGAGCTTGGTCTTGTCTTGTTTGATGTTTAATCTACTTCAGTTGTGATTGCTGCCAAAAGAGAGTCCAAATCTGTTCACTTGCTCCTTCTGTTTCTTGCACTTCTGATCCAGTGCCTAGGAGTCCACGAGTTGAATTGATTACTAGCTTGATGAAAAACCAGACCACTGAATTACAGATCTTGAAGGTACATGATTCACTGATCCAGCCCTAAATTAAAAGATGGGAAAGCTGCAGTGTTGAAAAGGAAGAGAAGGTCTGGTTCTCTCAGCAGCAGTGTTCAGCTATGCCAGACAAAATTCAGAGTGAATCTGTGCCCTGAAGCTGCAGGTCTGCGGGCACCAAAGCCATTAAAACAGCCTGCTGCACGCCTCCAACCTCCTTGATTCACAGTCCATTGCTACTCAAAACTTTGTGGTCACATCCACTTGTGTGCACTGGTTCTGATCCTCACTAGAATCTGTCTTCAGGCACTTTAACTTAATATCCCAGTGGAAAGCTATCAGGCTGGTTTTGCTAGGCTTGTTTTCTGGCGTGTGCTTTTTAAGCATGCTACAGTAACGATCATATGGACATGTGTGCTGGCACAGGGTGAGGGATGTACTGAAGATGGGGTAGTGAGGAGAGAGGGAAAGAAGACATTTTTATTAACACTGAACTGTTAGAAACATGGGTCAGAAGCCTGGGTTTGGGCATGTTGAAAATTAGAAAGTAAAAAGTCTGTTTTCAATGCATAAAAAGTGACCACCAACAGGTAATACTCACTTCTTTACCAAAGCTCAAAGAGGCAAGGGGAAACAAGAAACAAATGTTTTCATTTGCTTCAAAGGTAATTTTGAAGAGGTAATGGAGGTAAAAGATTGGTAGCTACATGGCTAGGCCAAACTTAGATTAACATCTAGGTGAGAGTCTGAGTAATGTGGCTACCCCTTGGTGGAGAGACATCAGCTAGATCATCTCCTGTGGTCATTTCCAGCTCTATATTTGTATGATTCTAAAAGCACTGTTCTAACAGAGGTTGAAAGAGATAACCTTCTTTTCTCAAGATAGCAGCATAATGCATAGAAATGTATTCAGAACAGCAAAATACAAAGATCAAGCTCTCCATCTGTAATTCAAGCAACATTTGCTCATGTAACTCATTCATCTAGGCAATTTACAAAATTGGCCTGGCTGTAGTCCTATTTGCATGATAACAACAGCTGACAAAAATCCTGGGAGCAGGAAAGATGGTTCTGTGACAAAGGCTTAGAGCTAAGTCAAGAACAACCCTCTCATTTTGCATGAAGAGGAAGGAAAGAACTAAAACCCACTCTTAATTATACACAGGTGGCCTTTAAACAAAAATATTTGACTTTGGGAAAGAGGATACTAGGAGTTAGAAGACATTTAAGTGCCTACACTATCGCTTTCCACCTTTATCTCTTTTCTTTCCTTTCCTAAGTCTCAGAGTCACTACACTAAAGTCCATGTCTAAATTCACACTTATCAGTTGGCCTCCCTGCATCAAGGAGGGGTGGATGTTTTACTACACCACAGCATGATTCCCAGTGGGACAGGATTTTCCTCTTGGCCTGCAAGGTCAGAAAACTGACCATAGCAAAATCAGTTAAAAAAACCTTCTTGTTCTGCCTTGGCCGCCTATTTCCACCTCCTCTTTGTTCAACACACTCTTGAGATATAGTGGTACCACATTTTGTAGGATCATGTGGCAAAACAGAAGACTGAATTGATCTGAGCTTGCAATAGGAATTTCTCCAAAAAGCCAAAGCCCTGGAGATAGTTGTGTCAGTCTCCTCTGGGAGCAAAGCCTGGAGCAGAGCAGGAGTGAGTACAGTGAGAGGGCGAACAGTTCTTTTGCTGGTTTTCCTACCAAAGCAACAGTCTTGGGAAACCACAGCTTCAGCCATGGGCCAAACTCTGTAATATTAATTAAATAATAACATAATAATAATAATAAAACAGATCCCTTTTATTTGCTTGGTTATGCCTTTAATTTGCACCAGAGGAACTGATAAAAATTTGGGTTAGGGTAAGACTCTTCAAACTGTTGTCGTAAAATTAATACGGAAAGATTGAGACCTGTCTCTGAAGGCAGGGGTAGAATATTATCTTCAGAAGGAAAAAGGTAGGATTGCAAGTTCCTCCTTATTTTTTTTTCCCCCCTCCTCTGTACCTTCAAAAGAAAAAAGGAGAAAATTCCAGCTATAAAAGGTATTCTGCAAGAACAGCCATCGGCCAGCACCACAAATGAGCAACTCCAGTGTGAAAACACTTTCAAAGTTCTAAATGAGTTGTCCCTGTGGTAATAAAGAAAGGCTGTTTTACAGCATGACAGTATGTAAGACAGCATTGTCAGCTATAGTTTATTTAAAGCACAAGGCCTGTAACAGGAAAATAATGACTTTAATAAAATTTACTATTGACTTTGTAGGCTAAAATCTTTCTGTCATCAGGAATACAGAAAAACAACCTGCCTGAAAGCCCTTCACTTAAATATATTCCTTTAATATTTCAAAGCAACTTGTGACTTCGTCTTCTTCTTCTTCTTCTTTTTTTTTTTTTTAATATACATGCTACTTCAAAAGATGCTGTAGTGGGGTGGAAATTAGTATTTTTAATAGAAAGCTGGAATTGCTTACATAAGGGAAAAACTGGTAATGACCTATGACACTGTCTACTGAAAGCAACATTTGAGGAAACTGCAAAAGCAGTTAATGCAATTCCTTGAAAAGCTGTATAAAGCTATGTCACAAATGAATGATTTATAAATTACTGAACGTCCTTCTCATCTGGAGGATATCTTTTAATCATGTGCTGTAGTTTTCTCTGAGTGAACTCCAAAGAGCCTGCTACCGAGATACACAGAAATCTTCAGCATGTTAACAAGGTTGAGGTCACTTCTAAGAATTGAGGCGGGGCCGGGGGGGGGGGGAGGCAGGGAAAGGGGAGGGTGTAGAAAAGTAAAAAATAATCCTCGCATTCGGCATGATTTTGCTCTGGAACCAATTTGATTAAATGCACTCTAGCTTGCTGGTGGTAAGAGGTCACGTCTTTTATATGAAAAACTGCCAAATTTTCATTCCTTTAATGTTGGGGTGGTTTTTTTTTTTTACATAGTTAAAATAAACTGTGGTGAAAAAGTTTCCTAACGGCGCATGACAGCTCAATTTAGAGGTGAAACCTTTTAATAACATCTCGTGGAATGAATGCTTTGGTTTATGCACTCTGTTTGTGTTTCCCACTGGAGTGCTCAGCATCGCGAAGCGGTGGTTTCTTCCTTTACTGGTGCGGAGCAACATCGTGAAGGAGAGTCTGAAGCCTTAGTACCAAAAAGCTGTAGTTTAGCTGCAGTAAAATTGTTGATGAAAGAATCTTAATTTACAGTGAAAATGCTTTCCTCCTGACTAAAAAAAAAAAAAAAAGAAAAAAAAAAAAAGAAGCTATTGTGCATTAATTTACATTGCAGATAATTAATTAAAAATGAAGAAAAATATTCCACAGAGGCTTTTTAGAAAGGACTCTGGGGTCCAGAAATGGCATTAAGAGGGGAACCAATTAAAGATTTATCTGAAAATGAATAATTTTGCTAGGACTTCGGCAGTGGAACTGGCTGAGGTCACATTTATTGTAGTGTTGCCTTGTTCCATGCACATCCACAAAATCCTTCTTATATTTGCTAAGAGGCATATCAAGGAATAAGTAATCTTTCCATAAGAAAACACAGTGCACGTCTTCCCTAATGTGCTGCCTAAGTACCACCTAAACAAAGTGATGTTATGTGTCATAAACTGGAAATTTTAAGCATGCAGTTCATGTGGTGGAGTCACCATCCCTGGAGGTGTTCAAGAAGGGATTGGATGTGGCACTTCATAGTGTCATAGTATCAGTCAGGGTTAGAAGGGACCACAAGGATCAGCTGGTTCCAACCGCCCTGCCATGGGCAGGGACACCTCACACTAGATCAGGCTGCCCACAGCCTCATCCAGCCTGGTCTTAAACACCTCCAGGGATGGCGCCCCAACCACCTCCCTGGACAATCCATTCCAGGGCTTCACCACTCTCATGATGAAGAACTTCCTCCTCACATCCATCCTGAATCTCCCCACCTCCAGCTTCATTCCATTCTCCTAGTTCTATCATTACCTGAGATTCTGAGCAGTCCCTCCCCAGCCTTCCTGTAGCCCCCTTCAGATACTGGAAAGCCACAATTAGGTCACCTCGGAGCCTTCTCTTCTCCAGACTGAACAGCCCCAACTCTTTCAGTCTGTCCTCATAGGAGAGGTGCTCCAGCCCTCTGCTCATCCTCCTGGCCCTTCTCTGGACACACTCCAGCATGTCCATATCTCTCTTGTAATACTTGGTGCCATGGTCTAGTAGTCATGAGGTCTTGGGTGAACGGTTGGACTTCATGATCTTTGGGGTCTTTTCCAACCTTGCTGATTCTATGATTCTATGGAAAATGTAATTCTTTTCCATGTTCAGAAATTCAGAGCTTGTTCACCACTTGATAACTGGGGAGGTGAAAAGGATCAGAAGAGGACAAAGTCCAACAGGAAAAATCTCTTGAGCTATAGGAATTAGAGGGGATTGGATGTGGCACTTGGTGCCATGGTCTAGTCATGAGGTCTGTGGTGACAGGTTAGACTTGATGATCTTTGAGGTCTCTTCCAACCTTGGTGATACTGTGATACTGTGAATTCTACCAGCTCAACCCATCCACACGGCCAACATGTCACTAAGTGCTGCCAAGAATCAAACTGCCAATATAATATAAATCACTAGGAGGAAGTATCCCACTGAATGAGTGTTGTGTAGGCCCCAAAACCATAGCCCTGCCAGGATGTTGGTTGTAACACACCTGCTATTTTAGGCTTCTGTAGTGACTTAAAAAGCTTTGCTGTCGTACTGACCCTCTGCTTCTATGTAGGAAGCTGCATGATGTATTGTCTGTCATCATTTGTGGCTTTCTGCAGCTAGAAATGAAGTTATTTTTGGCATGTTGTTCTGGTCTTTGGTAATCTCATGTCAAATCAAGTTTGGCATCCTGATACACTGTGACATGGCAAACGTGCCTGCACAGAGTTAGGTTTTTCTCTGTGTCTAGTGCCCTCATTTGGCAGTGGTCCCCAAGGCTTTCAGGGTTTGCTGCAATGAAACCTTAGAAAAGATACTCTAAGAATATTTCAGGTTTCATAGATCTCCCAGATTTTTGTAAATATCAAGGTCACTAAGGCTGAATCAGCAGATCCTGAGAGGTGATTCTACCGCTTTACTCTGCAGTTGAGACCTCACCTTGAGTAGTGTACACCTCTGGAGCCCTCAATACAGGAAGGACAGGGACCTGATGGAGAGGGTCCAGAGGAGGGCCATGAAAATGATCAGGGGGCTGGAGCAACTCTGCTATGAGGGAGCTGGAGAAGAGAAGGCTCTGGGGAGACCTGATAGCAGCCTTCCAGTATCTGACAGTGGCCTACATGAAGGATGGAGAGAGACTGAATACAAAGGCCTGCAGTGACAGGACAAGGGGCAATGGCTTCAAACTAGAGAAAGGCAGATTTTATTGGATATCAGGAAGAAGTTCTTCACTATGAGGGTGTTGGAACACTGGAACAGGTTGCCCAGGGAGGTGGTTGAGACCTCTTCCCTGGAGATACTCAAGGTGAGGCTTGAGGAGGCCCTGGAAAACCTGATCTAGTTAGGGATGTCCCTGCTGACTTCTGGGAGGTCAGACTGGATGACCTTTGGAGGTCCCTTGCAGCCTGGACCATTCTGTGATTCTATGATTCTATGAATTACTACTTCTAAGTGTTACAGCAGGGTTCAGTCCTGTAAAGAATATAGGAACTAGAAAAGTTGTAAAATCATAGCTTTGTATGACCACTCAAAGACTCAATGCTAAGAAGTGTGTACTACCACTTACAAATATTTAACCAGATCCTTAAAATAAAGTGTGAAATATTTTGCAGATTTTCTGGGTGCCACTGAAGGGGAAAGACAGGCTAAAATATTTCTCTCTGAGATGGATTCTTAAGCTGTCCCTCCTTCAGTCCCTCTCCCATGCACTTTAATCCCCATTTTGCACCATGGCACTAGGAGGTTATCTAGGGAGTGACCCAGTACAAAGGATGTGCTCACACTTGGTCTGTTGCGGGAGCAGACCTCAGCCCCATTTAAACAGGTGCTTCAATTATTTCTGATACAGGATGTAGAATCCATTTTTAAAAGACCCACTTTTCAAGACATATCAGCCCTGAGAAATTTCTGTTCTCTTTAGTAAGAAATGCTGAGAGCTCACTGCTTGGAGAAAAAAAAAAAATTCAGAACTGAAGAACCTCAGTCTAAATTTTAGAGCATTTCTTAGACTCCAGCTCTTCAAAGCCTAGCTCTTACTTTTTATCCAAACTGCAAGAGGATAGTTTTATTAATTTCAGCTGGAGGTTATTTTGCCTTTTATCTTATTTTTCAAGGCATAAGTGAGCAGAGGGAAAGACTTCAAATCTCTAGCTCATCAACTTCAACAACTTTTTCTTATTTTTTTTTAAGGTGGGATTCATATCATGTAGAACACAGGACATTTATTCATTAAACTCTTCCCTGGGGTCCCATAAACTCCAGCCCTCCTACTACATACAGGGCAGGAGAAGGAACATCAGGCAAGACAAGGGAAAAAAAACCCAGACATTTTCAAGGGGACCTTATTATCTTTTAAGCCTTTTAGGGGTGTACCTATTTCATTCTGCAGTTCTTCTTTTCATGCTTTTCTGACATTGCTTTGCTGCTCTGTAGAGACATGGACAATTATGAGCTCAACTGCAGGAACCACATTACCCCCAAAATAAAACTCAACATCATCTGACAAAAGCTGTACCAGTAAATAGTGCTTTCCAAGGTGCAACTGTAATGGTTTAAATCAGAACAAAATGGGTCAAACTGACCCAACGGGTTAACCTGTCTATTTTCCCAACATGGAAGTGAGGGGAAAAAAATAGCACACAAACCCTCAGGATTAAGACCAAAAAAAACCCAGAAAAGTGAGAGAGAGAACAATAGATTTACTGAGCTAAATCAACAGTAGATTTACTGAGCAAAATCAGATAAACATCGTACAAAATGCATAATTACCTTAGCCGATTTGCAGAAAATGCATGGCGCAAAGCAGCAGCGAGCAGAAGTGAATGAGCCAAAAGCCCAAGCCAGAAAACTACTCCCCCCATCCCTCCTTCTCCCACCACCATCCCAGTGGAAAAAAGCCATCAGCCAAGAACTTGGAACCCAGAAGCAGCAACCAGAACAGGAAGCCTCCCATGTTACAATCTGAACATCACAGTATCACAGTATCACAGTATAACTAAGGTTGGAAGAGACCTCGAGGATCATCGAGTCCAACCTGTCACCACAGACCTCATGACTAGACCATGGCAGCAAGTGCCACGTCCAATCTCCCCTTGAACACCTCCAGGGACAGTGACTCCACCACCTCCCTGGGCAGCCCATTCAAGTTCTATAATACCTTGCTATAATACCTTGCTCCAGCCTGCATTAGGAACAGTGTTGCCAGCAGGAGCAGGGAGGTCATTGTGCCCTGTACTCTGCATTGGTTAGGCCGCACCTTGAGTCCTGTGTCCAGTTCTGGGCCCCTCAGTTTAAGAAGGACATCGAAACACTTGAACGTGTCCAGAGAAGGGCAACGAGGCTGGGGAGAGGCCTTGAACACAAGCCCTATGAGGAGCGGCTGAGGGAGCTGGGATTGTTTAGCCTGGAGAAGAGGAGGCTCAGGGGTGACCTCATTGCCCTCTACAACTACCTGAAAGGTGGTTGTAGCCAGGAAGGGGTTGGCCTCTTCTCCCAGGCAACCAGCACCAGAACAAGAGGACACAGTCTCAAGCTGCACCCGGGGAGGTTTAGACTCGAGGTGAGGAGGAAGTTCTTCACCGAGCGAGTCATTCGTCATTGGAACGGGTTGCCCAGGGAGGCGGTTGAGTCATCGTCCCTGGAGGTGTTCAAGAGGAGATTGGACGTGGCACTTGGTGCCATGGTCTAGTCATGGGGTCTGTGTTGATAGGTTGGACTTGATGATCCTCGAGGTCCTTTCCAACCTAAGTTATACTGTGATACTTTCTTTTTTGAAGCTGGCATGACTGCATCTTTGTGTAAACAACAGCAGCAGGTTTACCTCAATCCATGACAGGCACTAAAATTAAAATATAGTCCTGAGAGGTGAAATAGGATGCCTAGGAACCTTCTAGTCATGTCTTCTGAGCCTGGATAAATAATTAATTGTTTTACATCACAGTATCTATATGTGAGGAGAAAGTTCTTCACTGAGAGAGTCATTAGCCATTGGAATGTGCTGCCCAGAGAGGTGATGGAGTCACCATCCCTGGAGGTGTTCAAGAGGGGACTGGACATGGCACTTGGTGCCATGGTTTAGTCACAAGGTCTGTGGTGATGGGTTGGACTTGATGATCCTTGAGGTCTCTTCTAACCTTGGTGATTCTGTGATTCTGTGAGACATTCTGAATTATCTAGGGTGCTGGATGGCTTAATTCAAGTATACATGCGATCCTTAAGTATTTTCTGCTTTGACAAAGGCAGAGAAAGCCAACACCATTCTAGGCTGATTTTAAGAGAACTGCAAGATGTTGAGGGAGGGGATGTTTCCCCTCAGTTCAGTACTGGTGAGGCCACATGTGGAGTGCTGGGTTCAGTTGTGAGCTCACCAATACAAGAGCACAGGAGGTTGTGGAGTGAGTCCACTGAAGAACTGCAAAGGTGATTAAGGGACTGGAGCATCTGTCAGATGAGGCTGAGATCTGCAACTGCTTATCCTGGAGAAGTGAAAGCCTGGGGGGGATCTAATTAATGTATAGAAATATCTGATAATAGGGCATAAAGCCAGTATCTTCTCACGGATGCCCAGTGATAAGAATAGATGAAGTAGGCACAAGCTGAATTTGCTGTCAAACTTAAGAAAAAAAACCTTTTTTAAGGAAGGTTGTACATTGGAACAAGCTGTCTGGAGTGGCTGCAGAGGCTCCATTCTTGGAGACATTAAAAACCTGATGGGACATAGCCGTGGGCAAAGTTGACTCTAGGTCCAGCTATAAAAATTTTATAAGTTCCCTCCAAACTCAACTACTCTAATTTTCTTATCATTTTATTTAAAACTTTTGGAGTTGGAGATCACATCACATGCAGATAAAAGGAGTGTGCTATAGCAGGTTGTAGAGGACCACTTCCCTTTCAGAAAAACCCAGGAAAATGTCAATATTTTTTTGTTTTCCCTCTTCTGAGTTATTTGGCTAAGAAAATTTCTGACTTGTACTGACTTGTACATTTGTGACTTGTACTGACTGCTCCCATATTTGAATATTTACCTTTCATTTTGTTATCGTTGGTCAATTTGAACAGAAGCTCATTTTGCTCCTGAAGTGTTTGGTGGGAACTGAGAAAATGGCTTCAACCAAAGCCAGCTTGTGTCTCTGAGAGGTGTTTAAAGCCCTAACAGTAAAACTGCTTTGCAGACATTGAAGTGTTGGAATGACACTTCCAGACAGAAGTGTCATTGTTTCATGTCTGTCATGACAGAAACTTCCTTTTCTGAGGATAAGAGTTCAAAACACCAACCTCAAGATCAAGCTGTAGCTGTACCTTTCTTTACCCTGTGTTGTATGATACATGGAAATAACTCTAATTAGCATAAGCAAATAACATCACAGCTTCAAGTAACTCTTCAGTTGCAGTTGGAATTGTCTGCTGTAAATCCACAGACGCTAGAAGGAAATGTTCAGGAGAATCCTTGTCTAGATCTGAACATTCATTTTTGAGGAAACTTCTGCTCTTCAGTCAGAATTTTGCCCTTTTGTTTTTCTGAATCTTTCTTGCAATCAAATCATAAAACAAAAGATGTTGATTCCCTTGTGTTTTGCAATCTCATTGACCAAAGTGTAATGCATTCATTTTCCCCAGAACCATTTAAGCGGCAGGTAATTTGAGCAATTCTAGCACCCTCCTTGCTTTTGTATTCACACAGTATAAACTAAAATTATGCACAAGATTTATCAAAGCTGAGCTGTGCTGCTAAGAAGTGTGTAACTCAGATATAGAATGAGCCATTTAAAGAAGTTATTGATGTCAACATTAAATTTACAATTATTCATAAAAGAAAACCATTTGAAGTATTCCCCATGCTGCAAGTACACAAAATACTTTGCTACGCATAAGAAGTTGCATTTATTAATAGCTCTTTTTTTTTTTTGCCAGAATCTCATTTCACCAAAGAAAACTTCATCCTCCAATGGGAATAAGAATCATATGAACGTCACAAATGCTGCAAGTTTATTCACCATAGCAAAAAAAAATAATAAAAGCAGAAGAAAACAGACATTCCACTATCTTCATAACCATCATGTTGTAAAGTAGGCAGCTGGCTAAAATGTAGGGTGCAAAAAAAAACTGAGATATAAGAAACTGGGACATGGTTTAGTGTTGACCCTTCAGTGCTGGGTCAAAGGTTGGACTGGGTGATCTTGGAGGTCTCTTCCAAGCAGATATATTCTGTGATATGAGATGAAAATTTATGTTTTCATGATGTTTCACTCATTCCCTTGCAGTGAATAGTATACAGAGATCTCTTATCCAGACCCCTAGATTTTCAGCTAGTATACAGACATCACCTATCCAGACCCCTAGTCTTCCAGCTAGTATACAGAGGTCTCTTATCCAGACCCCTAGTCTTCCAGCTACTACAGAGGTCTCTTATCCAGACCCCTAGTCTTCCAGCTAGTACAGAGGTCTCTTATCCAGACCCCTAGTCTTCCAGCTAGTACAGAGGTCTCTTATCCAGACCCCTAGTCTTCCAGCTAGTATACAGAGATCTCTTATCCAGACTCCTAGATTTTCAGCAAGTATACAGAGATCTCCTATCCAGACCCCTAGATTTCCCACTAGTATACAGACATCGCCTATCCAGACCCCTAGTCTTCCAGCTAGTATACAGAGATCTCTTATCCAGACCCCTAGTCTTCCAGCTAGTATACAGAAGTCTCTTATCCAGACCCCTAGTCTTCCAGCTAGTACAGAGGTCTCTTATCCAGACCCCTAGTCTTCCAGCTAGTACAGAGGTCTCTTATCCAGACCCCTAGTCTTCCAGCTAGTATACAGAGGTCTCTTATCCAGACCCCTAGTCTTCCAGCTAGTACAGAGGTCTCTTATCCAGACCCCTAGTCTTCCAGCTAGTATACAGAGATCTCTTATCCAGACCCCTAGTCTTTCAGCTAGTATAGAGAGATCTCTTATCCAGACCCCTAGTCTTCCTGCTAGTATACAGAGATCTCTTATCCAGACCCCTAGTCTTCCAGCTAGTATGCAGAGCTCTCTTATCCAGACCCCCAGTTTTCCAGCTAGTATACAGAGGTCTCTTATCCAGACCCCTAGTCTTCCTGCTAGTATACAGAGATCTCTTATCCAGACCCCTAGTCTTTCAGCTAGTATAGAGAGATCTCTTATCCAGACCCCTAGTCTTCCTGCTAGTATACAGAGATCTCTTATCCAGACCCCTAGTCTTCCAGCTAGTATGCAGAGCTCTCTTATCCAGACCCCCAGTTTTCCAGCTAGTATACAGAGATCTCTTATCCAGACCCCTAGTCTTCCTGCTAGTATGCAGAGATCTCTTATCCAGACCCCTAGTTTTCCAGTTAGTACACCAACATTTGGTGGACACTTCAGAACATGATGTCTGATTTTACCTTATAGAATCACAGGATCACAGAATCACAGAATGGTTTGGGTTGGAAGGGATCATCTAGTTCCAAAGGCCCTGCCATGGGAAAGGATACCTCTTACAAGACAAAGTTGTTCAAGGCTGGTTTTGTACACTTTCTTGGAGCCTCCACATCTTCTCTGGGCAACTTGTTCAGGATTGAAACTATGATGTAAATGCACCAAGAGACAATTCAGGGCTTTAGGTGTTTCCTATTACATCAGGAGCTACTACTTTAATCTTGTTTCAGATTAGCCAGTCTGCAGTTAAGGGGACCATGACTCACTAATTCTGACCTTCATGTCTCTAACTTGGGTCTTTGGGTGCTTGTGACCTACAAAGCTGACTCTACACACTCTATTCTCTGACTGTTGTTTATAACACTATTCATTGTTCAAGAGTAGTGCTGTCAGGCTATGGGTCAGTTCTCTGCTTTTACATTAAACATTTATTTTTCTTTCTCCATAACAACTCATTCTCAGCCTACTCCAGGACCTAGTCAGACTGCTGAGAGGGAGGTCAAGCAAACTTTGTTTTGCCAGGGATGTTCATTTTATTTATTGTGTAATAATAATTTAAAAACCCCCCACCAACATTTTTTTGAAGTCCAACATCAATTTTACTCACCAGGCCAGGCTGCTCTAAGACCTCTCTTCAAATGATGCACATGGACCAATAAAGTTGAATGTTGCAAAGCAGGCATATGAATCTGGCTTCTCACAGCAGATGGATGTCTTAACTACCGACTCTTCTGAAATGAACTGAGTTCGTTCTCTTCTTCTCCCCTCTCTCTCTGGAAATTAAAATCTGGACCTGTGAAATTTTTTCCAATTAAAGTTTCAATGATTTTGGCATGTTCTAACAAAACCATTGCATCAAAAATGCCTTATACATAATTGGTTGAGCCAACAGATGTCACATTATGGCTTAAGCCCTCCTGAGCACTGAGGATCAGAAAGTGGCATTTTTAATAAAAGAGCTGTTTCGTCAGTAAACCCCAGACATGACCAGTAGATAGAGAAAGCTCTGTGTGCATCCAAGTTGCCCACAGATGGTAGAGTAATCTTGGACTGGTTTTCTTGGACAATGACTTGAGATTTACTTCATAAAACATCTTTCTAAAAGCCATTAAGATCTGATAGATTAAAATGAAATCTCCAATGCCTTGAGGAGCCAGAAAACCCCAAAAATGATACCGTTAATTCCTTTTTATATAAAGCAAGTGCACCTCTAACTTTGGCTTTTAAAATGTAACCAGTAACTAATTTCCTAGTAACCACTGATATAGGCAGCTACTGAAATCCCACTGCTTCATAACCATAATATTCCAAGGCATGATTTCTTATCACTTTCAGTTATCTTACCACACTTTCAAATCAATCTTGATCCAAACCTGAAAGTCAGTAAATAATGCATTATATAATAATAATTACTGCTGTAATAACAAAAATAATAAAATAATATTACTTCAAAGGATTCTCAATTTTGGCTGTTGCTGCATAGACATGTTATGTACCAGTTCAGCCTTGTTCTGTTTGCATCCACATGATATGGTTTTTTCATGCAGTAAAGGAGAAGTTTGGTCATTTGCTGCCATAGTTTAGAGAAATTTTATTTGAATTGCAGAAGAAAATGAGGGTAGACTGCTTCTCATCACTGGAGTTGTTTAGGAGGAGACTTGATGGGGTGCTTGGTGTCATGGTTTAGTTGATTAGAAGGTGTTGGATGATGGGTTGGACACGATGATCTCGAAGGTCTCTTCCAATCTATTCCCTTCCCTTCCCTTCCCTTCCCTTCCCTTCCCTTCCCTTCCCTTCCCTTCCCTTCCCTTCCCTTCCCTTCCCTTCCCTTCCCTTCCCTTCCCTTCCCTTCCCTTCCCTTCCCTTCCCTTCCCTTCCCTTCCCTTCCCTTCCCTTCCCTTCCCTTCCCTTCCCTTCCCTTCCCTTCCCTTCCCTTCCCTTCCCTTCCCTTCCCTTCCCTTCCCTTCCCTTCCCTTCCCTTCCCTTCCCTTCCCCTATATTCCATCCCATCCCATCCCATCCCATCCCATCCCATCCCATCCCATCCCATCCCATCCCATCCCATCCCATCCCATTCCATTCCTATTCCATTCTATTCTATTCTATTCTATTCTATTCTATTCTATTCTATTCTATTCTATTCTATTCTATTCTATTCTATTCATTGTCTCTGAGTTGGTATTTAGCCTATTGTATAGCCATGTGTACAGACATTCACTCAGGGACTTCAAAGGATTCTCAGTTTTGGCTATTTCTGCATAGACATGCTATGTACCAGTTCAACCTTGTTCTGTTTGCATCCATGTGATATGGTTTTTTTCATGCAGTAAATGGGATCCCATAGTGGAGTCATTTTTATAGGGCTAATAACAGTGCTACATTAAACTCATCTGAGAGCCAGAGAAGGCAAACATCCCCATGGTTGGTACACTTGCCAGCTGTGCCACAGAATTTGTTCTAAAAACTAAATTAATTAACATAAAACACATCTCTCCCTCCTATTTTGAGGGATCATCATTAGATTATTTGTTATACTCTGTTGTCAGATGTCACTGGCAACATACCAAGTAGCAGATGAAGTTGCAAAGCCATTTCCATCCTGTTTGAAAAGTCATGGCAGTCTGGTGAAGTTCCCACTGGCTGGAAAAGGGGAAACATAACCCCCATTTTCAAAAAGGGAGATAAGGAAGACATGGAGAAATAGAGGCCAGTCGGTCTCACCTCAGTGCCCAGCAAGATAATGGAGCATCTGCTAGGGCATATGGAAAACAAGGAGGTGGTTGATAGCAAGCAACATGGCTTCACCAAGGGAACACCCTGCCTGACAAATGTTTAGGATTTTTAGGATGATGTCACAGCACTGGTGGATAAGGGAAGAAAAACTGACATCATCATCTTAGCCTTGTGCAAAGCATTCAACACTGTCCTATGTGACATCCTTGTCTCTAAATTGGAAGGGAACAAATCTGATGGATTGACCACTTGGCAGATAAGGAATTGGCTAGGTGGCCAGCCTCAAAGAGCTGCAATCAATGGCTCAATGTCCATATGGAGACCTGTGATGAGTGGAGTCCCTCAGGGATCAGTACTGAAACTGGTGATGCTAAACATCTTTGTCATTGACATGGGCAGCAGGATTAAATGCACCCTCAGCAAGTTTTCTGACGACACCAGGCAATGTAGTACAGTTTACATGCTCAAGGGATAGGGATGCCATTCAGAGGGACCTTGACAGGCTGGAAAGATGGGCCCATGCCAACCTCATGAAGTTCAACAAGGCCAAGTGCAAGGTCCTGCACCTGGGTCAAAGCAATCTTAAGCACTGGAGAGAGGTACTTTGGGGTGCTGTTTGATGAGGCACTCGATGTGAGCTGGCAAAATGCACTGGCAGCCCATAAAGCCAGCTGTATCCTGGACTGCATCAAAAAATGTGAGTCCAGCAGGTGCAGGGAGGACATTCTGCCTCTCTACTCTACTCTTGTGAGATCTCAGCTGGAGTATTGTGTCCAGCTCTGGAACCCCCAACACAAGAAGGCCATATGTCTGTTGGAGAGGGTGTAGAGGGGCAAGAGGTTGAAGATGATTGGCAGGCTGGAGCATTTCTCCTATGAGGAGTTGAGACTCCTAAGGGATTTGTGACTATTCAGCCTGGGGAAGGCTTTAGGTAGACCCTATAGCAGCCTTTCAGTACCTGAAGTGGGCCTACAGAGAAGTTTTATAATGGCAGGTAGTGATAGGTCAAGAGGTAGTGGTTTTACTTTAGAGCAGGGTAGATTTGGATTTGACATTAGGAAGAAGTTCTTTGCTATGGGAGTGGTGAGACATTGAAAGGAGTTGCCCAGAAAAGCTATGGATGCCTCATCCCTGGAAGTGTTTAGGACCAGGCTGGATGAAGCTTTGAGCAGCCTGGTTTAATGGGAGGTGTCTCTGCCCACAGCAGGGTGGTTGAAACTAGATGAACTTTAAGGTCCCTTCCAACACGAGCCATTCATATGATTGTATGAAAGGAGAGTGGCTATGATCCCAGTAGAAGGAATTTTGGTAACTTTGACAAATTTTCTCTGGTTGCCTTTGGTAGGATTACTTGCTTCTGTGATCAGAATGAGAAATGAGCTGTGATACATTTTGTCTATCCACAGAGAGAATGTGAGGTAGTAGATGATTTTGCATGTCATGTATCTGACATATAATACATGTTGTCCTATTTGCATGTATTAGACTGTATACACAGATCAAAACAAGGCAGAACTTCATGAAGGCTTCTGAAGCAAAGCAAAGAGAGTTGAAGAAGGTAGAACAATTTTCTAATGTAAGTTGAAAAAAAACATCATATAACCTGAGAGTAATGATAGGTGTCTGAGGTAAGTCCCCAAATAAATCAGAATTCAAGCAGGAGAATTTTAGTGATCCAGAAGCTTCTGCCTCAGACACAGATAATACATTAAGAGAAGAGTCTTCAGAGAGATTTAATATGTCTAAGACTCCCAGGAAATATAAAGTCCCTCCCATCTCCCATTAATGATAACAACAGAGAGGGACAGAAAGCAGAAGGTCAGAACAGCCAGTTGTACAGTATTTGCAGTTTCACTTGCCATGTGAGAGTGTCCAAAGCCCTTCTCTCATCTCGGTTTCCCCCTACCTGTGCTTTGTTGAGCCAGAAGAATATTTGTCCTTCTGGGATGGGTTTTTACTTCTACTCAAAATTCTAATCTACATTCAAACAAATCTTCCCTTCAAGAGTTCAGTCAAAACCAAAGCCTTTCGGTTCAGCTTCAGTGAACTGTGGTTGTTGGTTGGTTTTTTTCTAAAGGGGAAACACTGGGTTGAAAGATTAACAGCCAGCTCTAGATGGTACCACTTGTAAGTCCCAACACAGCCATGTAGGGCTTGAAAGCTAATTGCTCATAAAGCTGAATATTTCTTTACATGTGCAACTGCCATATCCTTCACCAAACTTCAAAGGAAAGAGCTTGGAACTGAAGATGGCCTCTAAACTCTTAGACTCTTCATTCTATACTCAGATTTCTTTTACAGTCTGCACTTTAGGGTTATTACTTTTCTCCAGCTGGCACAGAAGATTGAGCCAAAGTCTCCTCCTTCTCTTGATTTACAGGAATATAATTAATTCTCCAGTCAACTGAGCTAAAAATGGTGTAAACAAGAAGAAGAACCGGGCCCCCAGGACCAGAAGTACTGCAGGAGCAGCCATCACTTTTAAAACATGGCAACATTTCAGAAAAACACTGCAGCTGCTTTGGCTCTGCTGGCTCTGTCCCTCACCCAAGCTGAGCATTGCTTTTTGCCTCTGTACTTTGCTTGTTTCTAGCGAGGCTCCTTAGGCATTCATGCTAATACCTTGTACTTGATAGAGGATGAATGTTTTATAATTAAGCACACATGCAGGAAATACCCAAAACTATCTTAAGCTTAAACACATTTTCAAAAAGTTGTAAAATACTCTTGCCAGATCCTATACCCTCAAATGGATTAATCTGAAAAACAACTGGGACTCAATTTAGACCTTCCTGGCAGCAAGCAAGAGAAACGTCAAGCTCAATATTTTACTTTATTGAAGACCCTCTTAGGAGTCCATCAGAAAGAACTCTGCCTGGTAGCCAGTGAGTGATCAGTGGGAGGTAATATTTAGTTTATTAATGTGGCTTTGATTTTTCTTTTCCACACTGTTGATGAACAGGAGTAAACTAAAACCTTGATCCAATTTCCCCTTCTTGCTTTCTGCAAAAAAAAGGCAATGAAACAGATAACGTTAACAAGATCTTACACAATATCAAAGGGCATTCAGTAGGCCCCATGTTAGGCTCTCTATGACTACCTGAAAGGAGGCTGTAGACAGGTGGGAGTTGGTCTCTTCTCCCAGACAACCAGCATCAGAGCAAGAGGACACAATCTCAAGCTGAGCCAGGGGAAGTTTAGGCTCAGGGTGAGGAGAAAGTTCTTCCCAGAAAGAGTTATTGGCCATTGGAATGTGATGCCCAGGGAAGTGGCATAGTCACTGTCCCTGGGAGTGTTCAAAAAGGTATTGGATGTGGCACTTGGAGCCATGGTTTAGTTGTCATGAGGTATTAGGTAATAGGTTGGACCTGATGATCTCTGAGGTCTTTTCCAACCTGGTTGATTCTATTCTATTCTATTCTATTCTATTCTATTCTATTCTATTCTATTCTATTCTATTCTATTCTATTCTATTCTATTCTATTCTATTCTATTCTATTCTATTCTATTCTTTCATATTCTATTCTATTCTGATGTATGGTTTACTTGCACACTAGAACATCTGAAATAAAACGTATGCACAGAAATTGAACACAGTTTAAGAGTCCCTGTGTTTCAAGATTAGCCTGCGTGAAGGTTAATCTTGAAACAATCCTTCAGTTATAAGGCAAACCTATGGATTAGTGTTTATTTCACAGAAAAGTGGCTTTCACTGGTACTTGACAGTACAGGTAAACCATCACAGATTTCTGATCATAAATAGAATGCAGCTTAGTTACTAACAATGGATTTCAGAAATGAAAGAAGCTGAAGCAAAATGAAGAAACATTTTTTGCCCTGTTTTCTTCTCAATAAATCATAATCAATTATAGATACAGGCATATAGATGCTGCCTCAAATATTATATTTTCCCAACATATTACATTTGATTACTATTAATATTGGTGGGGTTCAAGATCTTATTGCTGGGGACTAAGAATATGGGGTAAAACTCACATGGAATAAATACTCAGAGCTTGGAAACATGGTAGAAAGTAAGTAAGAAAGACAGAAATTCTTGACTAATAGTGAATCACATGTGAATCATAGTGAATCACATATGGAGCTCTTTACTTCCATTGATGGCTTCAAGTGGGACTCTCATGTGAGTAACTGTTGTTAATAGAGGTGCAAAGAGGTCACAGTCCATTCCACATAATTCAAAAGCTAGCAGTCAGGCAGCTACTTGTTGAAAACTCTTTAGAGTGATGCTCTGGCCTTCAACAGTGAGGTACTTCACTGGTAATGCCTGAATTGCACAAATATCCAGATTAAGTTTACTTTGTGTACAATTTCAATCTTGTTGCAGCATGCACTCCACTCTCCAGTTTTAGCTGGGATTTGGTTTACATTTCATCAAAAACAGAATGAGAAAGTGTATTGACCCTGAGGGAAAACCTCCAAAACAGTAGCAAATGGGAGCTCAGAACACATTCTCCTGTAGTGTAAGCAAGAAGAGATCAAGCAGAAACCAACCAGATACAGAGGCAACGGTGTATATGATAGCACGTGTAAAAATGTAAACTTATGCGAAAGTTTTGGGTGTTGCAATGATCTCAATAGCCAGAGAACTACCTCAACAAGAATAGAAGAGATAATACACAATCAAATGAGATAGAAATAATCACTGACAAAGGATTTGAGATGGCATATATTACTGTACAAAATAACTTAGGGGAGAGGAGTAGTTGTTCATGGATAATATTAAGTAGAAGTGTGGCCACTGGGTGGAGGGAGGTGATTGTCCCCCTCTACACCACTCTTATGAGACCCCACTTGGAGTACTGTGTCCAGTTCTGGAAACCCCATTACAATGAAAATCTTGATGTGCTGGATTATGTCCAGAGAAGAGACACAAGGATGATCAGAGGGCTGAAACACCTCTCCTATGAGGACAGGCTGAGAGAGTTTGGATTGTTCCATTTGGAGAAGAGAAGACTCCAAGGAGATTTTATTGTGACCTTCCAATATCTGAAGGGGGCCTACAAGAAAGCTGGGGAGAGACTTTTTAGGGTGTCAGGTAATGATAGGATTAGGGGAAATGGATACAAGCTAGAGGAGGGGAGATTAAATTAAACATTAGGAAGAAATTCTTCCCCATGAGGGTGGTGGGACACTGGAACAGGTTGCCCAGGGAGGTAGGGAAAGCACCATCCTTGGATGTTTTTAAGGCCAGGTTGGATGTGGCAACCTGATTTAGTGGAGGATGTCCTTGCTCATGGCAGGGGAGTTGGAACTAGATGATCCTTGAGGTCCCTTCCAACCTTGACAATTTTGTGATTCTATGACATACTATTTTACCACTCGGAGGCACTTAAAAAGCCCTTCTTGAATATCTGGTCTGTAATGATGAGAAAGAGAAAAATACTAATTTGAATTGTATTAATGTGGCCAAGTCTAACCAATTAAGCTTGTTTCCACCTTGCACTCTTTTTTTGTTGTTGTTTTTTGAGGAAAGGAGAAGTTCACAAAAACAGAGAGTAGTTGCAGTGATTTACTAACATTCTGTTGGCTTAAGATGTTAGAAAAACTAATGGGTTTTGTATCAAACCTAGGCAAGAACAATTATGCTGTGCAATATAAACACCTACATGTGAGCAGTCACTGCATCACATATGATAAGCATTAGGAAAGGTCATTCAAAAGCTGGCCTCTGATTCAACCAGCAGTGTGCCCATTATAAAAAAGTGGCTTATACCCAAGGGACAAGTGTGATCATTACTGACTTTTTTTTTTCCCCTTAGTAATAGAGGGGATACAATTTGAACAGCCAAGGTTTAGACATTGAAAGTGCTCAGTAAAAGAAAACAAGGTCGACTTCTAGTGGTAATATGGAACTCCCTTTTCAACTATGTTTTTAAGATTGTTTTATTCCTTCCTCTGTTTTGTGGGGGCTGCTACAGGACATCTGTTACTTAAAATGGCTACTTTCCTTATTACATATTGGTAGCTCTAATAAAATTGTGTTTATCCACAGATATATAAAACAAACAGCATTTTTCTGATATTTATATATAGTATTTACAAAAAGGGTTTCCAGTGTGGAAGTCAATCCAACCTAATCACAGATTTTCTGTCACATTTACCTTAGTACCAGGACTCGTATTCATCTAGGAAATTATTTCTTGTAGAGATACAGGGCCAAATTCTCCTGTCAGTTACACCAATATGCACTTGGAGTGACTCCAAATTAGCTAAAAAATCAACAGAGGTAGCTTAGTATGTTCTGGTGTAAATCAGAAGAGGATTTGGCTCCTGATCTTTTGCTAATTATTCAAGAGTAAACAGCACTCAGTTGCATCACAAGAGAGCGTTGGAATGTGAAATATCAGAAAATTGCAAATATACTGAAACAATAAAATTAGGGAATTCAGCATAAAATGCTCTTCCTTTACTGTTTTATCCATTGTTATTTCCTGCAGAATACTTTTTAGAGTGTTGATCTGCACCTAGGATACCCACAAGATGTTGCTTTATTATGTTTGGTGTCTTGTAACTGCTAGTGCATTATGAGATAAGAGTTTGTAGCAACACATGGCAATAGGGGATCTGTACGCCCATGCTTCATTACTTCTTGACCTTTCAGATGATACCCAATTGAAAAAGGATCAGTTCATACATCTGGCAAAAGCCTAATTTACTAATATGCTGTCCTCCTGAGTCACTGCTGTAATACGCCTGCTGAACTTCTTCTATATCTTGACCCTTGTTAGTTCATTGTTGCTCAGTTATGTACTTTTGCCAAGCACGCATACATAACCTGGGGGTTACTTTGGAGCTACATTTGTGGTTGAGGGGGTGAATGGACTTTACACTTGAAGTGCTCCACGAGAGACCAAACCAGTGACGGATCTTTAACCCAAAATTCTCAAGGCAGTCGTTTGCCAGAAGTGAAGGAAAATAATCTGCCACAATAGAACAGACAAACAAAAGACCCCTCGTACGCTGCCAAGAAATTACACTTGGCTCAGAACTCTTAGCATGTTCATTGGGTCACTGATTCAGAGTCATCTTCTTGCAGTACTTTCAGAAGGAGTTGTCTGGCATCCCACTTGCCTCATTTATCACTGCTGTTCAGAGGGCTTGTCTGGACCAGACAAGGGAGTGGGGAAGAATCCTTGTTTGAAATTACTCATTTAAGTTAGTATGTCCCTCTGTTATTTTAACTCATCTCAATTTTTGAGATCCAGTTCACCACTTAAGCCACAGAGGGTAGATGCAGAAATACTGGACAGGGTGAGGATATGGGAGGGAAAACAGAAGGTTGTGGCAATGTCACTCATGTTGGCTTAAAGTGATTGGCTACAAGACAGTGCTTCATAGAGCTGCTATGTAATGGCTAGAAAAAGGTAAATGTCATCATGGGACTACTATATTTTATGTTTTTCTTCATTGTTAGCTATCTGCTTTTTCTAAAAGTTACTTGTTTCAAAGCTTTAAGCTACTACCATCAAATTTCACTTTTGGAATGGATGCATTCCCCCCAGTTTTTGTTATACAAAGGAAAACAAAGATTCTGTCTCTGAGTATCTGGAATATTGAAACACGTAGTATAACCTATAAGAAATCACTGTACAGAAATTTTACCTGCACAGGAAGGAGTCCAGTGAACAGTATAACCTTATGTCTTCCTTTCCTCATTTTGCTGCTGGTCCATTTTTAAGGGTGGGATTTTTCACACCTGGCTACTATGGTATGAAATCAATTTCTTTTCCAAAACCTCAGGCACGAGCAGCTGTCCCGTGGTTTCCTGTTCAGCTGGTTTCTGTGCATGTATACATGGAGTCTGGCCAGGTCCTCAGCCAGTAATATATTCAAACATGGTCTCTACCATCAGATTTGAAAGATTTAGTCTGTTTGGGTTTCTTATAATGAGATTTAACCAATTTTGCCTGACTAAAGTGGGAGAACAACAAATAATTGGGAATTAGCCCTCTCACAGTCAGAACTCATTTTATCAATGCTGAATACCAACATATAAAGTACTGCTAACCTAGGATGAAGACAGGCTGAGGGAGCTGGGGTTGTTCAGCCTGGAGAAGGAAAGGCTCTGGGGAGACCTAATTGTGGCCTTTTAGTATCTGAAGGGGACCTACAAGAGGGATGGAGAGAGACTGTTTACAAAGGCTTGTAGTGATGGGACAAGGGGCAATGGTTTCAAACTAGAGAAGAGCAGATTTAGATTGGATGTTAGCAAGAAGTTATTTACCATGAGGGTGGTGGTGGAATACTGGAAGAGGTTGCCCGGAGAGGTGGTTGAGGCCGCATGCCTGGAGATATTCCAGGTGAGGCTCAAGAGGGCTCTGGGCTACCTGATCTACTTGGGGATGCCCCTGCTTGATGCAGAGGATGTTGGGCTAGATGACCTGTGGAGGTCCCTTCTAACCCAGGTCATTCTATGATTCTATTCAGCTAAGGAAGCCCTACTTCCCCTAGTAGTCTCAAGGCTTTGCATTAAAGAGAGAGAAATAGATAAACAGGATGGATAATATACTAGCCATTTGTGAAAAAAAACACCCTCTTAAAAATGGGCAAAGAGCAAGGCAGCTTCCTCAAGACAGGCTGAAAATATTATGGGAATTATTTCTTGTCATCTGAAAAAGCAGGTTGCACTTTCTGTCTTCATGTCTCATTCACACAGATGTTCACTATCCATTTGAGAACCACCCACATTCCACACAAGGCCATCCTAGAGCCATTGCTAAAAACTGTCTAAATTAAAACAAATACCTCTGAATATAAACTGCAGGGGGGAAAAAAATGAGATAAAATCCCAAAGTATTTAATTTTTTTTTTAACAAACTGCACAGGGATTCTTGCATGCCAAAGGCTGTAAATTGACAACACAAAAACTGTAGTCCAGAAACAAATGTTGAACATTGCTATCAACTATTTCTCTTTGTTTGGGAAAGAAAAGGTAGTAGAAAGAATGAAAGTGAAGTCCATATGGGAAACAATATGCTGAACTGGTTCTGTAAGAGAAAATAAAGGCTGCCCCATGTATTCTCCAAGAATTGTGGTAGTCTATTATCCTAAGCATTGCCACTTCACAGAGATGGAGACCACACATTTCATTCTTGTCTATATATTTTTTTTTAAAGGTGGCTCCAAGCTACTCTCTGAGGAGTGGAGCTGGTTAATTGTAGCCCTGCTGGATTCCACATATCACAAAGGGCTCAACAAGAGCTAAATAAAGAGAGATTAATCAGATCTGGTAAAGATGGGTTTTAATGGAAGTGAATTCTGCAGAGGATGATAATCATTAAAACTGAGAAGTTAATCAAAAACTCCTGAAACAAGAAGGGAAATTTGAAGCATCCAAGAAACATTATCCCTCCTCCAACTCAGATCCTCTTTAAAAGTAGGTGAAAGGGGGGAAAAAAAAGGGGAGGGGGGGGGAAGGAGTAAAATTAACAATATGTTTTAAAAACAAACTGCAAAATGTTCATTTCTCAATCACCTCCTCAGCCACAGAACGAGGGAAATTTCTGACTCCTGAGTCAGAATTGCAGGACAGGTTATTGCATGGTGATTACTTTGAGACGGTGATTAAAGGAGTAATTTAAAACACTAGGATTACTAAAGGAAAAGGGAAGTTAAAACTGCCTTGGGAAAATTATTCCACATCCTCTACAAAGAAGGAAAATAACCTATCCTTGAATGCCACTCTGGAGGACATAATTAAAGAGGAATGAGAACTCCCTAACAAAGGAAAGTGTTTTAATGGGGTAATACATGAAACTGGGCTGTAGAAAGAGAAAAGGCAATGTGTGGGTGTTGAGGAGGGGGCAGTTTCAGTACAAGCTCCAAAGGCAAGCTGTTGCCCCAGCAGATGAGGCAGTAAGTCCTTCTAAGGTAATATCACTACCCTATATGTCCCTTTAACAAGGAAGTGGAAGGCACATCTGAGCCTAAATCATACAATCATAGAATTGTTAGGGTTGGAAGGGACCTCAAGCATCATCTAGTTCCAAACCTCCTGCCATGGCCAGGGACCCCTCACACTAGATCAGTTGCTCAGAGACCCATCCAGCCTAGCCTTAAAAACTTCCATGCATGAGACTTCCACCACCTCCCTGGGCAACCTGTGCCAGTGTCTCACCACCCTCATGGGGAAGAACTTCTTCCTGTTTATTCTAAATCTCCTCTCCTCTAGCTTGTATCCATTCTCCCTAGTCCTGTCATTACCTGACACCCTAAAAAGGTCCCCCCCCAGCTTTCTTGTAGGGCCCCTTAAGATACTGGAAGCCCACAATTAGGTCTCCTTGGAGCTTTCTGTTCTCCAGACTGGGCAGCCCCAACTCCCTCAGTCCGTCCTCATAGGAGAGGAGCTCCAGCCCTCATCATCCTCGTGGAGCTTCTCTGGACACGTTCCAGCACATTCAGATCCTTCCTGTAACAGAGTCTCCAGAACTGGGCACAATACTCCTGGTGTGGTCTCATCAGAGTGGAGTAGAAGGGGAGAATCACCTCCCTCGACCTGCTGGCTATGCTTCTCTTGATGCAGCCCAGCAAATGATGAGACTGCAGCTGCTTCTTTGCTGACACCCTTCTTAGCCACCTGCTTTGCCAAGATGATCTTAGTGCAGCATTATGAGATATCAGAATGAGCATGTTCTAAGCTTAAACATGCCAAGTCACTAAAATATAAAATATTTTTGTCCTTAATTACCAGCACTAATGATTTCCTGTCTTCTACAGGCCCTACGGCTTTGAGTTTTTCAACCTTGGTTTTCAACCTTGCCCAGCTGGGCAAAACTCAGCACACCAACCAGTCTGAATCCCGTATTGACCTTGCTTGGAGCTAGAGTTAGAACTCCTGAAGTCCTTCCCTACCTGAATGACCATGACTTCATGTTCCTTTGGTTAAGTTCTCTGAAAAGTGAATGCTCTGTGACAGGGAGTCACATTCTAACACTGATTTTAGAGAATATGTATAATAAGGTAGAAGACAGAGTGTTGAAGGGATACAGTGCTCTTACCACCTTTCAAGTGGTGTTCAAAACACTTTGGATGTGGTGAAATAATATCTTTAGGAAAACACTTTGATTAAATACCACCAAAAAAAGCTCAGATATTTGGTTAAATTTCCTCCAGAAAAATAGGAGGAGGAGGAGGCAAATTCTTACCCAGATGTGAAATGAGACCTGATTCAGAAAAACCATCCTTAAAATTCATGTCTTGTGTCTTCAAGCAATAGCCTCAAATACCACAAAAGCTAATGTAAATCCTATTACACTGGTTTGGGGGCTGTGGGGAGGGGGAGGTGTTGACTCTTGAAGTACACAATCTACTTTATAGGTACTCACAATCTGCATTTATTGCAGATGATTGACATGTCTCTATTTAAGATATTAATTTTCAGGCTGCAGTCTGAAACATCAAATCATGGGCCACAGTAAGTGACATCATGACACCTCATCTTCATCATAAGATTTCTTTTTATTTTTTTTTAAAGTAGCATAACTTATCAACCCATCCAGCAGGCAATAGCCTTCATCAAAGAATTTAAACTTGCTGCCATGGCTTTAATCAATTCCTTGGGAGTCCAAGCATTGTGTGATTTCTTACTGCAGAGGCACACTCTCTGAAACAGAATCACAGAATCACAGAATCACCACAGTTGGAAGAGACCTCAAAGATCATCAAGTCCAACCTATCACCACAGACCTCATGACTAAAGCATGGCACCAAGCACCATGTCCAATCCCCTCTCGAACACCTCCAGGGATGGTGACTCCACCACCTCCCCGGGCAGCACATTCCAATGGCTAACAACTCTCTCTGTGAAGAACTTTCTCCTCACCTCCAGCCTAAACTTCCCCTGGCACAGCTTGAGACTGTGTCCTCTTGTTCTGGTGCTGGTTGCCTGGGAGAAGAGACCAACCCGCCCTACACTACAGTACACTTTTCAAAAAGGTCACCCATAAAGTACCTTCTGAAAATCAAATTTGTTCATCAGCAATATCTCCACTATAATATTGTTTAACTTCTTGATGTAGGTATGAGGGAGAAAATACCCTTTTTTCACTGTCTTCACCATACAGATGCCTCACCTTCTGACCAGCTGTTAGCTCGGTCAGAAGCTGTTAGCATTCTGACCAAGCACCTACCTTTGCCTCCCTGCCACTATTAAAAGAGGTCACGTTGTTCCTCTTGCTCAGTCTTCTTTAATTAAAACTCAAATATTTTCTCTTCATCTGTAAAGTTCACAGAATCAGAGAGGCACAAAATCACAGAACTTTAGGGGTTGGAAGGACCCCATCTAGGCAAACCTCTCTGCTAGAGCAGGATCACCTACAGTAGGTCACACAAGAACACACCTGGGCATGTTTTGAATGTCTCTGGAGAAGGAGACTCCAAAACCTCTCTGGGCAGCCTGTTCCAGGGCTCTGTCACACTCACAGCAAAAAAGCTTTTCCTTATGTTCACATGGAACCTCCTCTGCTCCAGCTTGCACCCACTGTCCCTTAGCCTATCATTGGACATCACTGAGAAGGGCCTGGCTCCACCTTCCAGACACCTGCCCTTCACATCTTTATAAACATGAAAGGTCACCCCTCATTCATTTCATGTTCTTGCTCATGACCCCCTCATTCAGTTCATGTTCATGAACTCCTGTTCTTCCCCCAACAGCCCATGCAGCTGGAGAAATCTCACATCTACCATATTTCTAAATTGCTTCCTCACCTGTTTCATGCCACATATTGCACACAAATCTCATCTACCTGAATTGACCCTCTGCTCCCTGCCCTTTACCACCATGAATCTGCCCACTGGGCAATTCCTTTCCCACACCATGCCTTTCTTTTGCCCTTGTTTTCTTCCCATGCACTTCATAGTGCACAGAAGCAATGCCTCCAGCAAAAAATCGGGACCCCATCTTATCACACACAACACATACAATTCTGAGGCATAGGAAGTTTCATGTAAATATGAGGAAAATTTTTTTCCCTGTGAGGGTGACAGAACACTGGAACAGGCTGCCCAGGAAGGTTGTGGAATCTCCCTCTCTGGAGATATTCAAAACTTGCCTGGGAGTGTTCCTGTGTGATCTGGTGTAGGTGATCCTGCTCTGGCAGGGGGGTTGGACTGGATGATCTTTCGAACTTCCCTCAGTGCTGTTTCCTGGGCCAGCCCAGCTTTCGATTTACCTGCATGAGCTACATGTCTCAGCTCTCATGGAGCACAGCAGGGTGAATGAGAGAGCTGCTGCTCCTTCTAGACTAAAGTATGGGGTGTGAGTGACAATCCAATGTCTTCAAGTGGTCAAGCTTTCATGAGAATTGCACCAAGGCAAAAGCTACTGCCACTACCCAATGGAAACAGAAATGCCTCTGCTACCTCTCTTTACATTTCCCCCATCCTGAAACTCTGCTACAACTGTTTGTATTCACACAGAATACCAGCACAAGACACAGACTCATCTCTTGAAAACACTATAAAACCAACCCTGGTTAACAAGTACACTGAAATTAAAGCACTTTTAGCAGCATTTGACAGGAAGGGTCTCACACAGACAGCCTGTAAACCCCAGTCACTTATCCATCATGTTTATGCATGGGTCATTATCTTCCCTGTATTTCAAACCAACACTTTGCAGGAGAGTATCCATTTTTCAGAAAACATTATACAGAGGTGCTGTATTTAAAACCTGAACTTTAAGCTTAATGGCTACCTCAATCACTTTCACAGAGGAAATATCTTCTTACTCAGCATTCAAAACCATAAGGTTCATACAGATCTGCAAGAAAGCATTTCAAAACTGCTTATGGCCTTTTAACCAGCTACATTTTCTTCCTACACATAGATATTTGCAGAATGAAAATATTAGTTGTACATCTGCAGCAGATCTAAGAGACACACGTATGAAAGGCACACTCCTGTGTTTTATTGCCATTTTGGCCCACCCACACATACACACTGCAGCACAGCTAATTTTTACCCTATTGAGTGTCTTACAGTACAGCTGTCTAAATAAAACTGGGATGCAAACTATTTTCTTAGCTGGCATTCAAATACTTCTGTCTTCTCACAGATTTGGCTGCTAAATCCTTCTGCAGTTGGATATTAGCTAACTAATATTTGGCTCATTCTTCCCTCATTCAAGCTGTCCACATGCAAAACATCTGCAGCATTTCTTCCCAACTTCACCTCCTGCCACTCTCTCATGGATCTGCATTGTCACATTGCCCAAATTTCTTCTGACAGTTTCTCTTTCCCTCGTTTCACCCCTCTGCACAGGTGTCTCAGTCCGGAGAGGGAAAGAGACTCAGTTCTTTTGAATATTCCCATGTTATGAAATTAGAGGCACAAATGAGGCCAAAATATCAACGGCTAGACTATTTGTTATACAAATAAAGTGAATGGATCAGAAGGAGAGAGAGAGAAAATGGAGAGTGAGAGAGGGAAGAGAGAGAGAGAGAAGGAAAGGAATTATTTTACCTCACCCCCCAAGACAGTTTGAGTCTGTGGAGGAAAGGTGCTGCAGGAGATGTTGGGTCTGTAGAGTAAGGGTGCTGAGGCTTTGGCTGTAGAAGAGATGTGGTCCTCTGGGCAGCCTCTTCAGCTCCATGAGTTGCAGCAGGTGGAACTTAGGACATGGAGAGAGGGTTCTGCTTCTTCCAGGCTCCACAGTGATGTCTCTGTCATTTTTCCTCTCCTGGTATTCTCTCCGTTTTTCTCCAGAGCAGCATTGCCCCGGGCTTTTCCTTCTCTCATGTTTTCCTTCTCGGCAGCATTTTCCTTCTCCCATGTTTTCTCTTCATCTGTGTTTTCCTTCTCCTCAGCCAGTAGTTGCTCAAGTCTTTTATACAGTTTTTAGTCCTTAGGTATGTGTCCAAGTATTGTCCCTCAGGAAATCAGGGGCCAGGTGGTGAATCCATTGTCTCACCATCCTCCGAGGAGGTGGTGGAGTCACCGTCACTGGAGGTGTTCAGGAGGAGTCTTGACAGGGTGCTTGGTCGCATGGTTTACTTGATTAGGTGGTGTTGGATGATAGGTTGGACATGATGATCTTGACGGTCTCTTCCAACCTGGTCTATTCTATTCTATTCTATTCTATTCTATTCTATTCTATTCTATTCTATTCTATTCTATTCTATTCTATTCTATTCTATTCTATTCTATTCTTGTAAAGCCTATCCCTAAAATGATTGCAGAAAAAGGCTGATTCAAGTATCCTGAACAGATCTAGTTCTTGATTGTGGAACACCATGCTATATCTTGCTGTCTAAAACTCTAATAGCATTGACCATGTCAGTTTGCAACAGTCAGTTCAGCTTTTTACACTGCAGCTGATTTTTACATACTTTTGCCATTAATGCAGCTGATTCTTTCACCAGGAGTTTTGCAGTAGCACAAAAAAAATAATATTTGAAAGGACCTGTGGAAGCATTAGGACTTGAAAACCTGAGCAAGATATCCCTGTGACTTTGTTCACCTCAGTTTATATGAAGCCAACCACGTCTGCTTCTCTTTGTATGGTAGGAGATCTGTCTTTTATTGTGGTTCAACTGCAGGCAGGAAAATACAGGATTTTCTGATACATGGGAAATATATAACTACCTGGTGATGATGATTCTTCTTCCTGCAGTAAGACCCTCACTCATGTACTACTCCCTGACCAGTACTTTCTGACTGAGATTTGAGCTGCTATTTACACCCAGCTTTGATATGCAAATCCACCAGTATGCATGGCATACAGGTAAACAGTGCCTTCATCTCCACAGAAGACAGAAAAATATCAGATATGCCTTTGCAGTCTGTTCAGGACTTTTCTTTATTATGGCAACATTTTCTCAATACAAGCACGGACCTAGTTCTTCTCAAAACATTGTCACCTGTTTAGAATCATAGAATTGTAAGGGTTGGAAGGGACCTCA
>NW_027142360.1:5644907-5712407 GCF_026170545.1 Melanerpes formicivorus | reverse complement strand
ATTCTGTGATTTGTCCAAAAGATTGTCCTCCTTCCCCAGGCAATGGTGCTGCCACAGCAAGAAAATACCTGTTGTGGTTTTGCATTTGAAGATTTATTTTGCCTTTTCTCTTTTTATTTTTTTGCTTTTTTTTTTGAAAATTTGCAATTCCTTTATACTTCAAATTACAACACTGTATAAAACACAGAGCCATATTCCCCAAAGTTTTACTCAGGTGAAAAATACACTGACTAAAAGTGATCACAGGAGCAAACTGTGCTAGATCTGCTGCAAATCTAAACCAGAACCACACTTGGGCCTCATATTTGTTCTTTCCCTGGCTCCTGGTAACTCACATTAGCTGTATGCAAAGCAGTACCCTACAGAAAAGAGTTTTCTTTGTCAAGGAGCAAGAAGATGGTTACAAAAATAACATGCACCCAAATGGGGGGGGCAAGATGGAGGAATACACAATACAGAATTAACCAGGTTGGAAAAGATCTTCAAGATCATCAAGTACAACCTATCACCCAACATCATCTAATCAACTAAACCATGGCACTAAGAGCCTCATCCAATCTTTTTTTAAACACCTCCAGTGATGGTGACTCCACCACCTCCCTGGGCAGCACATTCCAAGGGTCAATAATTCTTTCTATGAAGAACTTCTTCGTAACATCCAGCCTAAACCTCCCCTGGCACAGCTTGAGACTGTGTCCTCTTGTTCTGGTGCTGGTTGCCTGGGAGAAGAGAAGAGAGATAAGAAACAATGCAGAGGGAAAACATGAGGAGCTGTGCTGGAGAAAGAGCCCTTCTGCTGGAATATAGCTATTTTTACAGTCAGCCTCTCCTTTCAGACAAGGCAGTTAAACATGCTGTGACCTTTCTGTGCAACAGGACCACGGCAACTGATTGACGACGTTGCTTTCAGTGGTGTGGTTGCAGGTTGTCTATACAGATTGATCTACATTAAAACTCCTGAATTTGAAAAACAGATAAACAGGTAGCATCTGTAGCGTTGACCTACTCATCCAAAAGCTCACCAAGACCAGGCTGACCTCCAGCAGCTTGTTACCAAGAAGTCAAGGGAACTGATTCAAAGCCACGCTCACACATGGGCTGAACCACAAATTTACTTGGAAGTGCCTTCTACAGTGTTGCCTGTACCACTGTGGCTGACTGCTCTTCCCTTTGTTTAGTTCATCTTCTCCACATTCTTTTCTGATAATCCTCTCTGCATACTGCTACAGCTCCACCTGGCACATGTGACTATTTTGTTGTTTTATCTTTGCAAATAATTCCAATACCTTGACACATACACACTCATGACTAGAACCATAAAGTTTGCAGCTCTGAAATCCATAGCTTTTAGAGGTACAAAGACATGACCTGGAAGACAAGGAAGTGAGCAGAAAGGAAAAGTAGAGCAGAAAGAGTTTATATAGAAGTTCTTGGGATCCAAAATCTCTCTCTGACACAAGCATGTATGACATTTCACAACAAGAGTTCTAATGCCTCAGTAGAGTGAAACATCTGCTTATGAATTGTTTATAATCAAAATCCAAACTTACAAGAAAATTAAAGCCTGCAGCCTAAAAACTCCAGAGCTTTAGGGACTAATAAACGGCTGTCCATTTTGAACAGGTTCCAGTACTGGGCCCCTCAATTTATAAAGAGACTCTTGAACGTGTCCAGGGAAGTGTTAAAAGGCTGGGGAGAGGCCTCAAGCAGAAGCCCCATGAGGAGAGGCTGTGGGATCTGGGGTTGTTTAGCCTGGAGAAGAGGAGGTTCAGGGGAGACGTTATTGCTGTCTACAACTACCTGAAGGGAGGTTTTAGCCAGGAGGGGCTTGGTCTCTTCTTCCAGGCAACCACCAGAACAAGAGGACACAGTCTCAAGCTGCCCCAGGGGAAGTTTAAGCTTGAAGTGAGGATAAAGTTCTTCACAGAGAGAGTTGTTAGCCATTGGAATGTGCTGCCCAGGGAGGTGGTGGAGTCACCATCCCTGGAGGGGGTCAAGAGGGGATTGGACATGGCACTTGCGGCCATGGCTTAAAGTAGTCATGAGGTGTTGAGTGACAGGTTGGACTTGATGATCTTTGAGGTCTCTTCCAACCTTATTGATTCTATGATTCTATGGTGCATTGTCTCATCAGTAAATAAAGATGTTAACAGTTTACTTTTCTTGACAATTGAGGAATTATTTTTTGAATATCAAGACCAAATGCTGGCATCCTCTGTAAATCTCTACATCAAACAGGTGCCCACGAGATGCACTTGCCAGGCTTAGGTATACATGAAAGCCAAATATAAATAGTTAATGTGGTGCTTGTACTACTTAGAGCCAAATTCACCACTGATGTAGTGTCTCTGAATTAAGTTATGTGTCCCCAGTGGGGAAACTGGCTCTTCCTTTATAAAGAGATCCCACAATTCAAATATAATACTAGTTTCTTATACAAATTCCTGGAGGTGAATACTTCTCATCATTAAATTGCATTAACTGAAGTATCTTGTGATTTTAGGTGTCTCATATAGATTCTGAAAAATGCCATGAGTAGTGTACTGTTTAATAAATAGCACAGATGGCAGGAGTCAAAGGTCAGGGGGTGACGCTATGTGGTTGTGTTGTACAAGAAGTCAGACATAAAGGTGTCCCAAATTTGGCTCAGCAAAACAGCAAGTTCCAAAACATGGAGAGCAGTGAAAGGGAAAAGGACCTGGGGGTAGGACTTGGAAGGTTGACCATGAGCCAGCAAGGTGCTCTTGTGGCCAAGCAGGCCAATGCCATTCCGGGGTGGACTAGAAGGACTGTGGTTAGTAGGTCAAGAGAGGCTCTCCTCCCCCTCTATGCTGCCCTGGTGAGGCCTCATCTGGAATATTGTGCCCTGTTCTGGACCCCTCAGTTCAAGAAGGGCCTCAGGGAACAGCTTGAGAGAGTCCAGCACAGAGCCACAAAAATGATTAAGGGAGTGGAACATCTTCCTTACAAGGAGAGACTGAGGGAACTGAGGCTCTTTAGCTTGGAGAGGATGAGACTAAGAGCTGACCTTATTCATGTTGATAAAGATGTAAAGTTTGAGTGCCAACAGGATGGAGCCAGGCTCTGCTCGGTCTTGCCCAATGTCAAGACAAGAGGCAATGGTGGAAGCTGAGGCATAGGAAGTTCCATGGAAACATGAGGAAAAAATTTTCCCTGTGAGAGTGACAGAACACTGGAACAAGCTGCCCAGGGAGGTTGTGGAGTCTCCTTCTCTGGAGATATTCAAAACCTGCCAGGATGTGTTCCTGTGTGATCTGGTATAGGTGATCTTGCTCTGGCAGGGGTGTGGGACTGGATGGTCTTTTGAGGTTCCTTCTGGCCCCTAACATTCTGTGATTCTGTGACTATATCTATGTGTGAAAAGGGTTGCCCAGATTCCGTAAGCAGCTGCCTTCAGGGCATCTATCCAAGAAGAAGCACCTCCAGTCTTCTCCAGAGGGCCTGCAGCATCCATCTTGGAAGACAGATGTAGAAAATAGAGGTTATCCAACAGGATTTATGGCAGTAATTGCAGTAGGAGTGTTGTGGCTATGCCAGCTCCTACTCATACTGCAGAAGTCACATTCTGCTATCATTTTCAACAATCTGATTTCAGTGAGCACTTGGTCTTTAAAGCATGTTACCTTTGTTTCAGATGAAAAGGCAAATAGACCCTTTCCTAATCCTTAAAGTCTTCAGATGTATTTAAACAATTAACTCCCAAGGATATGTTCTTACTCTGGAAGCCAAATTTATGGTGGATGCTTTCTCTGTGGATAAAATTTAACTTAACATGGGAAAACAATTCGCAGCTGAAGAAAGAAAATATTTTAATACAGTTAATAGTATACTTAATGATGATTATCTTATGCAAAATTAGAAAAGAACATTCAGTTAAGTCCAGCTTTTGTGTGGGCATGAATCCTACAATATATTCTCAGTTTGGTTCAGTGGCACCTAACTACCCTTGTTGGGCATGGCAGAGTCCTCTTATTACAAAAGCAAAAGAGCACCACAAATTTCTGTATGGGTAGGTCACACCAGTCTGAATAAATGCCATAAATCCATTGTGGATAGTTCCTCCTCCATCTCCTTCATCAGATCTGAGGGATGTTGGGTGGGGGGTGAGGGAGGCTGACCAACAGGTAAGACCATCAGAGTGATTTATCCAGCCCCCAGCTTGCAATTCCCCATCACTCTCTAATGCTCTCAGGCAAAGATCTGGCTGCATGTCGACATGCCAAGCACTCCTGGGGCTCTCTTCCTTCCCTTTTCCATCACTTGCTCCTTCATCATATGGCAAAGGAGAGGATTCAGAGAGTTAGGAATTATAGAACAGGCTGATACCACCAGAGTATCTGTTGTGGCTGGCAGGTCAAGTAAGTTGATTCTGCTGCTCTGCTCTGCTCTGGTGAGAACTCATTTGGAGTATTGTGTCCATCTCTGAAATCTTCAGCAAAGGTAAAGCATGTTCCTGTTGGAGCAAGTCCAGAGGAGGGCCACAGAAATTATCAGAGAGCTGGAACACCTCTTCTATGAAGAAAGGCTGAGATAGTTAGGGTTGTTTAGCCTGGGGAAATGAAGCCACCAGGAAGATCTTGTTATAACCTTTCAATACTTAAAAGGGTCTTACAAGAGAAGATGAGGCAAACTTTCCAATAATGTCTGTGGCAACAGGACAACAGCTAATGATGTTAAATGAAAAGGGGATAGATTTAGGCTAGCTACACAGGGGAAATGTTTAGCGATGAGGGTATTGAAACACTGGAAGGGCTTGCCCACAGAGATGGTAGAAGCCCCATCCCTGGAAACATTCAAGATCAGGTTGGATGGGACTCTGAGAAACCCAATCTAGCTAAAATACCCCTGCTCACTGCAAGGGACTTGGACTAGATGACCTTTAAAGGTCTCTTCCAATCCAAACTACTCTGTGATTCTATGATATAATGGTAGGCATACATAGCCTATTCTCAGGGAAACTAGGAACGTTGTTGCTGTGGACAATTTAGAAAGACTGTCTTGGCAGGTTGCATAGGCTGAGGATGTCTCATCCTCCACCTAAGGAGAAAACCACATTCCTTGTGTAATCTCTCAGAATTATTCAAAGAGATCAAGGACTTTTTTCTTTAACAGGTTAATTTTGATTGCTCCTACTTCTGTCTCCCTATAGTACCCATTGCTAGGTGTCTTAACCCTTTCCAGAAGCTGCAATCTATTCCATTCACCCCACAGCTATCACTTAGTCAGCTTAAGTGATTCTATAATAGAATATATTAAAATTCTTATCTTTTGAGCTGCCCTGATGTATCATCATACAACAGGATCTGTCACTGTGCTTGAACATCCTTATTTAATATGTTAGGATGTTATCTGCAATAATGTCACATCGCTGTCTCTAGGTGTACCTTAGTACACAATGAAAAGCAGAGCAAAGCAAGCACCCAAGCTGAGTAGGAGTGGAGGAGCAAAGTCTGGGGGGGGGGGGGGGGAAGACAAAACAACAAACAAACAAAACCCAACAATAACAACAAAAATACCCTAGGCAGTTGACAGTGTATCGTGGTTTGAGTCAGAACAGAATTGATTGTGTTCAGTGATTTTACTTTTCAGTTTGGTCTCTTCTAAGTAACTGCACTTTCTGAAATGAGCTGTGTGTTTCTGTAGACAGTGTCTGC
Organism: Melanerpes formicivorus; assembly: GCF_026170545.1. Taxonomy (NCBI): domain Eukaryota; kingdom Metazoa; phylum Chordata; class Aves; order Piciformes; family Picidae; genus Melanerpes; species Melanerpes formicivorus. The sequence continues at coordinate 5,706,732 of NW_027142360.1, read as the reverse complement.
TTCTAGTACAGCTAACAGCCAATGCTTCAAGTTACCACCAAGGATTGGCATGCCTGACGAGGTCACTGCTAAATCTTGCATACTGCATTGAGGATACAGAGTAAAAGGCTGCACCTGCAGGGAAGAGTGGACAGCTCAGGTGACCCTCAATTGACCACTGATGTGTTCCAGTCCATGTATGTCACATTCAGTATAAAGCTGAGGGATCACAAGGGTCAAGTACTCTTCTTTAATGGCTGGTATCCAAGGAGTACTCTGTTTGTTTTGCCTACGATCCACAAGTTGCTGAATCCAGTTCTGGAATCCATCTCCTGAATTCATTTCCCATCGGCAGTTGAGTCCAGTCAAGAGCTTCCCCCATGCCTGCCGGAGCATCAGTGGATCAGTGGTGATGGTGACATAGTTGCCATCACAGGGGTTGGGTCTGATTTGGTTTTGTGTATACTTGTATATATTTCCTTTTACTGTTATTATTTTCATTAAGGAAGTTTTAGCTTGCTTTTCCAGTCCATAGATCTCCCTCCCTTAGTCTCTTTCTTTTCCTCTTTGGGAAGGGAGCAGGGTTAATGCAGATAGTCTGTTACTCATTTAAGTGGCTGGCCCAGCCCTAACCCTTGGAAGAATAGAATAGAATAGAATAGAATAGAATAGAATAGAATAGAATAGAATAGAATAGAATAGAATAGAATAGAATAGAATAGAATAGAATAGAATAGAATAGAATAGAATAGAATAGAATAGAATAGGTTGGAAGAGACCTTCAAGATCATCGTGTCCAACCTATCATCCAGCACCATCTAATCAACTAAATCATGGCACCCAGCACCCCATCAAGCCTCCTCCTAAACACCTCCAATGATGGTGACTCCACCACCTCCCTGGGCAGCACATTCCAATGGCAAATCACTCGCTCTGTGAAGAATTTCTTCCTAACATCCAGTCTAAACCTCCCCTGGTGCAGCGTGAGACTGTGTCCTCTTGTTCTGGTGTTACAAAAGGAGACATAAAATGTTTTACAGTAGAGTATCATTTGGCCTCCTCCATTTCCTCTCTTTCTTCATTGTAGGAGGATTGGGTCTATTCAGTAGTATTAGTATTTTTTTAAAGTTTTTTTTTAATAGCATTTTTAGAGTGGTGGAATATCCTTTAAAGCAGCTTATGAGTGAGCTATCTAGCAATATCCAGTGAAGTACTCAGAACTGGAACAGAAACTGAATATTCAGCAAGAATATCTCTAGGTGGAGAGATATAGATGTGATGGGTGGACTGTTCAGGTTTCCCATGGAGGGGGTCAAAATACCAACAGTGAGGCTATTTATTAACAGAATAAAGTGGATGGAACAGAAGGAGGGAGAGAGAGAGAGAGAGAAGAAGTAGAAATAGGGAGAAGAGGAGGAAAGGGATTATATTACCATCGGTCAGAGGTGGAGGGAGACATTTTTCGGAGTCCAAGTCTTTGGTGTTGTCCGGTGATGTTTCCAGTGTGTGGTGTTGTCTTCTTTCTTCTCAGTCCAGAAAGGGATAGAGACTTAGTTCTTCTGTATATTCCTGTGTCATGAAATTAGAGGCACAAATGAGGCCAAAATATCAACAGTGAAGCTATTTAATAACAGAATAAAGTGGATGGATCAAAAGGGGAGAGAGACAAAATACAGAGTGAGAGAGAGAAGAGGAAGAGAGAAGAGGAAAAGAGAAGAGGAAAGGAATTATATTACCACAGCCTTCACGCCCCAAAACAGTTTGAGTCTGTGGAGGAAGGCTGCTTCAGCTTTGGTATGGAGGAGATGTTGGGTCTGTGGAGGAAGGCTGCTGCAGCTTTGGTGTGGAGGAGATGTTGGGTCTGTGGAGGAAGGCTGCTGCAGCTTTGGTGTGGAGGAGATGTTGGGTCTGTGGAGGAAGGCTGCTGCAGCTTTGGCGTGGAGGAGCTGTTGTCTGTGTTGGCTGTGCTGTCCTCTGAGCAGCCTCTTCAGCTCCATGAGTTGTAGAAGGTGGGACTTAGGACATGGAGAGAAGGTTCCTCTCAGTCTGCTTCTTCCAGGCTCCATGGCATGTATATTCCAGGCAGTATGGATAGCAGTAGCCTCTGCCCATTAATTCCAGGGCAGCTGCAGTCTGGTGAGCAATCTTTATCTATGCACCTTCCAGAGAGTCGCTGTCCAGTGGTGTCTGCCCAATACACATCAGCTATTGTCTGGGCAAGCAGCAAAGGTGATTTTATCTTTGTTGAGTCACATCAAGACAGACAAGACTTAGTCTCTCACAGTGGTGTAGGCCTCATCCCTAGATACATTCAAGGTTGTGTTAGATGGGGTTCTGAGCAACCTGATCTAGTTGGGGATATCCCTGTTTACTGCAGGAGTGTTGAGCTAGATGACATTGAAATGTCTCTTCCAACACAAAACATTCTATTATTCTATTTACCATACAGTTAGACAAAGTTACTTGGTCTGTAATCCTGCTGTTTCTTACTTTCTGTTTGCTGAAGAGTAAAACATGCAGTAATGAGTGTCAGCTGTAGCACTCTCATCCAGATGTGTGTGAAACATAAACATGAAATAATATATCTCAAAATGATGAAACTTTGCAAAACACTACTTCACACTAAACTGGGATAAAAGTATCTGTATAGGAGGAAATTCATCAGGTGCTTTTATGGAGAGACTGAAGGAAAAACAGACAAATGGGGTACTTTCACCAAATACAGTGATTACCAAAGCACCATGGTTTAGTCATGAGGTCTGTGTTGACAGGTTGGACTTGATGATCTTTGAGGTCTCTTCCAACCTTGGTGATTCTGTGATTACTGATCTATTCTGCCAGTCAGTCCTCTGAAATCAGCACTCCAATATTTATCAGGATTGTGGAAAACATGAGCACCCTATGGCTGAAATTTCCTGGAATTTTTAATTGGGTCTTGTTTTTACGTTAGACACATTCAGGCAATACAATCCATAAAATCAACCATGTTCTGATAACCTAATTTATATGTATTTGTGTTTACATTATTGAAATATGTTGTCACAATCAATGCCATTTTGTGTGGAAGTGAAGGGCTGTAGAGTAAACCAAAATTCTAGGCCCATAGATTTAAATACTTAACTTGGAAAGTACCAGAGGTGAGCAAAACAATAACAGTAAAGGCAAATGCTGGGTTTGACATGACATATATCTGGTAAAGAAGGATGAGATATAGATATAGATAGAGATAGAGAGATGATATAGATAGATATAGATATAGATAGAGATAGAGATAGAGATAGAGATAGATGATATAGATAGATATGATAAATAAGGATGTCTGTGTGCTCCTTCATTTTTTCAAAGGGCAGTAATTGCTTGGAAGTTCAGAGGTAGAGATGTGCATTGGTGTAAACCTCAAAACTTTTTGAGAAGGAAGGATATAGGCAAGGATATCTCCTCCATGAGAGAAGCTCAAAAAAAAATAAAAGGTTGGTTTTCCATTCTTTTTGTGGTGACTTCTGTCTAGAAAACAATGGTTCCTTAATCTGGTTGAAGTTGAAATCATGTAGCAGTGACAGCACATTTGTTCTCCTTTAATCCTTAGGACTCTTTCATAAGAATCTAGCAGTACTGAAGCTGAATCTTATCCTCTGCTATGTCATTTTTCACCATCAAATCTATTCTGAACTGAAGGGTCTAAGATCAAAAAATCAACCAGGTTGGAAAAGACCTCAGAGATCATCAAATCCAACCTAATACCTAATACCTAACACCTCATTGACAACTAAACCATGGCTCCAACTGCCACATCCAATCTATTTTTGAACACCTCCAGAGATGGTGACTCCACGACCTCCCTGGGCAGCACATTCCAATGGCCAGTTACTCTGTCTGTGAAGAACTTTCTCCTCACCTCAAGCCTAAACTTCCCCTGGTGCACCTTGAAACTGTGTCCTCTTGTTCTGTCACTAGTTGCCTGGGAGAAGAGACCAACCCCATTACCTTTTTTGTGAAGGATAGTTAGACTCTGTCTTGCCTAATGAGTTTCATCACATTTTCTCTGGGACTGGGAAGAAATGGCTAAGGGGTGACCTTATTGCTCTCTACAACTACCTGAAGGGAGGTTGTAGCCAGCTGGGGGTTGGTCTCTTCTCCCAGGCAACCAGCACCAGAACAAGAGGACACAGTCTCATGCTGCACCAAGGGAGGTTTTGGCTGGATGTTAGGAAGATGTTCTGCACAGAAAGAGAGATTGGCCATTGGCATGTGCTGCCCAGGGAGGTGGTGGAGTCACCATCCCTGGAGGTGTTTGAGAGGAGACTGGATGGGGCACTTGGTGCCATGGTTCAGTTGATTAGATAGTGTTGCGTGATAGGTTGGACTTGATGATCTCTGAGTTCTTTTCCAACCTGGTTAATTCTATTCTATTCTATTCTATTCTATTCTATTCTATTCTATTCTATTCTATTCTATTCTATTCTATTCTATTCTATTCTATTCCATTCCATTCCATTCCATTCCATTCCATTCCATTCTATTCCATTCCATTCCATTCTATTCTATATGATGTGAATAAGATTATGAGTCATGCCTTGGAGAGGATATTGATTATGTGAAGAAACTAATGTAATTTAAAAAAAAAAAAAAAAATTGTAGTCTGAGTTCCTTCCTGTCCCAGACAGCTTGAAAATCACAGAATCACAGAATTTACCAGGTTGGAAATGACCTTCAAGATCCTCAAGTCCAACCTATCACCCAACACCATCTAATCAACTAAACCATGGTACTAAGTACCTCATCCAGTCTTACTTTAAACACTTCCAGGGACATTGACTCTACCACCTCCCTGGGCAGCCCATTCCAATGGCCAATCACTCTTTCTCTGAAGAATTTCTTCCTAACATCCAGCCTAAACTGCAAAATTGTTTTAGAATCATAGAATTGTTGGGATTGGAAGGGACTTCATGGATCTTCCAGTTTCAATACCCCTGCCATGTGCAGGGACACCTCACACTACATCGGGTTTCTCAGAGCCACATCCAGCCTGCCCTTAAAAACTTCCAGGGATGAGGCTTCTACCACCTCCCTGGACAACCTGTGCCAGGGTCTTACTATCCTCATGGGGAAGAACTTCTTCCTGACATCCAATCTGAATCTACCCATTTCTATTTTTTTTTTCCATTCCCCCTAGTCCTATCATTACCTGACACCCTGAAGCTCCCTCACCTGTTCCATATTCCCCCATTTTCCCCTCAAACCCAGAGCACCTGGGCTCTGTTGGAATCTCCTCCCACCCCAGGTGTGGCCACTTAGCCCTCCCCACCCACTCTCCTTTTTATTCCCCGCCAGGAGAGGCAGAAGCCCCAAGCTGAGCCCATCTGGGCTGGAGGATCCTCCTCTCATCTCTGGTGAGTGCTCATGGTGCCCACCGGGTGATGGTGGTGGTGACAACAAAGGCCGGGGGGCCTGGTGGCCCCCCGGCTGTTAGGGCCAGGACTGATGACTCCTCCAATACCATCCACGGCTGCTGGCTGGGGCTCCTTGCTGGGGCTGAGCTCCTCTGGGTGGTACCTTGGCTGGTGAGGGTCTTCCCCCCAGCTCTGGGATGGGTACAAATTGGTGGTGGTGGAGCAGGAGCTGTTTAGTCAGATGATATTATGCTAATTATACTATTTTTACCTGGAGACCCCCTTGAATCTGCTCTTATCATTCAATAAATCTCTGCTTTTGTGTCTCATTTAAAGACCATTTCTTCCCCCTCACTGCTCCTTTTCAGAAATAAGGAAGGAAAGGAGGGGGAAAAAAAGCCATAAAGCATATCCGGAAAATGCATTCATGTATCAATCACTTCTGAACAGGAAGCCTTCAGGAAGAGGGGCAGGTTGGAAAGTGAGAGTCACTCCTTATGAATCACAAGACAAATGTCAAAAAGGATACAGAAAGACTACATCTTCTCCATTGTGGTTATGTGTCATGGTGGTAAATGCAGAGGAAAAAGTTCAAGCTGGTTTGGAAATCAGTCACACTTCTCTACAGAAAGAATCACTGAGAAGAGGACATTGTGACAAGAGAGTACCCATCCTTCCTGCAGAAATACAGAATTAACCAGGTTGGAAAAGACCTTTGAAATAGAGTCCAACCTATCACCCAACACCATGTAAGCAACTAACCCATGGCACCAAGTGCTTCATCCAGTCTTAAACATTTCCAGGGAGAGTGACTCTACCACCTCCCTGGGCAGCACATTCCAATGACCAATCACTTTCTCTCTAAAGAATTTCTTCCTAACATCCAGCCTAAACCTTCCCTGGTGAAGCTTGAGACTGTGTCCTCCCATTCTGTCACAGATTGCCTGGGATAAGAGAACAACTCCCATGTGGCTGTAACCACCCTTCAGCTTGTTGTACATGCTACTAAGGTCTCCCCTGAGCTTCCTCTTCTCCTGCCCTTCCTGAATCCATGCTGGCTGGGTCTGATCCTACAGGCATCCTGTAGCTACCTTAAATTGATCAGGTGATGCTGAAAAAATAAGAGGAAAAAGTTCAGGTTTTAAAGTAAACTATTCCACTTCATTTTTTTTTCCTCTCAGTTGGGATGGTGCAGCAAATGGGAGAAAGTTGGGAAGGCCCCACTGAAGCCAGTGACTTTGTTTCAGTGATTTAGTGAGTCTATACTTTTGTGTACTGGGAGAACACCAAACATTGCTAAGTTCATTTACCAAAGCAAATGCCCCATAGGTTAAGAACAGTGTAAATTAATGCTCAAGCAGACCTTCTGTAGTATCTAAGTATTAGCAATTCAACTTAACTTATTGAACTTGTGCTTTGATGTCAGCTACATATGGCAGAGACCAAAGGTGTTTTGCTTTTTGTATGATGATTAATACTCTGCTCGAGAAACAGACCCATAGCAAAGCAGGGACATATACTCCCAGGCCTTTTTTGGAACACATATAATTCTAGTTTGGTATCCTCACAGTGCCTTGCATTCACAGTCTTTCACTACAATAAATAGGCTAATAATTCAGTATCATAGTATCACAGTATCATAGTATCAGTCAGGGTTGGAAGGGACCACAAGGATCATCTAGTTCCAACCCCTCTGCCATGGGCAGGGACACCCCACACTAGATCAGCCTGGCCAGAGCCTCGTCCAGCCTGGTCTTAAACACCTCCAAGGATGGCACCCCAACCACCACCCTGGACAACCCATTCCAGGGCTTCACCACTCTCATGGTGAAGATCTTCATTAATTCAGTAATTTCATTATGTATGCTACTTTTGATATAGAATATTTCTGAAGTGTTTTCAGCGTATTATGTTATACAAAAACTCTGGAAACAGTTTCATAGTTTCATAGTTTCATTCAGGGTTGGAAGGGACCACAAGGATCATCTAGTTCCAACCCCCCTGCCATGGGCAGGGACACCCCACACTAGATCAGGCTGGACAGAGCCTCATCCAGCCTGCTCTTAAACACCCCCAGGGACGGGGCCTCGACCACCTCCCTGGACAACCCATTCCAGGGTTTCACCACTTTCATGGTGAAGAACCTCCTCCTCACATCCAGCCTGAATCTCCCCACCTCCAGCTTCATTCCATTCCCCCTAGTCCTATCACTACCTGAGATCCTGAGAAGTCCTTCCCCAGCCTTCCTGTAGGCCCCCTTCAGATACTGGAAGGCGACAATTAGGTCTCCTCGGAGCCTTCTCTTCTGCAGACTGTACAGCCCCAACTCCTTCAGTCCTTCAAACTGCAGTAAGCGATCCTTCTTGGAGCAGGAGTAACACTCCCTGGTAGCGAGCGTGTTTGCTTTCAGGTTTGTATCACAGTATCACACAGTATAACTTAGGTTGGAAAGGACCTCGAGGATCATCAAGTCCAACCTATCAACACAGACCCCATGACTAGACCATGGCACCAAGTGCCACGTCCAATCTCCTCTTGAACACCTCCAGGGACAGTGACTCAACCACCTCCCTGGGCAACCCGTTCCAATGACAAATTCTGACGAGTTCTTCTGATGAGCCCTTTTCTTCCCCTCCATCTCCATCATGGTAATGCAACTGGTTTCACATGCTCTAATGACTCAGTAGGAAACCCTCAGCATTTTTAACAGAGAATTCTACCATCAGCTAAGAAGCCAGGTCAAAAGGAGAATCCTGCACTGCTGCTATAACGTTTCTGGAACAAGCAAAAAGCATATGTAACACTTGGCAACAAGCTACTACCTCTTCCGTCATCCCTCTGTTCGGTGACACATGGAGGTTTGTGCAAATGGGGGCAGGCAGAACCTTTACAAAGCTACAGCTCCATCCATATTCATCTGAAGCCACATTTTTCTGCAGAGTAGATTTTTTGGCTTGATTTTATTTTGCCAGCTTTCCGTCAGATGTTCCTCTGATTATAGCCTGACCACCAAGTTCCCCAAACTGAACCTTTGCACTGATTAAAAGTAAAGGCAGTGTGCTTATACAAGTCAGCAAATCTGTGAGTCAAAAGAAGACACCTTACCAAAGGGTCAGAATTTGATATAAGGAAGAAAATGTCCAAAAGCATGGAAGAAATACAGCTGCTTGGGTAAAAAGATTCTGTTGCTGAGGAAAAAAACCCAAACATTAATAATTCATTTCTTTAGACTTTCATTCCTGACTTTAAGGAGGGATAATAGTTTGAAAGCCCCACAAAGGTGGGGGAAAAATATTTTATTTCCTATATCCAGCCCATTTTAAACCAATTGACCTCAGTGTGGTGGGAAGGCCTTTAGCCCCTTTGCAGAAAACAACTTGGAATGCCCAATACAAAATTGAATACCTATGAACTAGGAAAGAAAATAAAAAGAAAAAGGAAAAAAGAAGCCCCCAAATCAATGCCTTGGTTCATATGCCTCAATTTATGACAGCATCTTAGATCAAAGGAGAAAGGAGAGGAAAATTAGCTCAGCCAAATTTTAAACTTTACAACAAGGATCAGGTTTGTAGTTTAGTATATTTTCCTACTCCAGTACTTGCCCAGCACAGGCTGGTTTATGTGATGGAATATTTTATCCTGGTGTTCTAATGCACTGATCCTCAATCAGGTTTGGACAGTCAAGGAGACAGTGAACGGGATGTACTACTGGGGGAGGTTTCCCTTATTTGTTGCCTAGCTATACCTAGTACAAGTAACACATTCCATGTTCTTCAGTGTTGGGCAGATGATTGCAAAGCCGCTGTCTTCAGTGACATTTTTATATCTGTGGACAAAGCAGAAGTTTCAAACACTAAAGCAGAACAAGTGCAGGTATTCAGGGTTGTTTGGGGTTTTTTTTTGAAGGGGGGGGTTAAATTTTGAGGGCAACAATGATGCCACCGAAACACAAGTACTCCTTTTTTTTTAATGCAGGTTAGTAGTGGTGCTACTGACTTAATTTTATTGAAGAATTACTGGTTTTTCTACATTGAAGCTGCTGAAACCCTGAAGTCTGGAACTTGATTTAACACATCTAAGTGCCAGGTTCTACACATTGGCCACAACAACCCCATGCAGTGCTACAGGCTGGGGTCAGAGTGCCTGAAGAGTGGCCAAGCAGAAAGGGACCTGGGGGTATTGGTTGATAGTAGGCTGAACATGACTGAGCAGTGTGCCCAGGTGGCCAAGAAGGCCAATGGCATCCTGGCCTGGATCAGGAATTATGTGGCCAGCATGAGAAGGGAAGTCATTCTGCCCCTATACTCAGCACTGGTTAGGCCACACCTGGAGTCCTGTGTCCTGTTCTGGGCCCCTCAGTTTAGGAATGATGCTGAATGATGGGAGGTGTCCAGAGAAGGGCAACAAAGCCGGGGAGGGGTTTGGAGCACAAGCACTATGAGGAGAGGCTGAGGGAGCTGGGGTTGCTTAGCCTGGAGAAGAGGAGGCTCAGGAGAGACTTTATTGCTCTCTACAACTACCTGAAGGGAGATTGTAGCCAGGTGGAGGTTGGTCTCTTCTCCCAGGCAACCAGAACCAGAAGACACAGTCTCAAGCTGCACCAGGGGAGGTTTAGGCTGGATATTAGGAAGAAGTTCTTCACAGAAAGAGAGATTGGCCATTGGAATGTGCTGCCCAGGGAGGTGGTGATGCGGAGCTTGGTGCCATGGTTTAGTTGATTAGATGGTGTTGGGTGATAGGTTGGACTCGATCTCAAAGGTCTTTTCCAACCTGGCTAATGCTATTCCATTCCATTCCACTCCATTCTCTTCTATTCTCTTCTATTCTATATTCCAGCCAGTACTGTTTTTCTGGGTTGGTTTGTTTGGATTTTTTTGTGTAGGGGGGGGCTTTTGCATAGCTCTGTGTGTTGAACAATCATCTGCCTGTTTTTTTCACTTCTCATAAAGAAATCTAGCAGCATTTATTCCACATATCTCACTGTATGGCACTCCTTGCTTTAGTATTCTGGGATTTTGAAAAACAAACAAACAAAAGCCATTCATTTACCTTCGTTAGCTCTGCTAAATTTCATTAGAAATAAGGAGCATTAGAGAGAGGCTGTCAGATCACAGAGAAATGAAGAGATAATCTGAAGCCACATCCGACTCCACTCCTTAGAAAATGAAATGATCAGCAAATATAGACATCTTCACAGTGTTCCTGTAGCTGAACACACCAAGCAAATTGCACAATACAGAGCTTCCCATAAAGGATATCTTGACACCATAAGTTGATAGCTATGGATAATCTCATCACAATCCATTGTTGAAAGAGCTATAGGTGATGTGCCTGTCTTATCTCTAAAGATCAAACCCTATATTTTACTTTTTTTTTAGAACAACAGCATTTACTTTAGAATCAGTCTATAAACTTCAGCAAAGGCTAATATTTGCACCTTTTTTTGTTTGTTTTTGTTTTGTCTTTCTGAAAGCACTACCAGCACCAAAGAGAGGAAAATGCCACCATAGTGGGGGAAAAAAAAAAAAAAAAAAAAAAGAAGAAACAAAAATGTGATGAATCTGTTGAAAATACATGGAAGGAATTCCTCAAAATATACTCACTATACATATAGCTGCAAATTTCACCCACAGAAACACTGTTATATCACAGCTTTATCAGAACCAGTAAAAGGCCCTACCAGGTTTCCTATTGGGGTAGTTTTGTGTTACAAATACAGAATCGTAGAATTGTTAGGCTTGGAAAGGCCTCAAGAATCATCTAGTCCCAACCATTCAGGGGTGACATTATTGCTCTCTACAACTACCAGAAGGGTGGTTGAGGACAGCTGGATGTTGGTCTCTTCTCCCAGGCAGCCAGCACCAGAACAAGAGAACACAGTCTCAGGCTGCACCAGGGGAGGTTTAGGTTGGATGTTAGGAAGAAGTTCTATACAGAGAGAGTGATTGCCCATTGGAATTGTCTGCTGGGGGAGATGGTGGAGTCACCATCATTGGAGGTGTTCAGGAGGAGACTGGATGGGGTGCTTGGTGCCATGGGTTAGTTGTTTAGGTGGGTTGGAATTGGTTGATGGGTTGGACAAGATGATCTTGAAGGTCACTTCCAACCTGGTCTATTCTATTCTATTCTCCTGTGGGCAGGGACACCTCACACTACATCAGGTTGCTCACAGCCACATCCATCCTGCCCTTAAAAACCTCTAGGCATGAGGCTTCCACCAAATTGTTCCAGTGTCTCACCACCCTCATGGGGAAGAACTTCTTCCTAAAATCCAATCTGAATCTACCCTTTTCTAATTTTGCTCCATTCCCCCTAGTCCTTTCACTCCCTGACACCCTATAAAATCCCTCCCCAGCTTTCTTGTAGGCTCCCTTCAGTTATTGGAAGGCCACAATAAGATCTCCTCAGAGCCTTCTGTTCTCCAGACTGGACAGCCCCAACTCCCTCAGTCTGTCCTCATAGGAGAGGAGCTCCAGCCCTCTGATCACTCTTGTGATCAGAGAGAGGGGGAGAATCACTTCCCTTGACCTGCTGGCTATGCTTCTCTTGATGTAGCCCAGGGTACAACTGGTGTTCTGGGCTGCAAGCACACTCTGGTGCACTTGCACAGATTTGTTCCCAAAAGAAAATTAAGAACAAATAAAAATAAAATAAATGCAATCTAGTAAGAAAGCCTTAAAAAATCTTGCTGAGGAAGCAGCCTATGCTAGTCACAATCTAAATAAAATATATTGGTTTAGTATAGAACAGGCACATTCCTCTCTTCCTTTTCTATTTCTTTATGATGCATAATTTTTGTAGTCAACATAGTAATTGTTTTGTCTATTAGCTTGATAATAGCAACAAATTATTTTCACTTAGTACCTGTAACAGTTGTATATTTCTGCCCAAATGTGTTGCTATGCAGCAGTTCACTGAAAAAAATAGGGGGGGGGGAAGCAATTCCAATAAAATCATTTGCAAAACAGCCACTGTCAATTTTAAAATGAGCTTTTCTTAGGTAGAGCTGCACAAATCTGTTCTTGAGAAGGAACAAATCATAATCAGGATAGGTTCTTTCAAGAGCAAAGCTGCTCAAGAAGAGTTCAAGTGAGCACAGGCATATGTATATTTATGTGTACAAACGTGGGCTGATTGATGACTTGAACTCCCATTTGAACTAGGCAAAATGTAGAGTTTTTTGCTGTTGCTCCAAGAAAATCAGAGTAAAGTGAAATCCTAGCACTAAGTTTCACAACTTTATTGCAAAGTTATTTTATCTGTCTATAGTATCTACTGTTTATTGAATCATAGAATTCTTAGGGTTGGAAGGTACCTCAAGGATCATCTAGTTCCAACCCCCCTGCCATGGGCAGGGACACCTCACACTAGATCATGTCACTCAGAGGCACATCCAGCCTGGCCTTAAAACCCTCCAGGGAAGGAGGTCTTCTCATAGTGGATTGTTGTTGCCATCAGGTACAATTTACTTAAATGAGGTTTGGGGGCATGCTAGTATTCCCCCTGAGGCTACAAAACATTGACATGTTCTATGCAAGATGTGGTCCCAGATACCAAACTCTTGCTTTCCAGCTTCCTACCCCAACAGCTGGAGGTGCCTTTATTCACCTTTTGACAATTCTTTCATGGCATTTGAAATAGATTTAAGTTTCAAGCCTGAAGTGCTTCTGACAAAAAAATGTTTAGGAAATCAAAATGAACCAGGTGAGTATCTTCTGCAAGCCTTTACTAGGCATATGTACTTCTCTTTCATTTCTAAGTGTTTAAGCATGGCAATAAAAAACCCAAACCAACGTGTTCCTTATAAAACTCTATCAACATTTTCCACCATGATGTCTAGAAAAGTTTTATATGAGAAGGATGTTGACTTGCTGGAACGAGTCCAGAGAAGGGCAACAAAGTTGATGAGGGGCTTGGAACACAAGCCCTATGAGGAGAGGCTGAGGGAGCTGGGGTTGCTTAGCCTGGAGAGGAGGAGACTCAGGGGTGACCTTATTGCTCTCTACAACTACCCGAAGGGAGGTTGTAGACAGGCGGATGTTGGTCTCTCCCCCTAGGCAGCCAGTACCAGAACAAGAGGACACAGTCTCAAGCTGCGCCAGGGGAGGTTTAGGCTGGATGTTAGGAAGAAGTTCTATACAGAGAGAAAGATTGCCCACTGGAATGGGCTGCCTGGGGAGGTGGTGGAGTCACCATCATTGGAGGTTTTCAGGAGGAGACTTGATGGGGTGCTTGGTGCCATGGGTTAGTTGTTTAGGTGGGTTGGATTGGTTGATGGGTTGGACGCGATGATCTTGAAGGTCTCTTCCAACCTGGTCTATTCTATTCTATTCATTGCAGATGCCCAGTGCTGCAGGTGCCCATTCCACGGAATGGCCACTCACTTTAACCCAGAGGTCCTACCTCTCAGTCTTTATGTAAGATTCCTTTCAGGCAAAAGTATGACTTTGGCTTTGCTAAAGAAATAGGATGGAGGGGGCTGCCAACTTATCAAAATTCTTCCCTCCACAAGAGGAAGGGAATCAGAGGTCATTCATTATAAATCATAAGCCTTTAGATGCTACGGAATGGTAAAAAAAAAAATACATCAATAGATTACATAGTTGGAAAATGCTACAGCTTCATACTTGGGAAAGGGTTTGGGATTAGTTTCCTTCTTGTTTTTACATAGTTGGGGGCATGGTTTGCACATCAAGGCCATATCACAGTTATTGAATTCACACAGAAAAAAAAAAAAGGATAAAAAAAAAAAAAGAATAAGAAAATCCTATCTTAACAGCTGCATCTGCTGGCAAGGACAAAAGGTGTACTCTCTCTGCATTTCGTAAACAACTTAAGGAGTAAACTGGGGAGTGCACTACATCTAATAAACACAGCACACAACATAACAACTGTATTAAAGACCAACCGCCTAACCTTGTGTAAAGCCTCTTCCAGCACACTTGCGTTAGGAGAACTCACCTAAGAGCTAAGGCTGGTCTGATCTTGGCAGTCACTGAATGCCCATTTATAGTTTGCATTTTAATGTCAATATGTGTGGATCAGACAGTGTTAAAAGACCATGCCCCCAAACAAATGAACAGACAAAAAGAATTTACTTGACTTATCCACAATGGATTTTAAAGGTCAGTGCCCTTCCTCCCTACTTCTTTTCATTTTGATCCTTGGACATTCTTCTTCATCAATGTAGAAGAATACTGCATCTTCCTCAGTGTGATAAGCCTCAGTCACACTTGAAGGTTAGCTTTCAGCAGTCCTTTTTCTTAAACAGCAATTTAATATGTAGCTTCAAGTTATTGGAGACAAGTAAGTTGTTGTGGGGGAGAAGTGCAAACAAATGTGCAAAACATGGAAGGAAGATCTGGAAAAGGCAGATGCATGGTGAAAGAAAGACACAGAGAAGGAAGCTACTGAGGAAAGATATATGCAGAAGAAACTAAACCAACTAAATAGATTAAAGAAACCAATGAGAAATAAGAAAATATTTCACAAGAGATCTATTCTACAGCCTAAAACTGGAAAGGGAAAATGCCCTCTGAGCTATGCCCAGATAAGTCATGGGATCTCCTCTAAGGACTTTCAAAACCCACCTGGATGTATTCCCGTATGCCTGCCCTAGGTGATCCTGCTTTGGCAGGGAGGCAGGACTGGATGATCTCCAGAGTCCTTTCCAACCCCTAACATTTAATTGAATTTAATAGAATAAACCAGGTTGGAAGAGACCTTCAAGATCATCGTGTCCAACCCATCAACCAATACAACCCACCTAAACAACTAACCCATGGCACCAAGCACCCCATCAAGTCTCCTCCTCAACACCTCCAATGATGGTGACTCCACCACCTCCCCAGGCAGCCCATTCCAATTTGCAATCACTCTCTCTATCTAGAACTTCTCCTTAACATCCAGCCTAAACCTCCCTGGTGCAGCCTGAGACTGTGTCCTCTTGTTCTGGTACTGGCTGCCTGGGAGAAGAGACCAACATCCAGCTGTCCTCAACCACCCTTCTGGTAGTTGTAGAGAGCAAGAAGGTCACCCCTGAGTCTCCTCTTCTCCAGGCTAAGCAACCCCAGCTCCCTCAGTCGCTCCTCATAGGGCTTGTGTTCCAAACCCCTCATCAACTTTGTTGCCCTTCTCTGGACTCGTTCCAGCAAGTCAACATCCTTTAAACTGAGGGGCCCAGAATTGGACACAGTAGTCGAGGTGTGGCCTAACCAGTGCAGTGTACAGGGGCAGAATGACCTCTCTGCTCCTGATGGCCACACTGTTCTTGATGCAGGCCAGGATGCCATTGGCCCTCCTGGCCGCCTGGGCACACTGCAGGCTCATGTTCAGCCTAACATCGACGAGTACCCCTAGGTCCCTCTCTGCTTGGCTGCTCTCCAGCCACTCTGACCCCAGCCTGTAGCACTGCATGGGGTTGTTGTGGCCAATGCGCAGAACCCGGCACTTGGATGTGTTAAATCTCATGCTGTTGGATTCTGCCTTTCTGTCATTTACTGATGATCGACTCAGTGCCCTCATCCAGATCATCAGTAAAGATGTTAAAGAGCACAGGGCCCAGCACTGATCCCTGGGGCACACCACTAGTGCCTGGCTGCCAGATGGATGTAGCACCATTCACCACCACTCTCCAGGCTTGGCCCTCCAGCCAGTTCCTAACCCATCGCAGTGTGCTCCCATCCAAGCCAGGGCTGACAGCTTGGCCAGGAGTTTGCTATGGGGGATGGTGTCAGAGGCCTTGCTGAGGTCCAGGTAGACTACATCCACAGGCCTCCCCACATCCACCAGGCAGTCACCTGATCATAGAAGGAGATCAGGTTGGTCAGGCAGGACCTGCCCTTCCTAAATCCATGCTGGCTGGGCCTGATCCCTTGGCCATCCTGTAAGTGCTGTGTGATTGCACTCAAGATGACCTGTTCCATAATCTTGCCTGGCGCTGAGGTCAGGCTGACAGGCCTATAATTCCCTGGCTCTGTGAAGAAGACTGTATAAAAATTGAAAGTAAGACCGTGACAAAGAGAGAAGCTAAGAAAATGGCAGGCTATGAAAACATCAGAGCCTGAGCAGGAATTCTGAGATAATACTGAAAAAGTATAACATGGAACAAGGGCTGTTAATAAGAAGCAAATGAACAGTGAAAGTGTTGGGGAGAAGCAATGCTTCAAAAATTAAGGGTGAAACAATGCTATGGAAGAAAGAATGAAGGCTAGAAACTGAAAAGCTTACACGATGCATACTCTCATGTCACAAAAGGTTCTGAAGATGGCAGCAGAAGAAGATGATTGTGTCAAGGGGATTTTTGAATGATCCTTTTAGGTCATTTGTCAGTCAAATTCCCTGGCTTAGCCCAGAGAATAGGTTGGGTCAAAGGTGTTCCTTGCTTCTGTCCTAAGGGGTAACTAGATCAGGGGGTGATTCAGTAGACAGATCCACTTTAAGAAAGATGCTTATAGGTGACATTAATGTAATGGACTGGAGAGGGATCAGCAGGATTGCCTTAGCCTTTGCCTAGAGAGAAATCAGGTTTACATTGGATTGAGTCTCAGGGTTGGTGACAAACATACCCTTTCTAACAACCTTTCAAAGCAGGGCCACTCACTTGCCCTGAATCAGCCCCCAGGCAGACCATACTTCTTCACTTTCCCTTGGAAAAAGTTACCAGTGGACAGCTGCCAGCAGGGAGTTGTGCATTCTGTGGTGGGCATCACGCAGCCAAGTCAGAGGCAGAGCTGAAAGGGTGCTAGGAAAGGACAGGCAACATGACAAAAACCACGAAAGACATTAGATAGGCTGTGATACAGCAGCCAGCTTGGTTGGAAAGTTGGGAGAAAAATTAAAATAGAATAAATTTTAAAAGACCAAAAAAAATTAGAACAATTTTTAAAATAAAATGTATTTTAAAAGACAGGAAATTAGAACAAGTAAAAGTACAGGTAAATGCAGTTCCCAGTTGAGTTATCTTGGAAACAAACAGTGCTCTTTCACAGCCACCATCATCATGTATAAACAACCACTGGCTTTTTAGACAACCATCATGGTTCTGTCAAAAATTATCAATGGGCTTGTTCAGTATTGAGAAAAGAAGGATCTGAGGAGACCTTATTGTGGCCTTCCAATATCAGAAGGGGGCCTACAGGAAAGCTAGGGAAGGACTTTTTAGGGTGTCAGGTAGCGATAGGACAAGGGGGAATGTATCCAAGATAGAGGAGGGAAGATGTAGATTAGATGTTAGGAAGAATCACACACACAGAATCACAGAATCACCAAGGTTGGAAGAGACCTCTAAGTTCATCAAGTCCAACCTGTCACCACAGACCTCATGACTAAACCATGGCACCAAGTGCCACGCCCAATGCCGTCTTGAACACCTCCAGGGATGGGGACTCCACCACCTCCCCAGGCAGCACATTCCGACTGCTGACAACTCTCTCATAGAAGAACTTTCTCCTCACCTCAAGCTTAAACTTCCCCTGGCGCAGCTTGAGACTGTGTCCTCTTGTTCTGGTGCTGGTTGCCTGGGAGAAGAGACCAAGCCCCTCCTGGCTACAACCACCCTTCAGGCAGTTGTAGACAGCAATAAAGTCTCCCTTGAGAAGTTCTTCCCCATGAGGGTGGTGAGACACTGGCACTGGTTGCCCAGGGAGGTGGTGGAAGCCTCATTCCTGGAGGTTTTTAAGGCCTAGGCTAGATGTAGCTCTGGGCAACCTGATGTAGTGGAAGGTGTCCCTGCTCATGGCAGCAGGGTTGGAACTAGATGATTTTTGAGGTCCTTTCCAACCCTAACAATTCTGTGATTGAAAGAGCACGTTTGCTACTGAATTTTCTGCACAGGTAAAACTGGAGGCTCAGTTCTTTCCTTAAAGCCCAGAATCAAATGTAGAAAGTGTCTATGTTACAATCAGTAATGAATAACTTCAGTGAGTTCACATCGACCTAAGCAGTGGTTCTGTCTCCTGTTTTCTTTCATCCATTAGCCTCAAAAATTACAAAATAGATTTTGAAAGCAACCCACAGAATTATACCCAGCCTGTCACTGCAACTCATGGAGGGAATTTCTGTTAATTTACACCTTTATAGGAATCACAGTACCACAGTATCACACAGTATAACTTAGGTTGGAAAGGACCTCGAGGATCATCGAGTCCAACCTATCAACACAGACCCCATGACTAGACCATGGCACCAAGTGCCACGTCCAATCCCCTTTTGAATGCCTCCAGGGACGATGACTCAACCACCTCCCTGGGCAACCCATTCCAATGACGAATGACTCGCTCGGTGAAGAATTTCCTCCTCACCTCGAGTCTAAACCTCCCCTGGTGCAGCTTGAGACTGTGTCCCCTTGTTCTGGTGCTGGTTGCCTGGGAGAAGAGGCCAGCCCCTTCCTGGCTACAACCACCTTTCAGGTAGTTGTAGAGGGCAATGAGGTCACCCCTGAGCCTCCTCTTCTCCAGGCTAAACAATCCCAGCTCCCTCAGCCTCTCCTCATAGGGCTTGTGTTCAAGGCCTCTCCCCAGCCTCGTTGCCCTTCTCTGGACACGTTCAAGTGTTTCGATGTCCTTCTTAAACTGAGGGGCCCAGAACTGGACACAGGACTCAAGGTGCGGCCTAACCAAAGCAGAGTACAGGGGCACTATGACCTCCCTGCTCCTGCTGGCCACACTATTCCTAATGCAGGCCAGGATGCCATTGGCCCTCCTGGCCACCTGGGCACACTGCTGGCTCATATTCAGGTGGCTCATATTCAGGTGGCTCCCTCTCTGTTTGGGAGCTCTCCAGCCACTCCGACCCCAGCCTGAGTAACATAGTAAAAACTGTAAATCAATAAGTCTTTAAAAATAGAAAGGAAAAAAAAAAACAACTGATGAAAATTGATCTAGACTATTAGGTCATTTAATTTATCTGGTAACCAAAACACCTCCAATGATGGTGACTCCACCACCTCCCCATTGGAATGGGCTGCCTGGGGAGGTGGTGGAGTCACCATCCTTGGAGGTGTTCAGGAGGAGACTTGATGCGGTGCTTGGTGCTGTGGTTTAGTTGTTTCGGTGGGTCGGATTGGTTGATAGGTCGGACATGATGATCTTGAAGGTCTCTTCCAACCTGGTCTATTCTATTCTATTCTATTCTATTCTATTCTATTCTATTCTATTCTATTCTATTCTATTCTATTCTATTCCATTCCATTCCATTCCATTCCATTCCATTCCATTCCATTCTATAAACTCCAATATCCCTGAACTTTGGGAAGAGCAGATAAAATTCTGAGGCTAGGAATCAGTCTGTGGCTTTGACAATACTAATAAATAACTTTAAAGCAGTTCTTTCTGATGGGAAAAAAATGTTCACATCATTGTTTAGAGCCTTCGTGACTTTTTTATGTGAAAAAGCACAGAAGCATGCTCTAAGTTTGTGCTCCTAAGTAAACACCTAGCTATAAAGACAACATTGAAAAGAAACTAATGAAATTCCAAGGTGTTCTAGGATGGCTGTTTTATTCTGATCAGTGGTAGATTGCACTATTGACCAAGTGTCAGACACAGAGCGATACAGTGATTGAATAAAAGTGTATACATAATCAGAGCAGAGAACTTTGCCAGAACTAGCTCTGTTTCTTTTCCTGTAATGCTAAGAGAAACCTTCTTTTATTTCTCCTTTCCTTCTCTCTGCTATCCACACCCTCATTTTCTTGTAGAGTGCAAATACATTTCCACTCACCTCCTCCTCATTTTCTGTTGGTGCCCCCAGATAAAATAATGCAAGATGCCTTAGCTGGAGACACTGATGAAATATTTGCAGACCAGATATTAATCTATTATCTGCTGTGTAGGTGTGAGATGTGATGAGGATGACAGAGAATCCTTCTTTGCAGGCCTTAAATAATTTGAGCCAAAGATATTTACATCTGTCTTTGGCCACTGCAAATCAGTTATTATGGAAGGAGGAAAGGCCCTTAGGAGGACTACCTTGAAACATATTTCAAACGCCAAGGGACCTGCATGAAAATCAGGTAATGAATGAAATTCTGATTGCAGAAACATCACTTAGGGACGTGCCTCCTGTTGCATGCCACTGCTCTCTGTATAAACCCTAAATGCTTAATGGTGTAAACTTTGGTACTGCGGATTTTGTAATGCATTCTATCCCTCAAACTGGTGGGTTTTTTTTTCCTTCTTTTGGACAAGAGGAGTGTTGGGTGGAATACTAGTTCGGTACGCTGGAAAAAAGATAAATAATTCAGCAGCTGCTGTGATGGTTTAATAGCACACAAGACCAGGTATTAAGGAAGTAAACTTTCTCACTGGGATGTGAGATTTACCCTAACAGAGAGACAACAGTATGTCTGTAGCTAAGCTGTTGCCAAGTCTTAAGTAATATATAGATAAATTAACTTCCCCCAAAGAAAATATGTCTGTTGTCATTCCATCTGGGATTTATTACGCAGTTCTTTGTCCTGGTTTTGCCTCAGTGGGGGGAGCTTCTTTCATGTCAGAGACAGAAAGACTGGGCTTTACATATCTTTTCTTAATGTCTGGGGTTATAATACTACAATGGAGAACACAGCTTAAACTAAAGCTTTAAGATCCACTTGGGTCATCTGCCCCTTTATCTTTTTTCAAGGGCCTTTATAGTCTGGATAATGAAGGTTCCTTCACCATTCTGGTCCGGAATGTTTGGGTCCATGTGTCATGTACATCACCCAGCACAGCACTGGCCATACAGAGTTTTCCATCTGTAGGACTCAACAGGGTCAGGCCATCTCTGTCAGGATGTGTGACACCTAATCACCTCTTCAGATTCCAGACCCAGTGTCCAGAGAATGGCCACAAGGATGATTAGAGGGGTGGAGCACTTCTCCTAGGAGGACAGACTGAGAGAATTTGGTCTGCTCAGTCTGGAGAAGAGAAGGCTCTGTGGAGGATCTGTAAGGGGGACAAGAAAGCTGGGGAGGGACTTTTTAGGTTATCAGATAATGGGAATGGAAAAAAAAAAAAAAACTAGAACTGGGTAGATTCAGTTTGGATGTTAGGAAGTTCTTCCCCATGAGGGTGGTGAGACACTGGAATGGGTTGCCCAGGGAGGTGGTAGAAGCCTCAGCCCTGGAGGTTCTTAAGGCCAGGCTGGATGTGGCTCTGAGCAACCTGGTGTAGTGTGAGGTGCCCATGGCAGAGGGAATGGGACTAGATAATCCTTGAGGTGCCTTCCAACCCTAACAATTCTATGAATTGTATGAGTCAGACGGCTCAGAAGGCAAGATATGCTCCTGTTTTGCTCTCTTATTCTATTATTTCTTTATTAGGAGGGTGGAGACAGAGAAATAAGGGTGGGGAGAGAGGGGAAAGGTCAAATCAGAAATTTCAGCTACTCAGAAAAAAATACATGAAAAAGGAGATATTGTAGAAGGAAAAAAAGGACATTTTGTCATAGTAGTAAAAGGCACAGCACCCAGATGTGGCAGGTGCAGCACCACAGCTCTTCCTGAACACTATTTGGTATTAAATGCATCTATTTCCTAAACTAAACCATTATCAACTGAAGGTTTGATTAAGAAGAATTCAGGACTTCTAGCTACAATTTTCTAAATGAAGGAAAGATACTTTATGAAAATAGAATAGGATAGGAAAGAGAAGAGAAGAGAAGAGAAGAGAAGAGAAGAGAAGAGAAGAGAAGAGAAGAGAAGAGAAGAGAAGAGAAGAGAAGAGAAGAGAAGAGAAGAGAAGAGAAGAGAAGAGAAGAGAAGAGAAGAGAAGAGAAGAGAAGAGAAGAGAAGAGAAGAGAAGAGAAGAGACGAGACGAGACGAGACGAGACGAGACCAGACCAGGTTGGAAGAGACCTTCACGATCATCGCGTCCAACATATCATCCAACACCATCTAATCAATTAAACCATGCAACCAAGCACCCTATCAACTCTCCTCCTAAACACCTCCAGAGATGGTGACTCCACCACCTCCCCAGGCAGCTCTTTCCAATGGGCAATCACTCCCTCTATGAAGAATTTCTTCCTAACATCCATCCTAAACCTCCCCGGCACAGCCTGAGACTGTGTCCCCTCGTTCTGGTGCTGGTTGCCTGGGAGAAGAGAGCAGCCCTCACCTGTCTACAACCTCCCTTCAGGTAGTTGTAGAGAGCAATAAGGTCTCCCCTGAGCCTCCTCTTCTCCAGGCTAAGCAACCCCAGCTCCCTCAGCCTCATCCTCATAGGCCTTGTGTTCCAAACCCCTCACCAACTAACCTATCCTCATTATTCAGGCAGTTCTAGCTTTTATATTCAAATGCACAAGCAGACCTATTTTCCAAATAAAACATTATTTTCTTCCAAGGCTTTATTATTGACCAGTCACAGGAAAACAAAACAAAACAAAACAACAAAAAAAAAAAAAGAGAGAGAGAAAACCAATTTGTTCTGATGGTTAAATATATGATCTCTGTTTTACAGACTGAAAAACTGAGTGTCAAATTGAAGCCATCTGCTTCAGACAATGACAGGAACGTTGGCCAGAAAGCAATACCTGTTGCCCAAATTTGTTGCTAAATTGCTAGGCCACAGCAATTTGCACTGTATGACAACAGTTTTGTTTTTCAGCATACCGTTTTATCCACCACCCGAAGTAAAAGACCTGTGAGCATTTCAGTGGCAAGCTACCCCTGAAAATGCTAGAAATACCTGTGACAAAGGTGAAATATTTAACATCTGTGATTCAAGGGATATAAACCAGATTAAACCAGACTGTTGTTTTTTTTTTTTTTAAAGCTGTTTCATCAACTTATTTCCAGTTCCTCATCTTATGCCTCCTGCGATTGCTAGGGACACAAGAATGGCAGCAGTAGATTTGTTTATGCCATCACTAAAAGAGGAATTAAGATGAATCATAAAAAAGCACCAGATGGGCATTTATCTGAACTTCTAAAAGGATCAGATCACAGCATTATCACTCACTCTGTGTTCACTTTGTGGATATATGAGCAGGTGAATTCCCATGACAAGAATGATCACCAAAACCCAATCTTTAAATGCAAAGTGAGGCAGTTAAGAAAAGTAAGTATCCAGAGCATTAAGTGCCAGCACTTACAGCTGACAGACAACTATAATCTAACATTAGCACCAAGCACAATCAGTGAATCTGAATATTTCTTCTGTATTATTCCATCCACTTGATTACATGACACGTATTCATTTTCATGCCTGTACCGTATTTCATTGTAACCCTGTTTGGTTTGATTTCTGTTATTGCACACACAAACTGCAGGAGACATGCTGTCCCTGCGGACAAGCCCTAAGTATTTCTAAATACAACGTTTTTAATTCCCTCCCAGGAAGCCAAACAGGGCAAAGGCTGTAGAGGAGAAGACAATGAATGGTGACCCTCTGCAAACGTGGTGAAGACTGCACTGTCATTACTGGTGGTGTCTCCAAATGTGAATGGCTATAGGTGCTTTTGGTCTAGATAGTGGCTTCAGTACCTCTACATCTCTACATCTAGCTGCAGTTGATTTTACCATGCATTTAATTTTGGTTATGGACATGGACTTGGCCCAGGAACATCTGCATAAACAATTTATTTCTTAAGGTAGTGCTCATAAATATCTACCCGTGTATGAAAGGGACAAATAGAAATCAAATTTTGATTTAATTATTCTAATGTAATAACTTTTATTTAACTTCCACCAACGTCATCCACTTCCACTGGGGAAGCTAATTGTGTATGCAACCGGGGAGTGGGTGCACTAATTGCTCAAGATAGGGCAATGGGTAAATAAAGATTCAAATATACATAAATATTATATATATATATGTACATTATCCCAGAAAACAAGAAAAAGCATTGAGAAACAGATGTGGTTGATCATAACATCCAGGCAGTGTTTTTCTCTGGCAAGTTTCAGAAGCATTGCACTAAAAGTTGGGGGCTTGCAGGGGTGTGTGGAGAAAGCAGGAAAGGGATTTACCTAAGCATGAGAGCTTTCCATTAGGTGCTTAGGAGAAGAGGTTGAATATCAATATAAAATTTAATGTGGCCCTCTGCCTAGGAGTAACTAACCTCTTTGCATGGACGTTCAAGGGCAGTAAAGGGCACCTTGGCTAGTGTTAAGGACAGGCAAAAATCTCTCTACCTCTCTACGACGTGTTCTCTCCATTGCATAAGTAACACCAGGTCCAAGGTGACGCAAGGTGACACCATGTGACACAGACTGTTTAACTGCTCAATGCCAAGAACCTATCCACACTATCAGCACTTTGCTGTACAACCCCAAGCAAGTTCCCACACATTTACATGCCTCAGTTTCCCCACCTTCAAGATAGCAGCAATATTTGTTGTACTAGAGCAGTGAGGCTCTAATGAGGCTGCCATCACATTGATAAGTGGCTTAGAGATCCCTTGTAGATGCTGACTTGGCATATAAGTGTATGTTTACAAATGAAGATGCATTCTATTGTTATGAACAGTGTGTATTACAGGCTGTTTGCATTATCAATTTATTGTACATGAGGATTCAATCAAAGCTGTTTAAGACCTTGAAAAAGATGCTATTCTGTGTACATTCTGGTAGGCTAAGTGTTGATTCAGCCTGCACACACATACAAATAATATCTGGAGTCATTAGGGTCTGGCTTTTTTTTTTTTTCATTTAAAAAAAAAAGTAGTTTTCAAACTTTCAAAAATCCTTTCTGTGTGTGATCTATGAGTTGCCTTCTACATTCAAAGCTGATAAAATGCAGGAATGTTCACATTCATGAGACAATAGCTTTGACTGAATGCTGTAAAATGAAATCGTCTCTTTCAGTTTTTCCTTTCAAAAGGAAAATTGCATAAATAATACATTTGGGCCTTGCAGTATGAAACAAGCACAATAGCTACTTTACAGCTTTCATCAAAATGAAGGCCATCTTTTTCATTTGTATTATGAAACTGGTAATACAATATCATCATCTCCGATTGGCTGAAATCATCTAGACGGTGAGCTCTCCTTTCCAGATAATGCCACTTGGTCCCTGTGTCAATGGAATGGGTAATAGTGGGACATATAAGACAAATTTTTTGTCATTGGTTAGCAATGAAGCTTAAAAAAAAATATAATAATGGAGATTTATTGATGGATAAGCAATGCTTCTCAGTGAAGAAAAAAAAACCCAACAAAAAAGACAAGTATCTGAAATATTTCTGTGCTCCTTGCTGATGTTTCGCTTTTATATTGATGCTCCTTTGCATTCTTAATATGTTCTGTTTCAAATGGGAAAGACTATGCAATGAGGGAAAGCGTAGCTTAGTCTCAGGAGGACCTAAAATAAAAGGTATATCCTTCACTTCCTGCCTAACATTAGACACATTTTGCTCTGCCAGACAGGAAAAGTAAAAACTAAAAAAACAGCAACAACAACAGACCAACAACAAACAAAAAAACCAGCAAGCAAACAAACAAACAAAAAAACCCACAAAGAGATTTAGGAAATGTCACAAAAGAGTAGCTGGTGGTATGCTGCCCTGTTCCATTTCCACAGGCCATGCTGAGGGCCACTTCCTGCTCCTCACTCTCACTGGAATCCCCTTCCTTGTCTGGCAGCTATCTTTGTGTTCTCCACTCACTGTTTCATGCCTTGCCCTCAATCTTGGCATGAAATAGAAATTGAAGCAAATATGGAGTATGCCTAATCACACAGATCCATTCACAGTCATCCCCAGGGAATTCTCAAGCCCTCGTGACTAGGGATAGTTTGCATTTCCCTCACTCTTTCCTGTATCATGAAAAAAAAAATGACATCATGTCTGGGCAAAGAATAACATTTCCTTTCATATGATAAATGCTCTACCCTTCATTTTCTCTCTCAGTTGTGGGGGCATTCTTTACTTCTCAGATGCATGCACCAATTTTTTGTATTCACAAAATAGTGCCTTGTCCTAAGCTGACTTTCCTTCCTCTCAGTGACATTTCAAAATAGGATATTCACCCAGAATGGAAACCGAAGCAAAACTATACAAAGGTTTTAGATGTCAGCTGAGGCAGACACATGGTAGAGTCACCTCTGACTGAGGAGAATATTTACACAAGAAGCAAATACACTCTTACAAAATCTGGCAGTTGATATTTTCTAGTAAGTTTAGTTCCAGTCTAGTTCTGCCCACAAGACAGTCTACTAGAAAGACAGTCCACTAGAAAGACAGTCCACTGGAAACAGGAGTAAACTTGCTGCTAAATGTGTTGGTCTTAACATGCATCAGACATAGGCATTTCATCAACCTTTCCCAGATAGTTGTCTGCTGAAACCACCATCTAAATGGGATGGAAAAAACAAAATTAGCTCAGAATGGGAAATGTTTTGTTCTTGGCATGGATAGTTATCTCAGACCACCTTGATGTATGTTTGTTAGGTCTTCCTTAGCCAGAGCTGCCTTTGTGAATCCCTAGCTTTTGTCCAAGGCCTTTGACTACACCACATCCAGATCTTGAAGAGATTCACTGTGCTAAGATGGATGGTTGGTCTGTTCAGGGGCCAGCCAGACATGCTGGTGAAAACAAGACCTCTTTGACCTAGCTGACCAAACAGATCCTTGAGAATGTTTTCTCCTTTATTGTGCCATGACTTTTCCTTTTATAAAACAGTTTGGTTGCTCTGGGAGCATTTTGATCATGACTTGACATTTTTAATCCATGGAATTATGTCACTAGATATTGTTTAACTAAACTCCAGCCGTGTTTGAGATGGGAGACTGTGCTACTAAACATCTATGGTTAGTGCAAACCCTACTAAGTGCTTTGTTTCTTCTGCACTTAATCATTCTCTCATTGATTTACAATTCTATTTTCTGCAAGGACAGACTTCCCTTGTTCTGTTTATTGAATTCAACAGTATGGGTTTATAATCTTCCTTTCTCATTTCAACGTGAAAGAGGGTAGAAGTCTGTATGAAGCTTCTCACTTTCAAGCTGGGAGCTTTCATTTTTATTGCAAAATGCAGTTGGAACAGAAATTCATGTGTTCATAATGTTACAAATTGTATTTTCCCCATCAGAGGAGCAAACCCAAATTTTCTCGGCAGGCACTATATTCGGGCATTCTAAATCCACATCTGGAAACTGAACATTGACACGTATCTTCTGGGCAAAGCTGCAGCTATTAGATGTTATTTGAATGCCAAGGTCAGCCATTAAAATTATTCCCTCCTCCACATCATTATAATATTGTACTACAAATGTCATCAGGACTGTGACATGGATTGTAAGACTATAACATTAATTTTCAGCTGGTCTGCAATTATATTTCTTTCACCGTGGAAGTGTTAGCTCTGATTTGATAAAGAATAATGCTGTGTCAGTACCTGAGCAGGAGACCTGCAGAGGAAGTCCCCAGGAACTGAGAATTCACCAGGAGAACCTCATCCCTAGGAAAAAATCATCTAGGTTAGATCAAGTACTGACATAGGTCTGCTGAGGTATGAAAAGGAAGGGCTCATGATCAAATAGCCCATGGCCCATTTCACAAAAGGTACTTGAAGCACATCTCTGGCTCTGTACATATTTCTTTTATAACTCACCAGGCACAGCATTTCTCACTCTTCTTCCATCAATCCCACACCCTGCTGCTTCCCTTGAAGCCATTTCTTGCTTCCTCCTCCCTTACCTTCGTGCCATAGGGTTTTCTCCTGAGTTAGTTATCTGAAGTGGTCACTGAGCATTTTCTGGCAATTCATCTGGGCTAGCTTTTCTTCATCCCAGTTCACAACATAATAAAAGAAATGTGCAAGCAGTTTTCTACTAAACTGAAAGTCACCAGAGTTCTTCCCACCAAGTCAATCTGGCATGCAAGGGCAGCCAGCCCCACCATCTGGTGTGGTCCAGAGGTTGCATGTTGTGATTTGCTTTGCTCTAAGGCTTTTCCACTGGGCTCTGCTGTTTGCAGATCCTGTCCTGATGTGGCTGAGCCAGTAGAGACCACAGCACAAACACAGGCATTTCCCAGTGAACGTTAGTCCCTTCTGCTTAGCCAAAAGCTCTTCCAAGGTTCACTCCTACCAGGAGCCCTACGGTAAACTGCCAACAGACAGGGAGTTGACTGGGAGTAGTCAATGCCCTTGGGGAAGTGAAAAAGAAGAGATCTTTGAAGACTTGTTTTCAACAATAAGCACAGGAGGCTTTAATCTTGTTAGATGTGGACTTGTCCTTTCTGCCTGTTGTTAAACAAGAACCATTTTTTCCCTAACCCTATACCTGTCATA
Source organism: Melanerpes formicivorus (assembly GCF_026170545.1). Classification (NCBI taxonomy): domain Eukaryota; kingdom Metazoa; phylum Chordata; class Aves; order Piciformes; family Picidae; genus Melanerpes; species Melanerpes formicivorus. The sequence goes on along the minus strand of NW_027142360.1, from coordinate 5,678,146 downwards.
CAGTAATGTGTGATAACTGAATCTGCCAAGGACAAGATGAGTCCTTGGTTCAAAGAGTAACCTCGAGGGGAAGTTCAGTGTGGAGGGTGGATATTGTATGTCCAGTGAAAGTGTCTTTCTAATCTGCTGCACAAGCAGTGGTGTAAGAACCACTTATTTCTCAATAAACTTCTTGTTTACAGAACTCATAGCAATGTTACCACTCCCAGGTTTCTCCCTGTTTGTGCTAACTCAGTAAAAAGGTGCACTGTAAGGCAATGGCAAAATACACTTCCTCCTTTTGCACCCTGTGAGCTCTTTGGAGTATGAATTACACGCTGTTAGTACTACCTACTTATATCATAGAATTGTTAGGGTTGGAAGGGACCTCAAGGATCGTTGAGTTCCAACCCCCCTGCTATGGGCAGGGACACCTCACACTAGATCAGGTTGTTCAGAGCCACATCCAGCCTAGCTGTAAAAACCCCCAGGGTTTTTACACCACCTCCCTGGGCAACCTGTGCCAGTGTCTCACCACCCTCATGGGGAAGCACTTCCTAACATCCACCTCCTGTTATAATTTAATTACTAACAACAATTAGCAAGTTCCCCTTTAAAAATGCCAGATTTGATAGTGTAGCAGGAGATAAGAAGACAAATATCTACTACACACTTGTTTTTGCCATACCTCAGCATCATGCTTTCCTAAGGGAGAAGTTAGAGCTTGAGGGGTGTGGGGGAAAGAGAAACTGGACCAAGATAAAATGTTAGTGTTAGCCTATGAAAATCCTGGTGAGTAGACAGTAACAGCATGCAGTCACCTCACAGAGAAGAGAAATTGTGTCTCAGCAGAACAAAACTGAATGCATGCAGGAAAACATACTGAAAAGCACAATAAATTGTACTACCAAACCTACAGCTTTTAAATAAGGCTGTAACAAAATAAATCTTTTTTTTTTTTTACTCCTTGTATCATAAGTTTTCAGCTGTCTTGTTTGATATATTTGAACACACTACCTAAACAGCATATTTATACTGCAGTGCTTTAACACACAAGTTCTTAACATGTAAGGCCCAGGCATAACCCAGGTTCAAAACAAAAGCCAATAAATTGTGCCAGATTTCTCCTTGTAGGACTGTCACAGAAAAGAGCCAAAAAGTACTGGAGGGGCAATGAGAAAGTAACCCTAACCCTAGGGTTAGGGAAAAGGGAGAAAAGAAGTTGGCAGCAACCTCAAAGAGAGCAGGCAATGATTCCTGGAGGCACCTGGGTGTGGGTTAGATGGCCAAGAGGCAATGCAACAGCAGATGTTCAGAGCACGGTCAAAAGGTGAGAAGTATGCAATGTGAGTGAGACTTGACATCAAAAGATGGAAATCACTTACCTAGCACAGGATCACCTTTCAGAAATGATTTCTCAGTTTCTTTACTGAATTTATGATTTGTAGCTTTCTCAGGTTAACTCCAAATGTTGAAGCTTATTGTTTAACAGACACTTCCACAACTAGCAAAATTAAAGCTTCTTGTCCTTAGCCACCGCTGAAAGCAAATCTGTTGCTTGTGTTAAAAGTATTAAGTATTGAAGGCTTTATGCTTTCCCCTTAGCTCAATTCATTCATTCAGCTTAGACACTGCTCTCTACAACTGGTAAGGAAATTTAAGTAGTTTAAATAGAGAGACTCATGAATAGCCTCAATTGTTTCCCTCTTTGCTCTCCATCTTACCCACCTGGTAGACGTGGATAGCCAACTTGTTATTAAGGAAGTCTGCTCAACTAAGTGTGAGAGAGAAAGAGTGAGCTCCATCCACTTTTACTGCAAAAGGTGCAGATACCAAAGCCTTAATGACAACAGGTACATCTCAGAGCCCAGAGGTGGAGGTGAATTGTATTCAATGCTTCCAAACCCACCACCTTCTCCAGCTAACACAGAGGTGGTTTTAATCTACTTTGCAGTCCATTCACTTTAATTTGCTCAGCACCTCAAAGACAATAACATAACCCTCTTGAAAAATGTCTGTAGTGCAGGCATCGTGCATTGCTTCACAAAGAGCTATTGGGTGTATCCAGAAAGTGAAAATCTCTGGGTCCTTCAAGCTAAGTTATTCGATCTCATAGCCTCTGTGAATTTAGAGATGCACAAAACATTCTGATTTAATTTTTTACCTCCTCATCTCTGCTCTAACTTCTTATAAAGTAACTGGCTTTTGACTATAAGCCCATTTTTAGCTTTTTTATTTTCTATCAAATATTTTTACACCTGAAATACACTTACATTATATTAGAATTGCACATGCTGGACAGAAAGATCATTATTACTGATACTGAAGTTCACATCACATAAATCCGGGTGCATAGGCCTTCTCTACAGCCAGTAACCAGAGATTGGTCCAGAGCAGGAGTGAAAACCTGGTGCTCAACCTTTGGTGTATCCTCCAGGGTTCCTTGACTCTGGAGGGTATCAAGGGAGAGCAGTCATTCAGAAAATTCAGAACAGCAAAAGCTTGCACTGGCTGTTAATTAGTAGTGGAAAGTCTGATTTTGAACATCATAAATACCATTTCACAAAACCTGCAGCAACCCATGGACTACCTAGACCAACCTCACCTAGGCTACCACAGCTTCAACCTCACCCCCATTTTCTTCTGAATGTGTAGATCAGACAACAAAGATGAGAGACAGATAAAGACAAAGGTAAATAGTCACTATTGTGAGCTGTATGAAACTGAATTGGTGTAAAATTCCTGGAGACTATACATGTGGTTAGTTAGAAACAGCTTTCTTATTTCTGGCCTTTGCAATCATAATCTTCCAGACTCTGCAGAGATGTCCATCACCACGTCAAAGGCAAAATACTCTCCATTGAAGCAAATACCCATGTTGAACCTGTGCCATCATAACACATCAAGCAGAAGGGCATGATAAAAGTGGGGAGGTGACCACAAATCTGAGATTTTGGAAAAAAATATAGGAGGCATTTACTACTGGGAAGGGATATTGTATCATTCTGTTGCCCTAGCTGTCTCATTTTTAAAGAGGAAAGAAGATCTCTCCATTGATTCCAAAATAATTCTAAAAGTACATTTTCTGTCTGCCTTCGTGCTTTGGCTGTGGGTGGTTGAAAATGGCTCTTTAACACTTTCAGGTGAAACTTTGTAACCATTTGGCTTTACCACTTTTACATAAACCCCATCTCATTTTCCATCTGTTGGAGCTCAATCAACCATCTTCAGCCACAGCTCACAGAAAACACAAGGGGATTGAATCCACCATTAGCAAATTTGCAGACGACACCAAGCTGGGGGCAGGTGTTGATCTGTGAGAGGGTAGAAGGGCTCTCCAGAGGGACCTTGACAGGCTGGACAGATGGGCAGAGTCCAACAGGATGGCATTTAACAAGTCCAAGTGCCAGGTATTGCACTTTGGTCACAACAACCCCATGCAGTGCTACAGGCTGGGGTCAGAGTGCCTGGAGAGCAGCCAGGCAGAAAGGGACCTGGGGGTACTGCTCAACAGCCGGCTGAACATGAGCCAGCAGTATGCCCAGGTGGCCAAGAAGGTCAATGGCATTCTGGCCTGTGTCAGAAATAGTGTGGCCAGCAGGAGCAGGGAAGTCATTGTGCCCCTGTACTCAGCACTGGTTAGGCCACACCTTGAGCCTGTGTCCAGTTCTGGGCCCCTCAGTTTAAGAAGGACATTAAGACTCTTGAACGTGTCCAGAGAAGGGTAACGAGGCTGAGGATCTCGAGCATAAGCCGTACAAGGAGAGGCTGAGGGACCTGGGATTGTTTAGCCTGGAGAAAAGGAGGCTCAGGGGAGACCTTGCTGTCTACAACTATCTCAAGGGAGATTGTGGCCATGTGGGGGTCAGCCTCTTCTCCCAGGCAACCAGCACCAGAACAAGAGGACACAGTCTCAAACTGCGCCAGGAGAGGTTTAGGCTGGAGGTGAGGAGAAAGTTCTTCACAGAGAGAGTGATTGGCCATTGGAATATGCTTCCCAGGGAGGTGGTGGAGTCACCATCCCTGGAGGTGTTCAAAAAGGTATTGGATATGGCACTTGAAGCCATGGTTTAGTTACTCATGAGGTGTTGGGTGATGGGTTGGACTTGGTGATCTCTGAGGTCTTTTCCAACCTTATTGATTCTATGATTCTATGAAACGTGTACATCAAAAGTCAAGTATGGGGGGAAAAAATTAACAAGCAAGAAATGAAGTCATTAAAACTCACCAGTATTTTGCCCAAAATATTTAATCATAATACTTCACTCTATCTTGCAGCTGTAGACCACAAAGCACGGGATAATAAACTACATTAACTTCATTTTGCAGATGGGAAACTGAGGCCCAGGAAAGCAAATAGACTTTCCCAGTGAACTGATAACGTGAAACTTATTTTCTGACTCTCACTCTGGAAGTCTATTCAATAGACTATCCTGTCTTTAATTCCTACCTGAAAAGGGTGAAAGAATAAAATAGTGTGCTGTTATATTAGCTTTTGCAAACCCATTCTTCTCTAGCACCAAGGGGGGGAGGGGGGGATTAAAAAATCAAGAGTCAAGTGCTCAGAAATAGTTAAAAACATTGAAGCGCATAAGAAAATTATTTGGTTGCCTTTACAGCTGGCAGGAGACCCTGGCATCCTGGGTTTATTTTATACCTTTTCTAGCTAAAGGTTTCACTGTAAGTACCTGGAAATTGTGAGAGTTTGCTGACAAGCTTGCAGCTTCAAGTACTAATTTCCAAGCCAACAGTGTTTGAGGACAATGTTTGGCACTGAAAATAAGCAGAGATATACGAAAAATATTAAAATCGCTCTGGGAGTGACAGGAAAAAACAGAGTGAGACAGATTCCTCCAGCCTGATCCTTTATGATTCTTTTCTAGTTATTGAGTATATAAATTTCAATCCCCTAGTACAGCTGAGAGGGGGAGAAAAATACATGATTATCATATCACTCAAAGCTGCACAACTTTAAAATCAGCTCCAATATAAGTTTGCTCTCTATAAAATGACTTTTAATATTCTTTTCCTTAACATCAGTATTAAATTTTGTGTGATTAAAAATTTATTTACTCTCTCTTCCTTAATTTAGACCTTTATTTGCTATTATTGCCATTCCCATCTGATCTCAATAAAAGCTCTCTGTACGTCATAGCAAGGGTGTACCACTATCGGTAAGACATCTCTGGGCTTTGAAAACTAAGCCTTAAAGCAAAGTAAAAATGACCATTCCAACCTGGTGGCTCAGGCAATATGCATTATATACCTTCCCATTTACTCTGCCCTGGTGAGGCTGCATCTGGAGTATTGTATCACACAGTATCACAGTATCACTTAGGTTGGAAAGGACCTCGGGGATCATCGAGTCCAACCTATCAACACAGACCCCATGACTAGATTGTGTGCAGTTCTCGGCCTCTCGGTTCAAGAAGGACCTTAACGAATGGCTTGAGAGAGTCCAGCACAGAGCCACAAGGATGACTGGGGGAGTGGAACATTTCCCTTATGAGAAGAGCCTGAGGGAGCTGGGGCTCTTTAGCTTGGAGAGGAGGAGACTAAGGGATGACCTCATTCGTGTTAATAAAGATGTGCAGGGTGAGTGCCCAGAGGATGGAGCCAGGCTCCACTGGGTAATGCACAATGACAGCACAAGGGGCAATGGGTGGAAATTGAGGCATAGGAAGCTCCACGTAAATATGAGGAAACATTTTTTCACTGTGAGGGTGACAGAACACTGGAACAGGCTGCCCGGGGGGTTGTGGAGTCTCCTTCTCTGGAGATATTCAAGACCTGCCTGGATGTGTTCCTATGTGATATGGTATAGGTGGTCCTCCTCTGGCAGGTGGTTAGACTGGAGGATCTGTTGAGGTCCCTTCCAGCCCCTAACATTCTATGATTCTATGTAAAGGAGTTCGGAATCATTTTCTGGGTACTGTGTCAAGGATCTGTAAGTCTACAGCAATATTATGTCATCTAATTTGCATTGTGACCCATCAAAATTTTGTCATATTCATTCACCTGTCTTAGATGATTTGCTACTCATTTGAGAAGCTGTGGCTATAATCCTGTTCTTTAATCACTCACCAGGTCTGCATGTGTCCTGAGAAAAGAAAATAAGCCAAAACAAAACAAAGTGAACTTCATCCAAAATTATGTCCACTCAGCACATCACATCCACATATTCTTCTCTCCCACATAAAGTATCCCAGACTCTGCCTGTATCAATTAAACAAATAGGGGGGGAAGAGAAAAAGGAAAAGAAGAGCCAACATCCTAAAACCTGATATGACTTGCAACAAAAAGTGGGAGAGTATTTAGAATAAACCTTTATTTAGAATAAACCTAACCAGGTTGGAAGAGACCTTCAAGATCATCGCATCCAACCCATCAACCAATCCAACCCACCCAAACAGCTAACCCATGGCACCAAGCACCCCATCAAGTCTCCTCCTGAACACCTCCAATGATGGCGACTCCACCACCTCCCCAGGCAGCCCATTCCAATTGGCAATCACTCTCTCTGTATAGAACTTCTTCCTAATATCCAACCTGAACCTCCCCTGGTGCAGCCTGAGACTGTGTCCTCTTGTTCTGCTACTGGCTGCCTGGGAGAAGAGACCAACCTCTGCCTGTCTACAACCTCCCTTCAGGTAGTTGTAGAGAGTGATAAGTAAGTGTTGGTAGGAGTGTGGCCATCACTACCAGTGAGCAAAGCACTATTCTTTAAAATCCATGTTAGCTGTTTTGTGAAGTGACTTAAGTTTTATTGCTACACTTTGTGGTTTTTTTCCAGTTGTTCACTTCTGTGTAAATTTTTTTTTTTTTTTTTTTTTTTTAAATTTTTCATATATATTTACAGAAGTATAAGTACACAGGAAAGTGGGAAGTCAAGGTTTTTCATGAAGTATCTTCCCTCTATATGTCCAGTTCTGGGCCCCACAATATAAGAAGGAAATTGAGACTCTTGAACGTGTCCAGAGAAGGGCAATGAGGCTGGGGAGAGGCCTTGAGCACAGCCCTGTGAGGAGAGGCTGAGGGAGCTGGGGTTGCTTAGCCTGGAGAAGAGGAGGCTCAGGGGTAACCTTATTGCTCTCTACAACTACCTGAAGGGTGGTTGTAGCCAGGAGGGGGTTGATCTCTTCTCCCAGGCAACCAGCACCAGAACAAGAGGACACAGTCTCAAGCAGCACCAGGGCAAGTTTAGGCTTGAAGTGAGGAGAAAGTTCTTCACAGAGAGAGTCGTTAGCCATTGGAGTATGCTGTGCAGGGAGGTGGTGGAGTCACCATCCCTAGAGGTGCTCAAGAGGGGATTGGATGTGGCACTTGGTGCCATGGTCTAGTAGGCATGAGGTCTTGGGTGACAGGCTGGACTTGATGATCTTTGATGTGTTTTCCAACCTTGCTGATTCTATGATTCCATGATTCTATATGAAATGCTGTCCATTCTAAAAATCAGGAAACATAAGGAAGACAAGCACCAAAATTTTGGTACAGTACAGATACATAACTTATAATGCAGAGTAATGCTTGTGATATAAAGCTGAATCATAGAATTGTTAGGGTTGGAAGGGACCTCAAGGATCATCCAGTTCCAACCCCTCTGCCATGGGCAGGGACACCTCACCTACATCAGGTTGCTCAGAGCCACATCCAGCCTGGCCTTAAGACCCTCCAGGGATGAGGCTTCTACCACCTCACTGGGAAACTTCTTCCTAACATCCAATCTGAATCTACCAATTTATCATAGTATCATAGTATCAGTCAGGGTTGGAAGGGACCACAAGGATCATCTAGTTCCAACCCCCCTGCCATGGGCAGGGACACCCCACACTAGATCAGGCTGGCCAGAGCCTCATCCAGCCTGGGCTTAAACACCTCCAGGGATGGGGCCTCGACCACCTCCCTGGACAACCCATTCCAGGGCTTCACCACTCTCATGGGGAAGAACTTCCTCCTCACATCCAGCCTGAATCTCCCCACCTCCAGCTTCATTCCATTCCCCCTAGTCCTATCACTCCCTGACACCCTAAAAAGTCCCTCCCCAGTTTTCTTGTAGCCCCCTTCAGACACTGGAAGGCCACAATTAGGTCTCCTCAGAGCCTTCTCTTCTCCAGACTGAGCAGCCCCAACTCCCTCAGTCTGTTCTCACAGGAGAGGTGCTCTAGCCCTCTGCTCATCCTCGTGGCCCTTCTCTGGACACCTTCCAGCACCTCCAGATCCTTCCTGTAATCCTTCCTTCCAGGCTCCAGAAGTGGATGCAGTACTCTATGTGGGGTCTCACCAGAGGGGAGTAGAGGGGGAGAATCACCTCCTTTGACCTGCTGGCTATGTTTCTCTTGATGCAGCCCAGGATGTGATTGGCTTTCTGGGCTGCAAGTGCACACTGAATCAGAACAAACAAACTAAAACTGACTCCCCCTACTGCCCCAATCCTATTTCATCAGGATACATTCATTGTATGTCCTCAACTCCACAGCACATATCTGGGTTTTTGAAGTTAACTGCCCAAGAGGTCACTTGGAGAAGACATGACTGGAATGGTGTGGCAAAATGGAACTGTTTGGCTGACAGTCCATTTTCCCAGCAAAGATCTGATGCAAGCCATCAGCTTTCCTTGACAAAACCTCATCACTGGTAACACTGTTTTCCTGATGGGCTTTTGCAGCTTCCCATTCCCTCTGCACCTTCAGCTGTTCGGCATCTCATCTCCAGGGCTGTAACTCCTCGTAGCCTAAAAGAAACCATGTGAATAACTGCATTTTATGATTTTTCCATCAGTCCCTTAAAATGAAGAAATAATATACTTAAACAGTTCAGGCTGATTTTAAACTTGAGGTTTTTGTGCATGTCTTCAGTGAAATACATAAGAAACGACTCACAGAATCAATCACAGAATGCTAGGGGTTGGAATGGACTTCCAGAGATCATCAAGTCCAACCCTGCAAAGCAGGACCACTTAGGGCAGGTCACACAAGAACACATCCAGGAAGGTTTTGAGGAACTCCAGAGATGGAGACTCCACAACCTTTCTGGGCAGCTTTCTCCAATGTTCTGTCACCCTCACAGTAAAGAAGTGTTTTTCTCACGTTGAGATGGAATTTCCTGTGATTGACTCGCTATTTAAATCTTAAGTGTCTTCATTATTGTGAGCTTCCTGCCCCCCATGCCCTCCATACACTCCTGTTGGCACACTGTAACACCTATTGCAAAGTATACACATTTCATAAAAATGTGAGAAAGGCCATATCAGGCCACATCCAGTATCCCACGTCCATTTGTAGTCCGTCCAGCATGGGAAACTGTGCTATTTCCTAGATACAGTGTCTTAGCTCACTCTTTCCGCACGTTTGTCACAGAATCACAGAACTATTGAGGCTGGAAAACGCCTCTGAAGTCATCAAGTCCAGCCTATGACCTAACACCACCACATCAGCTAAACCATGCCACCAAGTGCCACATCCAATCTTTTCTTAAAGACCTCCAGTGATGGCAACTCCACCACCTCCCTGGGCAGTTCATTCCAGTGCCTAATCAGCCTTTCTGTGAGGAAGTGCTTCCTAACATCCAACCTAAACCTCCCCTGGCACAGCTTCAGGCCATGCCCTCTTGTCCTGTCACAAGTTGCCTGGGAGAGAAGCCTGACCCCCACCTGACTACAACTTCCTTTTAAGCGGTTGTAGAGACCGTTAAGGTCTCCTCTAAGTCTCCTCTTCTCCAGACTGAACAACCGCAGCTCCCTCAGCCTCTCCTCATCAGCCTTTCCCTCCAGTCCCTTCCCCAGCCTCTGGACCTGCTCCAGCACCTCAATATCCTTCCTGAAGTGAGGGGCCCAGAACTGCAGACAGTGCTCAAAGTGAGACCTCACCAGTGCCAAGTACAAGAGCAGAATTACATCGCTAGTGCTGCTGGCCACACTATTCCTGACACAGGCCAAGATGCCATTGGCCTTCCATGCCAACTGGGCCTTCATAGTTTGTAGATGATGTGGACTTTCTTTCCATTAATTAGTCTAATTGATTTTTAAATGCATATAAGCTTTTGCTGCCTGCATCATACTGCAGTAATTTTGATCAGCCTTTTTCAGCTGTGAATATTTTGGCTGCAAAGCTTCACCCAGATTTCTCTTCCAGGCTTCATCAGTCTAAACTGGATGGACCAGCATGTCTGGCTGAGGTGTCACAGAATCACAGAATCACCAAGGCTGGAAGAGACCTCAAAGATCATCAAGTCCAATCTGTCACCACAGACCTCATGACTAAACCATGGCACCAAATGCCACATCCAATCCCCTCTTGAACACCTCCAGGGATGGTGACTCCACCACCTCCATGGGCAGCACATTCCAATGGCTAACAACTCTCTCTGTGAAGAACTTTCTCCTCACCTTGAGCCTAAACTTCCCCTGCTTCCTTGCAAATCTTACTATCAGAGATTTAAACATACTCTGCATAAAAGTCTAAATACTAAAGCCCCCCTCTAAATAGAATAGCTTTCCTGAACACTAAGAAAGGGGTCCTTCTTAAAAGGTGCCAACAATGCATCTGCTAGAACAGCACTTCACTCAGGGCTCAAGAAAGACCACAAGAAAGGCCTAATTTGAAATCAATGTCCATGTTTTCACCTTAATAGATCAGATTTTGGCTTATTATCTCCATGTACAAGTAATAGCAGATTTGACATGGAGTCTTTATGCAAGAAGGGCCAGATGGATGAACCTGCAAACTACAGACCTGTCAGCCTGACCTCAGTGCCAGGAAAGAATATGGAGCTGGGGGCAATCACAGCAAACCTGCAAGATGGCCAAGGGATCAGGCATAGCCAGCATGGATTTAGGAAGGGCAGGTCCTGCCTGACCAACCTGATCTCCTCCTATGATCAGGTGACTGCCTGGTGGATGTGGGGAGGCCTGTGGATGTGGTCTACCTGGACTTCAGCAAGGCCTTTGACACCATCCCCCATAGCACACTCCTGGCCAAGCTGTAAGCCCCTGGCTTGGGCAGCAGCACTTTGTGCTGGGTTAGGAACTGGCTGGAGGCTGAGCCCAGAGAGTGGTGGTGAATGGTGACACATCCAGCTGGCAGCCAGGCACTAGTGGTATCCCCCAAGGATCAGTGCTGGGCCCCATCCTATTCAGTATCTTTATTGATGATCTGGATGAGGGAATTGAGTCCATCATCAGTAAATCTGCAGATGACACCAAGTTGGGAGCAGGTGGTGATCTATTAGAGGGTAGAAGGGCTCTGCAGGGCTGGACAGACAGGCAGAGTCCAACAGGATGGCATTTAACAAGTCCAAGTGCTGGGTGCTGCACTTAGGTCACAACAACCCTGTGCAGCACTATAGGCTGGTGTCAGAGTGCCTGGAGAGCAGCCAGGCAGAAAGGGACCTGGGGGTACTGGTTGAGACTAGGCTGAACATGAGCCAGCAGTGTGCCCAGGTGGTCAAGAAGGCCAATGGCATCCTGGCCTGCATCAGAAATAGTGTGGCCAGCAAGAGCAGGGAAGTCGTTGTGCCCCTGTACTCATCACTGGTTAGGCCACACCTTGAGTCCTGTGTTCAGTTCTGGGGCCCTCAGTTTAGGAAAGATGTTGAGATAGTTGAACATGTCCAGAGAAGGGCAATGAGGCTGGGGAGAAAGATAAATTTGCCATTGGAATATGCTGCCCAGGGAGGTGGTGGAGTCACTGTCCCTGGAGGTGTTCCAGAGGGGATTGGTGTGGCATTTGAAGACATGGTTTAATTGATTAGATGGTGTTGGGTGGTAGGTTGGACTTGATAATCTTTGAGGTCTTTTCCAAACTTATTGATTCTATGATTCTATGATTCTAAAGGCAGAAAGAGAGCTCCTCTGCTGGTCTGGAAGTTCCAGCACAGCTGAGAGCTCTTCAGGTTTATTCCCAGTGAAGCTGTAACTTTTCTTTATCTTTACTTTTACTCTCTCAAAGACAATTATCAGTACTGCCCCCACACATGCACACATTTCCCTTACATTTGTGCCATCGGGTCCCCAGTGAGATCCTCCCACTGCACACTGGATTCCCACCACTTCTCCCTGCAGTTCACTAACATGGGCACAGTGCCCAACAGCACAGACCACCCTCACCTGCCATCCTCTCAGCCCATGGGCAGAACTGAGCTGCAAAGGTGCAGTGAAAGGCATGGGTGACCTGCAGTACAGCTTTTGGTGGGAGCATCCATCTCCAGCTTTCAGGTACAAATGAGAGTAGAACAGAATTAACCAGGTAGGAAAAGAACTTTGAGATCATCAAGTCCAACCTATCACCCAATATCATCTAATCAACTAAACCATGGCTCCAAGTGCCTCATCCAGTCTCCTCTTAAACACCTTCACTGATGGTGACTCCACCACCTCCCTGGGCAGAACATTCCAATGGCCAATCTCTCTTTCTGTGAAGAACTTCTTCCTAATATCCAGCCTAAACCTCCCCTGGCACAGCTTGAGACTGTGTCCTCTTGTTCTGGTGCTGGTTGCCTGGAAGAAGAGACCAATCTCCTCCTGGCTACAACCTCCCTTCAGGTAGTTGTAGACAGCAAGAAGGTCTTTCCTGAGCCTCCTCTTCTCCAGGCTAAGCAACCCCAGCTCCCTCAGCCTCTCACAGTATCACACAGTATCACAGTATCACCCAGGTTGGAAAGGACCTCGAGGATCATCGAGTCCAACCTGACACCGCAGACCCCATGACTCCTCACAGGGTTGTGCTCCAAACCCCTCCCCCAGCTTTGTTGCCCTTCTCTGGACACCTTCCAGCAACTCAACATCTCTTCTAAACTGAGGGGCCCAGAACTGGACACAGGACTCAAGGTGTGTCCTAACCAGTGCTGAGTACAGGGGCAGAATGAACTCCCTGCTCCTGCTGGCCACACTATTCCTGAGGCAGGCCAGGATGCCACTGGCTCTTGTGATGCACACATAAATAGAGGTATTTACACTAAATAGACTGAAATATTACAATATAATAGCAAAAAATAAATCTGTTTAAACAAAACATGAGTGCAGGTTCATGTTCCCTGCAATACAGGCTTGCTCCAACCTTACTGCAGGACACAGCTGAGCTATGGGAATATCAGTCCCATTGGCTGTCAGGAAGCAGCAAAAACTAAGGATGTGTGAGGAGAAAGTTCTTCACAGAGAGAGTCATCAGCCATTGGAATGTGCTGCCCAGGGAGGTGCTGGAGTCACCATCCCTGGAGGTGTTCAAGAGGGGACTGGACGTGGCACTTGGTGCCATGGTTTAGTCATGAGGTCTGTGGTGACAGGTTGGACTCGATGATCTTTGAGGTCTCTTCCAGCCTTGGTGATTCTGTGAGGTGACATGCAGGACACACTTTTAGTAATGTTGATAACTACTCTTCATACTTCTGTGCTGGTTTAGCACAAATAACTAAGAGCAGTGTGTAATGGAAAGATGATCCATCCTTAACAGGACACCCAGAGGAAAGCAGGCAACAGCAGTTCCCTATCCCACAGCAAGCAACCCCAGGCTCTCCTTAACCTTACCTATACTCTTGTTCCAGCAAGAAACTCTTGCACATGACATAGGCCAGCCTTCTAAAATTTCCTCCTGGAAATGCAGTGAAACTCTCACTGTTTAAAAAAAGCCCCAAACCTGAGAAGTAAGTTTATGTCTTCTCCCTTGAGACTTGTCAAATGCAGAAGGGAAAAGCAAGAGGGGATGCAAATAAAGTTTGACACTCAATAACCCAATTAGGTAAGTGGGATTTTTTGCCCAATTTATGGCTGTATAATCACACACAGGGAGGAAGAAAGTGACAATTCAAATGGAGAAGATACCAAGCAGATTCTGCTCCCTTTGTAAAAGAGCTCGTGACTGCCTAACAGAGGCATTCAGAAAACCTTAATGTAATCTGCATGCAGGAAACCTTAATGTAATCTGCCCAAATATTAAAAAATATCTGTATAGATATTTATGGCAAACCAACACTTTATGAACAGAAATTAGCCCAATTTTCAGGAATGTTATGCCTCCCTGTTCCCACTAATTTCATCTGGAATTGTGGATGCTCTTCTGAAAAATCAAGCCTTAGAAGTTCGTGAGACAGGAAAATAAAATGTCCACACACACACACAAAAAAAAGGGGAGGGGGGGGGGGGAAGTGATTGTGTTATGACATTAAATTCTAGGTCTAATGTTGTGCTGGGAATAGTTATTTACACTGCTGGTAAATTTCATATTGGAAATCCTAGTCTGCTGAGAATACTCTCCCCAGTACTCCCTTAAAAGAAAAGGGGAGAAAAAAAAACACAAAAAACCAAACCAAACAAAAACAAAACAAAACCTACCACCACCTAAATAGTGTACACTTATAATTTCGCTGGGGTTTTTTGTTGTTTGGTTGTGTGTTTTTTCTAGGTATGAACTGCCATTAATTGTATTCATAAATGCCTACATATATGTAGGCACACAGGTGTAAGCAGAAAAACCTGTGGCTATACATCATGGATGAAGTGGAACTTCATAAACCTTACTACTATAGAGATATTCAGCTTCATCCAAGTCCAGTTCCTGTTGGTACCAAAAGCCAAACCTCAGACCCCTTCACAGAATCACAGAAACATTCAAGTTGGAAAAGACCCTCAGGATCACCAAGTCCAACCCAGAACCCTACTCTATATGATTCACCCCTAAACCATATCACCAAGCACCACATCCAAAACACCTTTAAACACATCCAGGGTTGGTGACTCAACCATCTCCCTGGGCAGCACATTGCAATGCCTGACCACTCGTACTGGGATAAATTTTTCCCTCATGCCCAGTCCAAACTTAGCCAGTCACAGCCTTAGGCCATTCCTTCTTACTCTCCCACTAATTATCTGTGAGAAGAGACCAGCACTTGTCTGGTATGCAAGTGTGAACTTATGTTCCCTACTTCTCATACTCAGCCTCTGTTTCCAGATCAAGTAGCTGAGTCACGGAACCAAGAAAGCAACATAAACTTCTAGTAACATCACAAGATGATGAACTCATTCTGCTATAGGTGAAAAATACATGACACACCCAGCTACTGCGTTATGCAATAGTAGTTTTGGTAGCCAGGCAACTTAAAAAAAACTCCTTCTAGCTAATTCATTCCAAGGCACAGGGACTTCAGTTGCTAAGTTTACTTCTTTACTTAGGTTTCCTGGCTAAACTTGTCAAAATGCATGCCATTATAAACCTCAGCCAGTTTGCATCCTGAGGTATCTTTCTGGTGTTTAAACAGATGACTGGTTCACTGCTACCTATTTTAATTAAACTGTACACTCTGAAAATAACACTGTGACAAAACATGCTAATTACCAATGTCTGAGTTACCTCCTGAGACTGGCCATATGTTAGGAACCACTGTTTAGCAATGACTCAACTGCATGCTGTACCTGATGGGGGCATTATGGAAATGTGAAAGCCAAGTGTACACTACTACTGAACTGGCACAGTATGGCCGACAGGAGCAGGGAAGTCATTCTGCCCCTATACTCAGCACTTGTTAGGATACCCCTTGAGTCCTGTGTCCAGTTCTGGGCCCCTCAGTTTAGAAGAGATGTTGAGTTGCTGGAACGTGTCCAGAGAAGGGCAAAAAATCTGGGGGGGGTTTGGAGCACAGCCCTGTGAGGAGAGGCTGAGGGAGCTGGGGTTGCTTAGCCTGGAGAAGAGGAGGCTCATGGGGAGACCTTATTGCTCTCTACAACTACCTATAGGTAGCTTGTAGCCAGGTGGGGGTTGGTCTCTTCTCCCAGGCAACCAGCACCAGAACAAGAGGACACAGTCTCAAGCTGTGCCAGGGGAGGTTTAGGCTGGATGTTAGGAAGAAGTTCTTCATGGAAAGAGTGTTTGGACATTGGAATGTGCTGCCCAGGGAGGTGGTGGAGTCACCATCACTAGAGGTGTTTAGGAAGAGACTGAATGGGGTGCTTGGTGCCATGATTTAGTTGATTAGATGGTGTTGGATGATAGGTTGGACTTGATGATCTCAAAGGTCTCTTCCAACTTGGTTAATTCTGTTCTATTCTATTCTATTCTAATTCTGGACCATTCAAGACATTTGATAATACAGATTCCATTTTCAACAGCAGTCTAACTCCAGCCTCACTGAAATCACTGACAACAGGTCAACAGTTTATGCTCTCAGAAAGTCTCACTTGAATGACCACAATGGATTCACTTTCTAATGAGAAGTTACCCTCTGACCACTCATACAACTAGCATTACTAACTCCATGATCACACTGATACTCACACACTTATGGGGCTCCAGGCTTTAAATAAGTGCAAGCTGAGGCCCTAAAAAACTTCCATTATTAAGTTCTAAAATCTCTTCCTTAATTTGGTGGAGCATGTTAGTGGACTTCTGGAGCCAGACTTTGCACACTACCTCTCTTGTAACAGGGCTCTCCTTTTCCTGCTTGCTCCTGCAGGTAGGAGAGGGGTTTCAGGAAGGGAAATTGCCAAGTAAAAAGTGAACAGCAATGCTTTTATCACATTGCAGGCTGCTCGGAAAGGCTGGTGGGTACTGCAACTTCAGTGTGGTGGCTTTATGGTTGGACTTGATGATCTCAAAGGTCTTTTCCAACTTTAATGACTCTGTGATTCTTCGCTTCTGATGTTTAGTTACTTCACAATTCTATATTATGCAATCATTATAATTACAGTACCTGCAGTGACTATATCTAAACTTCCAAACATGCAGCTCCCTGTAGTGCAAAATAAATGCAAAGGCCATTTCATGCATTTTCTGAGGTCTGTAAAGTAACTGCAGGTGTCTAAAGCAGCAAAACTCCAAGTGCCTAAAGCACCCTTGTAGTCAGTTACCACTCCCAAAGGAATACTTTGGAGTATCTCCTGTATTTCATAGCAAGATCTCCAATAAAACAAAAGGCCTTTCAAGAGGTCTACTAATGTCACAAGAGACCTTATTGTCAATGAAACAACCTTGTTGCTTTAATAAAACTAGACTGTCACAACCTCTGAATGATGTCTTTAATGTGGGTTGCTGTTTTTGAAAGCTTACTGTAGTTTTAATCAGCAGAATAGTGTTTGATCTGTAGATATATCCAGGTTTACTCCACCTGTCAGAAAGGACATCCTCTAGAGAGTCTCCCAAATACACTCTCAAGGTAGCTTTCTGTGGTGGGTTTCTGTGGCCCATTCTGAAAAAACAGGGTGGACGGCTTGTGAGTGCTTTGCCCTCCCTCCAGGGTGTTTTTCCCTCTGGGAAACTGAGTGTCCCACTCCCCCCTCCCTGCCCAGCTAGAGCATAAAAGGGAAGGCATTGGAGTCATTAGTGCTCCTTTTGGCTCCTGCCTCTCCTGGATGAGAGCTACTACGGCTGCCTTCCTGCTCCTCTGCCACATGGTCAGGCCGGATCCTTCTCCCTGCTGCCTCCATGCCTCTTCAGAGAGAGACTGGTTTTGTATTCTTCTTTGTCCCCCTCTCATCCATCCTTGTTCCTTGCCCTTGTGAACCTTACCTGTTATTTTTATATTGTTATTGTTTGAAGAAAACTCTTTACCTCTCTACTTCCAAGCCGACTCCAAATTATTGTTTGGTGGATTTGCTCCTTTCCTTTGTTTTCCTCTCTCAGTTGGGAGGGAGGAGGGAGGAGTGGGGGAGATTCTCAACCTTGTTCCTATCTCAGCTCTTAACTCCCAGTTAAGGCTCAAACCACCACAGTTTCCCAAAAATCTAAGCACTGCAGAAGGTTCAAATTTTACTCTTCCCATGGAATTATGTGAAGAGTAACTAAGCATATAGAAGGATATTTGCAGAAGCAAGCCAAAAGGCCTACTCTGCACCAACATTATTCTATCTGTTCTCACTCAGTACTACTGTAACAATGAAAATAAGGGCAGGATGAAGTAGGGGGAAGAAAATATTTGGGAGTACAATGAAAGGAAAGCAGTAGGGGGGGAGGAGCGGAGGTGGAGAGAAAGAGAGAAGGAAAAGTGGCCAGGCTGTATGGTATTCATTAAGAGATTAAAAGGAAAAGCCAGCAGTTGCTAGCATTCAACCCTAATATTATATTTTTCCAAAGAGAGAACTAAAAGACATTAACTCATGTGTACTTTTTGATTTGTAAGTGTCACGCTAAGGGCAGAAGATGAACAAGCAAAGGATAAATCTGTTTGGGAACTTTTGTTTGAACTTCCTTAGCATGTCTTTGACAGCAAAGCCAGTCCTTATAAACTCATCCTACAAGGACTTCAACAAGACATTTTAAGGATAAATGCTCATAAAATATTAGCATAGAGAAAAAATCAGAATTTTTCTTCATGAAAATTATGACTGAAAATTTACTTCTAAAGCTGAAAAACCATTGTCCAACAAAAATTCATTCCAATGCCAGGAACAAATAGAAATTGAATCACAGAATCATAGAATTGTTAGGATTGGAAGGGACCTCAAGGATCATCTAGTTCCAAACCCCCTGCCATTGGCAGGGACACCTCACACTACATCAGATTGCTCAGAGCCACATACAGCCTGGCCTTAAAAACTTCTAGGGATGAGGCTTCTACCATCTCCTTGGGCAACCTGTTCCAGTGTCTCACCACCCTCATGAGCAAGAGCTTCTTCCTAACATCCAATCTGAATCTACCCATTTATGGTTTTGCTCCATTCCCCCTAGTTCTATCACTATCTGACATCCTAAAAAGTCGCTCACCAGCTTTCTTGTAGCCCCTCTCAGGGCCACAATTAGGTCTCCTTAAAGCCTTCTCTTCTGTAGACTGAACTCCTTCAGTCTGTTCTTATAGCAGAGGAGCTCCAGCCCACTAATCATCCTTGTGTCCCTTCTCTGGACATGCTCCAGCATGTCCAGATCCTTCCTGTAATAGGGACTCCAGAACTGGATGCAGTACTCTAAGTGGGGTGTCACCAGAACAGAATAGGGGGGGGAGAATCACCTCCCTCAACTTGCTGGGTATGCTTCTCTTAATGCAGCCCAGGATATAATTTGCTTTCTGGGCTTCAAGTGCACACTGGCAGCTCACTCACATCAAACCAGAGTTATCAGTTCACAGGTTGTCCACACACATGGCACACAGTCACATGAAGGCATGTTTACATTTGGACCCTTAATAATATCCTTCTGGAAAAGAACTTGGGATTAATTTCTCTGAGTTTAAACTTCATCTTGCATGTCTAACTTCTTTGAGTTTTCAATAAACTCATCTGGTTTCTTAATGTTTAACATCACAACTTAATTGCAGTTTTGTATTTGTCACCTGAAACCAAAGCATTCTTTTCTCTTTAATTCCTCTTGTTCATTGAGGTGCTCCAGTTTTCCACTCTCAAAAAGAAAAGAGGCAGAGGGGAATGATTTTTTTTGTTGTTGGTTTTTTTGTACTACTCTGCCTCATTTTTTATCAATGCCATTTGAGCTTTCAGTTTGACAGGTGGTCTTGGCAGCCAAACTCCTGAAGAGCAGCTTAAAAGATCACATCTTAAATTACGATCACCGTTGAAGAATTTGGAGGAGCGATGGCAAGTGTTTTCAGCAAGCAGTCTGAGCTGGTTGGGCTATTAATCCAGATCCAGACCTTTAATAAAATTTTGTATAAAGTTTTGATTTTTCACTGTCAAATTTCTTTTCTATTCAACTGGGGCTGTTCAGTCTGGAGAAAAGAAGGCTCTGAGGTGACCTTATTGTGGCCTTCCAGTATCTGAAGGGGGCCTACAAGAAGGCTGGGGAGGGACTTCTCAGGATATCAGGTAGTGATAGGACTAGGGGGAATGGAATGAAGCTGGAGGTGGGGAGATTCAGGCTGGACGTGAGGAAGAAGTTCTTCCCCATGAGAGTGGTGAAGCCCTGGAATGGGTTGTCCAGGGAGGTGGTTGGGGCCCCGTCCCTGGAGGTGTTTAAGACCAGGCTGGATGAGGCTCTGGCCAGCCTGATCTAGTGTGAGGTGTCCCTGCCCATGGCAGGAGGGCTGGAACTAGATGATCCTTGTGGTCCCTTCCAACTCTGACTGATTCTATAATATCCAGTACAGATGACCTTTCACCCTAGAATGTTCAGTTTTATTTCATCAAAGTCAAGATCTCACACTGAGTAATCTCTCTAAACAAATGTATCCACCTGAGTATTTCACAACTACACTATTGCTGTTTTCCAGACTCCTCCTCTCCTGTCTGAGTTAGGATCTGAACCTTCTCATGGGTGTCCCACTATCAATGCAGACTGAACACCTCCCTTTGCAATCAGTCGCTGCAAACACAGAATCACAGAAGTATCATAGAATGTATCAGGTTGGAAGGGACCATCGAAGGTCATCTTGTCCAACCCCCCTGCAGTGAGCATGGACATCTTTAACTAGATCAGGTCGTTCAGGGCCACATCAAATTTGACCTTGAAAGTCTCCAGGGATGAGGCCTCCACCACACCTCTGGGCAACCTGTCCCAGTATTTTACCACCCTCATAATCAAGAACTCCTTCCTCATGTCCAACCTAAATCTACTCTGCTCCAGTTTAAAACCAGTGCCCCTCATCCTATGGCCACAAGGCCTTCTAAGCAGTCCTTCCCCAGCCTTCCTGTAGATCCCCTTCTGATATTGAAATGTCACTATAAGGTCTGCCTAGAGCCTTTTCCAAGCTGAACAACCCCAACTCTCTCAGCCTGTCTGATCATCTGATCATGTCCAGCCCTCTTACCATCTTTGTGGCCATCCTCTGGACCCATTACACAGGTCCATGTCCTTCCTATGTTGAGGACTCCAGAGATGGACTAGTACTTCAGGTGAGGTCTCACTAAAGCAGAGCAGAATGACAGAATTACCTCTCTCAATCTGCTGGTTATACTTCTTTTGATGCAGCACAGGGTACAGTTTGCCTTCTGAGCTCATGCTGCTGGTACAAAACACTGCTGTGAGCTCTGTCATCTGAAGCCCACTGCTTTAGAAGGGGCCCATGTCATTTCTCTCACTGTGCTGTCTGGTTCCTCCTTCCCACTGCATCAGACATGAGATTTTGCTTTCCCCTCCCCTGTGATTTCTCTTCTACCATGAGGTCACAGTGTCATTCTTTACAAGCCACTTGTCACATTTCCTGATGGCCAGTGTATGTTTTCTCTCATAGCACATCATAACTAGTGAAAGTTTTCTCTGCAACCAACCATAAAGCCATGACAATTACTTTCATTCTTTTAAACTGTTCCCAAGGCACACCCAAAAAAATGAAATTCTTCTAGATTACATATAAAGATGTTTTCCC
Organism: Melanerpes formicivorus; assembly: GCF_026170545.1. Classification (NCBI taxonomy): domain Eukaryota; kingdom Metazoa; phylum Chordata; class Aves; order Piciformes; family Picidae; genus Melanerpes; species Melanerpes formicivorus. Next base: position 5,656,936 of record NW_027142360.1, on the reverse strand, counting down.
TTCCATTTTCCCTTTGCCCACTTCTACAGCTGTGACGGGATTGCACAGTGCTCAGCACAGGGCACTTCTGTCCTGTGGCCACAGCTCACATGGGCTGCAGGGGGACTGAAGAATAATTATCAAGAAATACAAAATCTATATGAAAGATAAGGCAAGGGCACAAGCCACACTAAGTCACCTTCCTCACACCACTACAAGACTTAAGGCAATAAGGAAAGAAGCCTAGCACACTCTCACAGAACACTTGAAATTAAAGAATACCAAAGTCCTGCATGTATCAGCCTATTTCTGCTTTTCTCTGTAAGTATTTCTGTGTTCTGTAAGTAGCTGGGACTTGAAATGATAATTCATGTTCCTCTTTTCAGCCCTTGCAGATATCTCATCACCACAGCATTACTCCATGTAATGAAGCACAGGCATTAATTCAGCGTGTTACTACCTCCCCCAGTCAGTCCAGAGGCAGAAAGTGAAACTGCAGAAGTTCTGCAGCCTGTATAATTTACAAGATGTTCTTCAATTAAAAATAAAATAAAATAAAAAGCCCAGCTTAATAACAAGTGCAAGATCTGATGTCTAAGAAATATATTCAAGCCTGCTTCAAATGTTGGCATTTTCAAGACAAGACCGTTTAAAGGGCATAACCTAATGAATCATTAGCACCAAAGCCCATCTAAATTAAAACTATAATAGCATGCTTTTAGATTCACACACACACCACACCACCCCTTTTCTTTTCTCCTCTCCACCCTTGTTATTTCACTTGCAGAGAATATCTAGGAGTCCATTTACTAACATGTGCTCTTAAAAAATGGCTCATTCTGCTAGATTTGATGGAGGCCCTTCCTCTTCTGTCACAGGAAATAGAACTGACCTGGGGTTTTTAACAGAGAAAATGTGTCACATCAGGTTCCTGTTCTTAACAGAAGGGGAAAGACATTTCTCTCATTAGCAGGATCTGCCCTAATTTCAGATTAAGCTTTACATAATATGGATGAATTCATGCACTTAAATTCTTTCTGCATGTGTCTACTTAATATAATGGCATATATGTTCACACAACAGTGTTTTCTGTGGGGTTTTATGCCAACTAAACAATTCAAAATAGATTCTCCTCAGGAGTATATTGGTTTTATGGTATCCAGAAGGCATTTAGGAAATAGCCCAGGGGAAAACCAGAATCAACCACCAAAAAAACCTACAAACAGTAATAAACCTCGACTAGGTGAAACTCAAATATCTGAGCTCTGTGCAGTATGGCTTGTCTCAACCATGGCCAGGCTGAGCAGCACAAGCCACAATCCCTAAATTCTCAGAGTATCATGAGGAAGACTTACCCACATTCCCAACAGCAAGCTTTGATCTAAGTGGGTGAAAAAGGAAGAGGAGAGATTTTCAACACTAAAGCCTTTCACAGAATCACAGAGTCACCAAAGTTGGAAGAGACCTCAAAGATCGTCAAGTCCAACCTGTCACCCAACACCTCATGACTAAACCATGGCACAAAGTGCCACGTCCAATCCCCTCTTGAACACCTCCAGGGATGGGGACGCCACCACCTCCCTGGGCAGCACATTCCAATGGCTAACGACTCTCTCAATGAAGAACTTTCTCCTCACCTCCAGCCTAAACTTCCCCTGGTGCAGCTTGAGACTGTCCCCTCTTTTTCTGGTGTTGGTTGCCTGGGAGAAGAGACCAACCCCCTCCCGGCTACAACCTCCCTTCAGGTAGTTGTAGACAGCAAGAAGGTCTCCCCTGAGCCTCCTTTTCTCCAGACTAAGCAACCCCAGCTCCCTTAGCCTCTCCTCACAGGGCTGTGCTCCCTACCTCTCCCCAGCCTCATTGCCCTTCTCTGGACACGTTCAAGTGTCTCAATGTCCTTCTTATACTGAAGGTTCCTGAGCTTTATGTTCAACTTACTCAGAGCAACTGCCAAAGGATACAAGCCACTCTCTAACGACACATAATTTAGTATGACGGAACTGCAGACAACTGTTTTCTGAATAAGCTCAAACTGTAAATTTGTTATTTTTGAACTCTCATATTCTCTTCCTCTGCCAACACCACCATTCCCCCCCCAAAAAAACAACAACCAACAAACAACATTTCTGTCAACTGCTTTCTAAAACACAAGTACTTCACCCTGAAGGACAGAGGCTAAGAGACCCACCCTTGGGAAGTTTACTCATAAAATTTTGCCAGTTTACCTGAATAGATTTTCTTATGTGATTCCCTGCAAATTAGTTCTCTTTGATTTAACTGCCCTGTGCCTATTTTTTCCACACAGAGTCTGTCTGTAGGACTTTTAAGTTTTGAATTGCAGGTCTCTTCAAAGGTGAAACAGAGATAATCCAGGAGCAGAATGTGATCGTTTCAGGCTGTGCCTTTAAAATTTGTTCACAGATATTGAACAGAAAGTAGTAAAATGTAAATAAATCACTATTGGCTGTGAAAAGGAAAATAAAGATCATTCTAAACAATCCCGTTGGAGAGATATCTACTATAAGATTTAGTTCCCAAAATGATTTCTCTCCTCACTTCTTCGCTCTGGGAGAGATACTAACTTGCTTCTGCTTGACCTTGGCTGCATTGTTTTGGTTAAGTCTAATGTCCCTCTTCTCCTTTCTCTTCTCCTTTTTTGTACAGTGGGGAAAGGGGGAGGCAAGGAGGGAGAAGCTAGTAGCTTCCCCTGGTCCTTGGTCAGAGGGGGTCCTTGTGCTGTTAATTGGAAATACCTGTAAATATTGTAAATCCTGTTTATTTGTACCTGTTCATTGCATTTCATTGTAGATTGTAGTTTTGCCTCTAAATACAGCTTTCATTTGCTTCCAGCTGAGCTGGTCTGGCAAATTTAATGTTGGGAGGGGAAATTTCAGCCCACCACACTGAATAAGTAGAGGGCATGGAAGGCAACCAGAATTCATATCATAATCACACTTTCCACCCCATCTCTGGTGATATTCAACGTGAGGCTCAACAATGCTCTGTGCAGCCTGATCTAATTGAGGATGTTCCTGCTGACTGCAGAGGGGGTTGGATTAGATGAGCTTTGGAGATCCCTTCCAACCCAAACAATTCTATGCCTCTATGTGAATCAAAAAGGAAGCCCTACAGATTCGATGTCACATACCAAAAACAGATATCCTTTTAAAATACCCTTGATTTCTATAATGGTTGAACTGAAAGCAGCAATGTGAATTTCTCATCATGCTACCAGCGCTTAGGGATACTAACATCTGAGGTCTGAGCTCAGCCTGTACTAGAGGTAAGCTGAGGAAATTTCAAAGGAGAAACAAAACAATAACAAAACAAAACTCTGGTTTCAGAGTTCTAGTTCCCAAGTAATTTAGTTGCTTCCAGAAAGCCCACTTGCATACACATACACATAAATGAGCACCCTATAGTCTGGATGCTACACACACCCACTTCACCAGACTGCTGTTAGTCATTTCCAGCAGTATCTATATTGCACAACTTGGCAGATGAGCCCAAATACTAACTTTCAGTTTGTTTTTATCTTTGCACACATTAATGACAACTGAAAGGTAAAACAAGTGCAGCTAAATAAGAAATGATAATTAAAGGAAAATATTTTCATATCTGTTTTGATTCAAATGGTTGCAGTGGGATGAGGATAAGTGAAGAAGCTGACTGCATAGAGGAAATAGAGGAGAGAGCAAGACTCATTCATGATCAGTGTATCACTGACTCACAAAACCAAGCAGAGCACTGAACTATGCTAAGGAACCATGACAGAATCATAGAATTGTTAGGGTTTGAAGAGACCTCAAGGATCATCTAGATCCAACCCCCTGCCATAGGCAGGGACCCTCACACTAGATCAGGTTGCTCACAGCCGCATCCAGTCTGGCCTTAAAAACATTCAGGCATGGGGCTTCAACTACCTCCCTGGGCAGCCTTGTCCAGTGTCTCACCACCCTCATGGGAAAGACTTTCTTCCTAATATCCAACCTGAATCTACCCATTTCTAGTTTTTTTCTATCCCCCCTAGTCCTATCATTCCCTGACACCCTAAAACGTCCCTTCCCAGCTTTCTTGTAGGCCCCCTTCAGATACTGGAAGGCCACAATGAGGTCACCTTGGAGCCTTCTCTTCTCCAGACTGAACAGCCCCAACTCTCTCAGTCTGTCCTCATAGCAGAGGAGCTCCAGCCCTCTAATCATCCTCATGGCCCTTCTGTGGACATGTTCCAGAGGCTCCAGAACTGAATGCAGTATTCTAGGTGGGGTCTCACCAGAGAGGAGTAGTGGGGGAGAATCACCTCCCTCAACCTGCTGGCTATCTTACAATGGCAAAAAGAGAAGGATGGACAGCATCTTATTCTTCTAATAGTCTATTAAATTCTGTCAATTTCCTCTCTTAAAAAAAAGGGGTGGGGGGGAAGGTGTTGGAATTAACCATGATAACTTTGTAATAATTTTTCCACCAAGGAGCCACTAATTCAGCATTTCACATATCTGAAATTTCTGGGGAATGTGGCATTCCATGAGGCATGATAGGTTCATCACTCACAGGCTATGAGCATCCATCTTCCCAGGTTCCCTGCTAAGGAATGGGTCTCTCAGAGTTACAAAGCTGCTGTGCCAAGGAGTATCCCTCAGAATTTGGAAGGGCTGGTCATAAATATTCCTGCCAAAACCACAAGTCATTTCTCTTTTCCAAAAAGGTAAGAGCATTTTATGAAACTGACCTGGCAAGCAAGACTGTGAGCCTAAGGAGAGCCCAATCAAATCCAACAGATTCTCTCTGATGCGCCAACAAAGCAGAAGAATCACTGAAAAGAAATCTGAATCACGGAATAAAAGTTAATCTGTTCACTACACACAATGACAAGGAAGAGTAAACCATTGCAAAAAAGACTTAAATGTGTTATCTATTTCATTCATATTTTTTTCCCAAGTCTAAACAGAATGTCTTTACCTGAAACTTTGGAGGGCTTATAATTAATTGAAAAGATTCATAACAAACAAAATCATGTTCTCAATCTACATCACTCACTGCCCACATAAGTTAAAGAAACCCAGAATCACACACACACACACACACACACAAATTCCCAGCTTGCCTCATGCTCTTCAACCCCCAGCAAAAACTCAGCAAAAAAATAGTTCTGCTGCATGTTATGAGCATTAAATTTCAGCTATTTTGGACCTTGGGGAGGATAAATCCTGAAATCAAAGTATCTTTATGGAAACCCCCTATCACCATTTCCTTTCTATTAAAAGAAAAGCTCTATCATTTATGCATCTCTGCAGATGATGTCTATGGTAATGCACAGATACCTAAAAAACAGAGTGTTAAAAGAACCAGCTGAAATAATTTTCAATAACTTTCGCTCAGCTTTGGATCACAAGGATCCTGAAAAGTACAGAGGTGGTGTTATAACATCCTAAAGACAGAGAGTCACAGTCTGCACTAGAATCAGTGTTTGAATCATTTTAAGGGGTAGGTCACATGCACTTGCCACACATCTAAGTCTCCAAGCAGAGAAGGTGCAGATGTCTACAGCAGGTCTTAGACAACTGTCACCTTTTAGCTATGGAAGACCAAAGTAAACCTTTTGACTTGAGATGGGCACCAGGTCAGATCTTTTCAGTGTTCTTAGGATCTAGGAAAATCAGTACAATGTTCAAATCCATGTCCTGTGAGAAGAAGATTTCAAGGATCATTCAAAAGTGTTTTGTGAGGTCCAGACTAAAAAGATCACAACTTAGACTCCCTATTTCTCTGTGATTTCTCCCAACTTTACTCTCACCACTGTCACTCTTGTTTGGGCTGTGTCTTTGCTGTTTTGCTGCTTTACACACACCTCAAACACTCACAAAGATCATATGAAATAAGGAGAAAGATCTGAGTTCCACTGGAGTTTCTGCCACTCATGCTAACTGATTCTGTGTGACACTGCATAAAAGTGGGTGCAAAACCCAGATTGCTATCTTGCAAGTCACTCTGCCTCAGGTTCAACAAATTAAAATGGCCACACGTTTCACATGTAGGTGTGGCATATCTGAATAGATTTCACTGATAGAATGTAATCTGAGGTTGTCTAGTAAAGTCTAGACAACTGTAAAAGTATCATCTTTCATAAACTTCTGGAAATAATCCAATATTGTTAATAACCTACAGTCACAAAACTACTATCAAACTGCCAAGATGCCGAACATCAAAGTCTGTGAAAGGTGGACGTTTCCTAGTGTTTGCAACTCTTTTATTTTCATATATTTTAGTGATGAAAGACATCAACCGTTTCTCTAATCATCATCCAACATCCTGCAATAAGCATAATGACTAGCATCACTCTCAGAGCACCATTCACAATGAGGATGGTGGAAAAAAGGGAGGCGGCAAACGGCTCAATATATACTTGCAGTGCGCCAGAGAAGAGTCAAAGCCATAAAATAAGACTTCAAACTTTGCCAAGGACAGAGGGAGCTCACAGCCACTGCGTAAAATGAGAAATATTTAATTATGCAGGAACTAATTAATATTAGAATTACAACCTTTTCCTTACATGAGCCTTAATCCACACTTTGTCCACCTCTTATTCTGAAGCTCTTCTTCAAACAAACACGTACAGGCTCTCCTTAAAATTTCATGTTCCAAGCAGAGCTTTATACGGTGACCTTATTCTGATTATCACTCCACAGTTTTACTCATCCCATTTGTTGCTGAGCAAAAAGCATTTAAAATTCCACAGTAGCTTAGCAAACTTCCTGTGCAACTGACAGTGAACTCCTAGGTTTCAGAAGGTTTTTCTGATGTGTTGTGCCGTGAGACCCAGAGACGCACGCCTCTCAGAACTTTGAAGGGAGAAAAACCTTCTGAAATTCAGTGATAGAGGCACACTCCACAATCTACACCCAGAAAAATGGATGCTAATGGGAAGCACAAAGAATAAAACCCTCACATTTCACTCAAAGGCATGAAGATGCCTACAGAAGAGGAGGCTCAGGGGAGACCTTATTGATCTCTACAGCTACCTGAAGGGAGGTTGTAGCCAGGTGGGAGTTGGTCTCTTCTCCCAGGCACCCAGCACCACAACAAGAGGACACAGTCTCAAACTGCACCAGGGGAAGTTTAGGCTTGAGGTGAGGAGAAAGTTCTTCACAGAAAGAGTTGTTGGCCATTGGAATGTGCTGCTCAGGGAGGTGGTGGAGTCCCCATCCCTGGAGGTGTTCAAAAAGGGATTGGACGTGGCACTTGGTGCCATGGTTTGGTAGTCATGAGGTCTTGGGTGACAGGTTGGACTTGATGATCTCTGAAGTCTTTTCCAAACTTAATGATTCTATGATTCTATGAACATTAGCAGATACTTGGATGCTAAAGGTAGGAGTGGTAGTGATTCAGCAGAAAGATGGCTCCTCAGCTTGGGACCTTATCTAAATATGCATATCCCAAATTCATTTATTTTTTTCAATTTGTACCTAAAATCAACACATTAATTCATACCTAAGTACCTTAGTTAGCAGCCTCACTCTCAAGAAAATGCTAACAACCCAGCAGATCTCCTACCAAGTCAAGACAATTATTTGAGAACATCAATTCAGGGCTGGAGACAATGAAACAGCAGCAGTTCTACACACCAGCTTCTCAGTGTCTATAATTTAAAGGTACCTAATGTGCTCTATTATAAAGTCCTGTTTTCAGTTGTTTCTAGTTTTGCCAGACTCACAACCTGCACTGAAATTTTCTACAGCAGAAGACTGCCTCAGGCTTCCCTTCCTTCCCTTTTGTATTCTGAGTTTCAGTTAAAAGTGTTCAGCTATTTCTGAGATCAAAGAGCTAGGAGAAAAACATGTTGTTTTGTCCATTGCTTAAAAAAAAATAATAATGATAAATAAATAAATAAATAATCCTGACTGGAAATCCACTGGCTTCTTCTTTTGAGTGGGATAGAAAAGGTCACATAAAAAAAAATTGCCCTCATCCTAGGCATATGAATTCTTATATCCCTGTGAAAAACTGCCCAAATTTGACAAAGTTAAGAGTTTCCCAGGGATTCTGGTTCATATGCATCAGTAGAGACTTCAGAGCTTAACTTTTATATTTTCCCAAGATTCAGCTGCCACTTAAATGCTCTAATCCTTTCCCTGTTCTACCTCCTCCTGTCTGCCTGGGCTGCCCTGTGGCCATGCCCATGGCCCAAAAGCAAACTCTCAGTGTTTCTCACCTATTCCCACCTAGGCACCCCAGAAGCTCTTAGAGGAGGGGCTTCAAAGCTCTGCTGTGCTCAGCATTTGAAGGGGAGAAAATAAAATAAAAGGGAGAGGAGAGCTTCAGGACATGAAAGTGAAACAGCAAATCAGCACCAACAGACACCTACGTGAGCTAAGACAGAAGACAGTAGTCAAAGAAGAGCAGAAAAGGACTACATAACAGAAAATGTAAGGAAGATAATGCTACAAACAAAATGTAGAAGACCCACATTGTTTTCACAGGAAAGTGGGCATCACATTGCTGGCTATGTAACTGCCAGAGGCACTATCACTGTCCTGGTCTGTGGTCCAGAGCCGTAAGTTGCTTTAAGCAATCTGGAAGTCCACATAAAACTCTGGTTTAGACTTTTATATCTTTTCTTTTATTCTTTTCTTTTTCTTTTCCAGATTGAGGAGCTGCATTAAAAAATATTTGTGATGAAAGCCCAAATATAGTGGTGTTCCATACAGGAAATACAAGTATTATTGCATTTACATACAACTTCAATTCACTTCTCTTATGAATACAAATCATGGTGCTGCTTTTAATAACACAGTCACTTGCCTCATTCACTGCATGAGAGAAACCTACTTTGGGGGAAAAAAATTGAACTGCATGGTGGAAAGGCACCTACAGGATCCATACCTCACCTTTTCCTGGAGATATAAAGCCATTGGCACAAGGCATCACAGAAACAAAACCAAGGATAGTCCTCTGGTAAAAGGATTCAATTTTCACAGTTGAAAATTAAATAGGGCTCTGTCTCTTTTATCCCTTTTTACAGTTACTAACTGTGTGCTCTTTGTTTGTGAATTCCTAATGCAAGGCACCTGGGGTCAGGTTGGCAAATGTACTAAATACTCCCACCCGAAATGAATGGGAACTGTGCTTTCAGCATATAAAGAATCATGAGATACCAAACCTTTAAAAAGCAACTGTGAAATGTTAGATACCCAAAGTGAATAGGCCCTGGTGAAAGTTGCAGTGTTAGTGTTTTAGCTTTCTCTCTCTGAAATGGGATGAGTCCTTCTTTCTCACACGGTTTTTGAACTGCTGAATTAATCTTGCTTTGTGAATGACTTGCATACTTAGGCAAACGTGCTGCAGGGAGAGGGGAAACAAAACATTATTTGGTACTAATTGTGGGGTTTGAAGGTGCTATCTTATGTAAGACAAAACTGAAGAAGTGGGATGTTGAATAACTGACAAGACCTTGCTCCATGTTGTACTTATGGTGCACATTCTTACCTCAGAACTATGCTACAGCACATTTCTACAAGGGTATAGATCAATCTTACATAAATCTCATTTGTTCTTAACTGTTACCTGGGGATTTTCTGAGTTCTTCACTCTGCTACTCCTCACACTCTCTTACCAGAGAATCTTGGTGTTGGCTCTTCATGAAGTACTTGAGTCTGTGGAAGAAATCACACGTGATAATGGGTAGGATTCTTTTCAAAGCAGTTTTCAGAGTCCCCTCTACAATGAGATGAAAGTTAGGTGTTGCTATGTTTTTACTAGGGTAAAAAGTGCCTATAAAAACAGCAGTTTTCAGAAATGAATCAATAAATGTAGCTAATTATTGTCAAATAGCCTAAAGCCATCTGACTTTTTAGGGATCTGATCTTCTCATATCTTAGGAAGCGACAGGCTGGGATCAGTATGTAAATATGAATCCACTGGGAAAAGCCTGGTAGGTCCAGGCTGAACTAGGGGCTACTCAGTAGGTGGCATTATATCCCTAAAGATGGTGCCAAGATAGTCCCCTTGCAGGATATTTCGTAACAACAACTTCCAACCACAATTCTCATCGTGGACCCCCATTTGTCTTTGTGATTAGGTAATCCCACATTGTATTCTGTCTTCAGAGAGCAGGAACAGAGATGTGAGTTTCAGCCCTCCTACCAAGTCCTAGAGGGACTCTATGCTCAGCTTCCCTTGGAAGCACCCAAACTGCAACACCTTAGGCCCTAAGGAATTCCTCAAATCCCCTTTCTGTCTGTCAGAGGCCTATGTTCTGTGTACCTGTGCTCCAGATGGTGACTAATGTGCAACAGCTCTTATTCTCTAGTAGAACCCTGAGCTTGGGTGTTAGTAGCTAACTTTTCTCATCTAAGGACCTCATGAAGCTTGCAGATATCAGTCTTGCTCCAGTACGGAAGATAACCTGAATTAACTGTAGCATTGGTACTTGTTGCCTGCTTGAATCAGAGTTTAGGGCTCCACTTGCTGGTAGGGTTCAGAAAGACTAAGATAAGCTAAAACAAGGCAGATACATTTAATGTGTGTTGGGAAAGAGATTTCTGCAGGTGGGATGTAGTTAGAGAAAAAGTAGATACTTAAGGTACATACCCATGATGTCAGCATTTAGAAGACATGCAAGTTGGAAATGGTCTTCTGTAATAGTAAGCCACACCTTGGAAATAAGGGACAAACTAGACACAGATCCCATAGAGACTTAAGGACCTTTTTTAACTCCACATTCTCTGTGTATTTCCATTGACCTCTAGAGCCTTGATTTCATTGAAAGTGGATGGACAGACCTGTAATTTCTTAACTGACCTTTGAAAACAGGATTAATTCCTAAACCTCTGAAGTACTTCAGCAAACTTCATGCTGAGTTGTTTCCGTAGAGACAATGGGCTACCTTGCATTTTACATTTCCTACTGTATGCCTTTTCTTCCTCACACACTCTCTTCTGTTTAGGACTGGCAGGAAGGGTCTGAACATAAGCGATCCACTTTTTATTTATGGATGCCCTTTTGTTTTTTTGAAGAGTATGTGCAGAGAATGCACAGCACAGTGAAGGATATAAGAAATTGTGAAAGAGAAACTTAATGCCAAGCTCCAGACCGGCCAGGCCATGTAGGTGTGGCCCTTGGACCATTACACTGATTACTTTGTTGAGACTGAAACTGTAGTTTGTGGAATTTAGCCTTAGAAAGAACAAGCTGCCTCTATTTTGATATCCACAAAGGGAGGAAAGGGAGGAGTGGCAGGAGATTGCAATGTGCCTGAAAAAGCCATTTAGAAAACTGGCAACATTTAAATTTATTTTTTTTTGCCTTAAGAAAATCTTGCTGGTTGCTATGTCAGTCTTTGAACCGTGCTCTTACCAGCGCTGTTGCTTCTCCCTCTTCTAAACTCAGTTTATTCAGTTGGTTATGAATGACTTTCAGCTGCTCTGAAAATTGTTATTGTCCAGGCTTCATTGCAACCAGGGGTCACTTGCAGTTTCCATTATACACCCAGGTTTTCAGGTGTTTATTATAACTTGGCAGTTTTCAAATCTGGGTTAAAAATTGATACACTTCTTTATTTATTTCTTTCCTTTTTTTTTTTTTTTGAAAGGCCAGATGGGATTTTCATCCTTTGTCTTCTTTTCCTCACCTAAATTTTAACCTTTTAGGAGCTGAATAAAATTTCTAACTGCTGCAATGTTAGAAAGTTATTATTGGCAAAGAAATTTTCTCTAACACTATTAGCATTTTGAGGGTCATGTTTGTGATAGGTCCTTTATGATCAGCCCAAATTGGAGGCTTTCTAAATTCTCGGTTTGCAAGAGTGCCTTCAAGCTTGTGCAATTCCTATATGTCTCTGAACCATCACATAGCTCAATTCAGTGCTGAAGTCCCAGTGATTTTGGTGGGGTTCCACGAGCTATTCCTTGATCCAAGTTTTAAAAGGGTCACAATGCAGTTGCCAAATGCTCTGTAAGCAGGTAGTGCTAAAATTAGAGTTCAATGCTTAAGAGCAAAGACAAGGCAGCAGTGGAACAATGCACACCAAGTTTTGATTACAAGATCAAATATTA